>NW_003852471.1:2063606-2091747 GCF_000181295.1 Otolemur garnettii | reverse complement strand
TTTCTCATAGTAATGGAAGCTGAGAAGTCCCCACCAAGGATCAGCATCTATTGAGAAACATGTTGCTGGTGACGACTCTCTGAAGAGGTGGTGGCAGCTCTCACATGGGGAGGGGCTCAGTGTGCTAACATGCCAGTTCAGGTCACTCCTCCTCTCCCTATAAAGCCACCAGTTGCCCCTCCCATGTTAACTCATTAATCCATTAGTCCATGGCCGGATTAATGCATACTGAGGGCAGAGTCTTCATGATCCAATAATCTCTCAAAGTTCCCACCTCTTAATACTGCCTCATTGTGGACTAAACTTCAACATGAATTTGGAGAAGGCAAATATTTAAACCCTAGCAGGTGTCAGGTCTAGGCATTTGGACCTCTATTTCCTTTTAAGAAGACATAAACATTTGAGAAAATCCACTGTCCAACTTAAAAGGATAGACTAGTCTACGCCTACAGGCCTAATTGTTTAAACTATGAAGGCTAAAAGTAAGCCAGACATGAAAATGAGAATATGTTTCTATATTTTAAACACAAAAGGTAGGGGCCAGGTGCGGTAGCCTGTAATCCTAGCACTCTGGGAGGCCAATGGGGGTGAACTGCTTGAACTCAGAAGTTTGAGACTAGCCTAAGCAAAACAAAGACCCCTGTCTCTAATGCAAAAAAAACAAAACAAAAAAGGTAGCTGGGCCTTATGACAGGAACCTATATTCCCAGTTCCTCAGGAGGCTGACATAAGAGAACTGTTCGACCCAGGAGTTTAAAGTTGCTGTGAGCTATGATGCCACAGCACTCTATCCAGGGTGACAGAGTGAGACTCTCTCTCAATGAATAAATAAATAAATAAACAGACAGACACAAAAGGTATGGTGAAAAGCATTCATCAATATCTAAGGTAAAAATAATTTTATTATGACATTGTTCTGTTGCAAAATTATAAATAAAAAATTATATGACCACAGAAATGACTATTTTAAGCAACAATTAAAAATTCAGCTATAAGTATAAAAATTTAGGGGAAAAAAATGAAAGTTTAAATTCATTAAAGCGGCGAGTGCTGTGGGTCACCCCTGTAATATCAGCACTTTGGGAGGCCAAGGTAGGAGGATCACTTAAGACCTAGATGTCAAGACCAACCTGAATAACACAGACAGACCTTGTCTCTCCAAAAAAATAAAAATTAGCCAGGCAAGGTGGTGCACCCCTCTAGTCTCAACTACCCAGTCTCAGCCATTCAGGAGGCTGGCTTGAGTTTGGGGAATCTGAGATTGCAGTGAGCAAAGACGATGTCACTGTATTCTAGCCTGGGCAACACAGCAAGACACTCTCAAAAAAATAAATAAAAATTAATGCATTATACATTTCTGCAAACAACAATATTCACATTTATTATATCTGTGTTAAGCTCTGATTTTTAGTTGAAAATAGTACATCTTTCAAAATAAACACAATGTAAATTCCAAAAGAATAAGTCTCATCAGATTGAACTACTAAGATTCCATAATGTCTCTTATATTTTCAGCTAAGTGAAATTGTAATAAAATTCCCACTTCTCACATCTTTCTTTCTCATCCTGCAAGCCCCAAAGGTAAACTGCATGTACCTTAAGACTGAACCCTGAACCGGAGCCTGAGGTTCAAGTTCTAGATCTCTCATTACACCATTGGCCACACCCAGCACAGCTGAATAAATACTTTGATAAAAATATAAAAAGCCATCCTTTGCTAAAGAGTTTAAAATTTTTGAGCAAGCTGAAGAAATATTCAAAATGTTTTAAAACTACTGGGAAAGCCACGCGCAGCAACTCTGAGAGAAGAGTACAGCAGAGGATGACCGTGTTCGGTACTGAATACAGAACACTCTTTCCGAAGGGTTGTGGCATTTCAAGGTGCTGGAAATCACACAGCCACACCCCACGGCAAACAAATGGGACCAAGGCACAGCTGGCAAGTGCAGCTTCGGCACTGTCACTGAACCTAACAAAACAAACACTGGTTTCCCAACGGGCATGTCTTGGTGCATGCACAGTATGTGACCTTGGGATCTTAGAAGGGGGCTGTGATGGAAAGAAAGAGGAAAAATGTTTCTGTTAAAATCAGTCTAAAAGAGGAGATAGTAAATACTTGCGGGGCCATTTATGGGATCTTATTAAAGAATGAACTTTGGAAAAACCTGAAGCCCAAGTGGCCGCACACCTGGCGCTCACTGTGACCAGCACACAGTGTTCTACCCCTGACTAATACAATCAATATTTTTCTTGAAACCCACATGCTTTTCCCAGAGATCCAAGAACTGTTGGCATAGTCCTCACGCTGTTGTTTCAGGTGAGTCACTGCCAAGATTCACCTGTGTGTGGCAGTTTCCTTGTCCCTGGGCACATTTCCAGATAATCATCTTTAGAGGTCAAAAATGACTTTCCAAATTCACTGAGGTTTTAAAACCTCAGTAAGTCTCTTCCACATAGGACAACCAAACACTGGGAACTATGACCACTTAAGTTATTTAGAATCTGTTCAGGTTCCCCAAGGCCTGAAACTCAGCACTCAATTATATTCCCTGGAGTGAAGAAATCGTGCAGTTCCAATTAAGAACAGATCTATACACTCTGACAATCAAGTGAATGACCGGCCTGTCATTTTAATGTTCTAATGTTAAAGAGCCCGGGCTGTGCTCTGGACCACTCAAGAATGTCCCACCTCCATATGGTGACTGCACTGCCAGAGACACCACTGCTAGATGTGTTCACCCTTAATTCACTTTAGTCTGTGGTGGCCTAAATGTGCGCTATTTTATTGAGGTCCAATTAAATAGATGCTACTCCTACCCACTTCTCATTTTCTTTCATTCCTAGATGGCCACAACCCTACAGTTTAAACCTGTCCCAACACTGTAAATGGGGAACCACCTGTCACCTGTGGAGTTGAACACCACCCTCCCCGGCACTGCCCAGTGAAACCAAAGACAACATAAACATGCTCAGACAAACTACACCACAGACTGGAGGCATAACGACCTTATGTAACAACCATAAATTACTGCAAATTGCTGTACTTCAAAAGAGTCTGTGCGGCACGCTTCTTAGGTCAGCCGATAAGGAAAGTTTCCTTACCACCCCAGGAGGCGGGCAGGTGCTTGTTTGCCACAAAGGTAAGAAATTTTTAGAAAATAAAACAGTCTACAGGATTGTTGGTTGTGTGCACGTGTGCACTCACTCGCTTCTCTCCTAGGTGGGAAGTGAAGGGATATGCCAGACTGGGACCAAGTTCACTGCCAGAAAACCCCTGGTCCTACTCTCTCGCTGGGCTCAGGCCTTACTAAATTTGATATATGAAAAGTCAGGCATGGAAAGGTCATCCAAAAATATGTATGTATGATGTGGAAGTCTTTTAAGACCTGCCCTAAATGCTGCAGCTCTGCTACAAGGAGGGATCGAGGTACAAGGTCAGACAGAGAAGTGCAGGTGCCAGTCACTTAGGAGAAACATCCTGGCACTGTTAATGCTTCACGAAGCCTCCTTTCCTGGGGGTCCAAACTGCAACCTGCACATTTACTGACTGATTGGATGGGCTTCTAAAAAGGTAAGGGCTGCTTACTGGTGTTAAAATATCTACTTTCCTAAAAGCCAGAGCTGGCTGCATCTTCTTGGTAGACAGAAGAGTCACATGAGAAGGACAGAAGGTAACTTCAGGAGAGTTATCACTTCTGGGAGGCGGGAAGGAGAAAAATTCTGGAAAGGGGGGAGTGATGAGTTGAATCTGCCTAAGAAAAAACAGAAGCTGAAGCAAATATGTTAAAGTATTAACATGTGTTCAGTCTGGGTAGTGGATACATAGATTTTTTAAAATTACTCTGTAGGGTTGAAGTATTTTACACCAAAAAAAGGTAAAATTTAAGTGAATTTACATTTTTTGTGCCTTTTCTATTTCAAAGAAATATGTAAGGCTGGTGCCGAAGTAATGCTAAGTGGCAAAGTCCAATCCCACTGCTTTGATTAACTGTAATTGCCAAGTAACACAGTAAGTAGACACAGGCCTGCTGGCAATGCTCAACTCCAAGATAATACACACGAAAATTAGAACTCACTTTATAGTCTTAATTTTTATTACAAGAAAGTTTTTTGATATCTATCTTGTTAACAAAAGGCACATCAGTACATGTATTTTTTGCATAATAAAATGCATGGCCATAATTAAAGCTGAACTGAAAGATACGCACTATTATTTAATGGCAGTGCACTTGTTCACATTCAGGAGGCATAAAGATGGAGCCTGAGTTTTTGTGCTAAAAGCTAAGTTGGATCAGCATGTAACTGCCACAGAAATCCACTTTTCTACTTAGTGTTCAGAGACCAGAGATAGGATTTAGGCCTGTGTTAGTTAGCAAACGCCGCTGCTTCCACAGACATAAAACTCAGAAAGTCCACAGCCCTCTTTTTTCACCCAGATCCTTTACCAAATGGTCCATACCAAGAACCTAATGAACTGAATGACGGCCATTCAGAGCTGACACGGTTTCCATAAACCCTGACATCGGTTTTTCCTGTTATCTATTTTGGTAAA
Source organism: Otolemur garnettii (assembly GCF_000181295.1). Taxonomy (NCBI): domain Eukaryota; kingdom Metazoa; phylum Chordata; class Mammalia; order Primates; family Galagidae; genus Otolemur; species Otolemur garnettii. The sequence continues at coordinate 2,087,195 of NW_003852471.1, read as the reverse complement.
CACATACCATGAAATCATTAGATGAGGGTGCAAGCTGTCAATACACCAACTCTGTGGGTAGGTGTTACCACCTTACTACATGCAAGAATCAGGAAAATATCACTTAAGTTGCAAACGGTGGGCACAGAGGCCACGTCTGGCCCATAGACATTGTGTTGGTCTCACACAACATTTCTTTAACCTTGAATCAGGATAACACTCATCAAAGTCTGGATTTCTGTTTTATCTTTCCTAACTATCAGAAGATGCAGCCACACTGAGTCCTCATGCTCCCCTGGTTTGAGCTAAGTATAGCTGCTCTATTTACTGAAGGCTCGTCTCCACTGCCCCCCAACTCCCCAATGCCCACACACACCAGGATCACTTATTCACTACTTGCCCTGCCACTATAGGCATTTAAATTTGGGGCACAATACTCAGGGTGCCATACCTTGGAGACACTGGAAATGTGTAGATTCTCCTTGAATAAAATTAGGGGAGGCAGAGAGAGAAAGAGAAAAGAGCTTGGTCTCTAGAATTTTTAATCCAAATACAGAAGAGGGGAGGTAGAGCCTGAATCAGAAGGTTCCACACTAAACATATACCCATGGTCCCAGCTGCACAAAGCCCACATAACTCCTTTACTTACGCTGGAGAGTTCCCTACATAGACAGGATTCCTGAGTCTGAATAATATTCACTGCAGCTGTGAAGGGAATTGCCTCTGCTCCACGGCCTCAGGACACAGAGGTGTATCCCCGACCCAAACCAGCCACGGGAATGCCTTTCTACTTGCTAACGCATCAAATGTCCAAAAATTCTGGACCCAAATTCTTACCAGGTAAACTAAGCATCATACTGTGACACTTGGTAAGCTAACGGGAAAAGGAATTATGGTTAAAAGACAAAAGATGTTTGATGGAGAGAGGAGAGTGACTCCTCAATGCAAAAATAAGTTGATCACAAAAATGTCAAACACAAATATAAGAGACACAGAGAAGATGGAACAGATGGCCATTCATTAATCAGCTTCAAGAAAAAATACAAATATGTCTGTATCAACTGAAATTTCCAAGGAATAAACTCTCTGTGGTGCATAGATACATACGCAGGTACCTACAGAAACATCCACACACACACACACACATATGTATACAGCCATAATTTTGATAAAGTTCAGCTATATTAAGTTACCACTACACATATACCATATTTTTTAAAAAGATACCTAGTAGGAAATTCCCAGAGTTCATAGTGCATAAGGCTCAAGGCATTTTATTTTATCAAAACCTAATGTTCCTAATCAGAGACACCAAAGTTCACGTTCTCATTAATGTCTGCAGAGTCTTGAGAAACATTTCACAATCTAAAAAGAGTGTTGTCCTTAGGATCGTTGGCAGAAAAAACAAAATCCGTACCCACACATAATTTCCACATCTTATTTTTTTCTCCCACAGGTAGAAAAGATGAAGGTAAACACTCACTGCCGAGAGCTGGCTCCACGTGGATCTCAGCGGCTTATGGTGAATCACAATTTTTTCATCCGACTTCTGTTCTTTGGGCTCCGACTCTTCATCAGAGTCAATGTCAAGGGCCTTTTCTTTGTAGTTTTGATACAAGACAGCGTTTTCTGCAAGAAAACAAGCTTTACGTGTCACTAACTCCCCTCAATCATTATCCAACTTGTTCTAAACAAAAACTCCGTATGTACACAATGTTTAGTCTCCAGTTTATTAAACAACAAAGAGACAAACAGACTTTGTCACTCAAGAGTAATTACATAGAAGTGATTCTCTTACTAACAGCTCTATCCCAGATTTGTCTTCCAGGAAAGAGGAGGGGCCCCTACAGGATGCCATGCCTCCGTGCTAAAGGACCATCAGTGTGAAATCACCGTCATTCAGGTTACACTGAATTCACACACTCTACCCTTTCTTGGAGGGTAGAGCATCAGCATTCATTGATCTATTAAATTTACCAAGCACTTCCATCCATCTATGATGTGCTTAGAGTAAAACAGGAAATAAGACACCTCACCTGCCCTCCTAAGCTAACGGTTTAATGAAAAATCAGTCAATTCGCTCATGCATTTATTCATTCAACTGTTATTTAGAAAATGCCTACTAGGTCCCAGCAACTGCTTAGCATTGGGAATGCAACAGACGAGAAAAAATAAAAGTCCCAGTCTTCAACAGCTGATGTTTGATCACCAGAGAAACAAGGAACTTTTATAATACTTCAGATGCTGATAAATGTCATAAAGAAAAGTAAAACAGGGAGAGGAGCTAGAAAGTGCTGGGAGGAGGATGTGTAGACTTCAGACAGGGTGGCTTAGGAGGGCCTCCCCTGAGGCAGCAGGTAAGCAGAGATGTATGAAAGAGGTGAGAAAACAAGCCTGTACGGCCGGGAGAGAGCATCCCATCAGGAGAACAGCAAGTACGAAGCCCCTGTCTGGATGTACCAGGAGCGGCACGGAGGCCCATGTAGCTGGAGTACCACCAGGAGGGGCAACAGAAAAGAGGTATAGTTGAAGGTAAGTAGAGGGGAGATTAGGTAGAGTCTTGTCTCGGGGTCACTGAAGGGACTCTGACTTTACTCCAAGTGTGGTGACAAGTCCCTGCAGGGCTGAGGACACAATGAGTCCACACACATGCACACCTATCAACTGGAGGAATTACACACAGGTGCTCTGAGCACAGACTGTGAGTAGGGTGGGATCTGGGGGGTCAAGGAGGTATCAGTGAGGAAACTCTAAGATCTGAAAGCTAAGAGTACACAGCCATAAGAAAAAGCAAACGCAAAAGTTATAAACGAACATAAGAGAACGTGCTACAGCTGGGCACCACGTAACTTTTAAGTCCATGAAGTACCACATATATGACAGTGGTCTCATGTGAGTACAGCCCTCGTGCAGTGACGTCATACCTCTCCTGATATACAACACAACGCATTGCTCGTGTGTCTGGGGTCACACTGGTGTAAACAAACCTCCTGTGCTGCCATCATACGGAACTATGGACAGAGCAGGAGACGGGACAAGGATGGTAAACAGCTACGTTACTAGTTTAGGTCTTTCCTGTAGAGGCAGTGCTCCAGCCCAAGCATCCAGCTTATGTTCAACTCACACTTACCAACAGGGGCAGTTACAGGTGAATAGTGAAAGTACCTGTTTCTACTTACATACAAATTCAAATTAAGGGCAAACCTACAGAACCTATCTTCTTCATAACCTGGGGACTGCCTGCACTGTACTTTTTAACATCAGCTTACAGTGTAGTCCATCTACTACTTATAAAAATAAAAAGGTAAGTGCCAAACAGCCTCCGACAGGCCCTTCAGGGAATATTCCAAAAGGCACCGTGTCACAGGCAGTGACAGCCCCATGTGTGTTCCGGACCCTGAAGACCTTCCTGTGAAGGAAGAAGACAGTGGTGTTGGTGATCTTGGCCCTGGACAGGTCCAGCCTAACGTGTGCACTGGTCTCCTAGTTTTTAACACAAAAGCTTACCAAGTAAAAAAAAGTGAAAAAAACTTAAGTAGAAAAAACCTTCTAGAATAAAAATATAGAGAAAATATATTTTTGTACAATGTATTTACGTTTTAAACTCAATGTTAAAATTATAAGAAATCAAAAAGCAAAAAATATTTTTAAAGTTTATAATGTAAAAATGTTACAGTAGGCTACAGTTAATTTATCATTGAAAAAAGAAAGTCTTTTTTTAAGTTTAGTGGCAGCCTGAGTGTACAATTTATAAAGTTTATATTAGTGTAGAGCGATGCCCTGGGCCTTCACATTTACTCACCACTCACTCATCAACTCACCCATAGCAACTTGCAGTCCTGTAAGCTCCTTTCATGGTAAGAATGCTTTATAGATGCACTTTTAAAAATCTTTTATCCTGTATTTTTACTATACCTTCTCTATGTTTAGATACACAAGTATTTTCCATAACTGCCTACAGTATTCAGTACAGTAGCATGCTGTAATGGTTTGTAGCCTAGCCTAAGAGTGGCCAGCTATAGCCTAGGTGTGAAGTAGGGTATACCATCTAGGTTTGTGTAAGTTAACTCTATGATGTTCACACATGGACAAAATCACCCAAGGACACGTTTCTGAGAAAGTATCCTCACTGTTAACTGATACATGACTTTAAAGAACTGAAGAAGGTCGATGTGGCTAAGGCTTGGGTGTGTCTCATGACCAAAAAGAGCAAGGTGAATTCAGAACAAAGAGCCCCACAGTCCAAATCAAGTAGGGCTTTGTAGGCAATGATCAAGAACTGGATTTTACACAAAAGGACTTAGTTTCCTTTATACTGTAATGACTGTACTTTAACCTGAATGCAATGGGAATTCATTGAAAAGAAACATGTGCTCAAATTAATGAGCAAAATACTAAAAACTACCTAAGAGACTAATTCAGATGCTTCTTAGGACAGTCAATGAAAGATGCTGGATTCTTGGGCTATGTGACTTAGAATGGGCCGGCAATAGAGTGGATAGGAAGGCAGAGAGAAGGTGGGGTTAAGGATATTTCCCAGGTCTTCAGGTCCCACAATGGGAAGTAGGAACAGGAACAGAGAAGAGCAGAGAAGATTATGAATTTTGTTTGGGAAGTACTGAGTTTGAAACGTCTTTCCTATCTACTGAAGCAAGTAAACATCTGCCTTTCATCAACTATAGATTATTCTTAATGCACCATAACTAAAGTAACAAGAGTGTATGTGAGATTTTACTGGTCTCTGATTGTTCTGCATATGCAAAACAGATTATATAGGTAAAGTCTGCGTTTCTCCAGTCTTCAAAATACTTAGTGACTGGCACAAAGTATATGAATAACATTGCTGACATGATTTCCCATTCATTGTCACAACACAAGTATTATTAACCTCATTTCACACATGAAGTAGCTTAGTGAGATTAAGGTCACTGGGAGTCAATTCAGGAGTCTAAGCACTAGGACAGGAGCACATGTTTCCCCGGACAGAAGGTCATGGGTTCTTACCGCTCTACCACACTGCCCCCTAAGTTACATTTCAGTCATTCACTATAAGAATCCTGCATTCCTCATGTACATGTAAAAAAGAATTTAAGTCATCACATTTGAGGAGAGAGAAGAGCAAATCCATCGAAACAGCTCCGTCTGAGAGGAAATAACATAAAACCAATGTACCAAAGGAATCAAACTATCCCAAGAACCAGACCTGCATCCTAGTACAGGCTGCGTTATGAGCCTGGGACAGCGGGCAAATTACTAAACTCAGAGTTTCCATTCTCCTCAATTATAAAATCAGGGAGATGAATGTATCCTAACCAGCTACAACACCCTATCTGAGTTCCCTCCCCATACAGTTTCCTAAGGTTGATGCAATGAATGGATTTTTATAAATTAGTCATTTTTAAAGGCTTAATGGGAAACTCCCCTTCGTAAGAATTATACAGGAAAATGTTTTGTAATCACCCAAGATTTTACACTTTATTACTCGGGTGGTTTTACAACTAACTTTTCTTGTAGAGGGGTATTCCCTCTTCACTGTTCTTTAAAGGTTAGAATGAGTTACCATTCCAAAGCATGACAGAAAGTAATTACCCGCACTACCAGGACTGCACCCTCCTCTCTATGGGCTGCAGCTGGGACTGCTCCCTTCCTACTCTTCCAATTGGCTGACATTTGACCCATTTGTTTACACAAAGTCCACTAATCTGATTCGGGTTTGAACACCTGGTTGGAGCCGCTTTTCTTTTTGAGATCCTTAACAAAGTACTATATGGGTTACAAACTCTTAAGAATATGCTTTTGTCAGCCAAGAGGGTTCTATTTCCCCAAAGTTGAAACTTAAGGAAACAGGAAGTCAAAAATGATAAAATATGGAAATACGGGAAAAAGAATATTAAGTCCAGGGAAATGTGACCTAAGGAAACAGGACCTCAGATCTAAATGCCAAACTCTTAGAATTTTTCACTAAAAATCTAGAGCTAGCTCTTATTCTTTCTCTACTTTATTGAAGAAGATGGGAATGGAGCAAAGGAGAGAAGAATTAAAAATCCCAGGACACTGACTGAGTTATCACATTATATAAAATGTCATTAATTAAAATCTCTGCTGGTATTACTAGATGAAAACCTAGCTTAGTGCAGAGCTTTGAACTATATAACTTGGGAAGAAGCTGGACATAGTATTTCTCATCAAGCATTTTTGCTACTGAAGTTGGATTTAAACTTATAATTGATATTCCACATTGAAACAGCAATAAAAGTCTGGAAAATTAAATGCTTACCTTCCCCATCAAATGTTCCTTGTCCTTTCAGCATTTTTTTCTAGGAGACAAGAAAAGCAAAAAAAAAAAAAAGAGAGAGAGAGAGAGAGGAAAGGAAATATAAAATACAGCTATTTTAAGGAAAGGTACTTTTTTCTTGTTGTTAAACTCATTAGATTTCTAAAAGGACCCAGCAGATAAGCCCTAGAGCAGTTCACTCATATCTCATATGACCATCACAATTCACTGAAACACTGAAATAAAATGCACAAGGTCTCCCACACCCCATCAAAACAGATCGAGAATCCTCCAATGACCAGGGGTTCAACTCCTTTCACCACTCGTGATTCACCATCACTGTTAAACTGATCTTCCCTAAACTTGCAGAGCTGGAAAAAAATCCCATAAAACATTATATAATTTCTTTTCTTTAAGACCGTAGGTTCTAAAATAAAACAGGCTTTGCTTGTGTATTATGTATGTGACATTTATATAGCCTGGTTCCAGTTCTGTGATTAATCAAGAAAAAATGTCACTGCCAAAAAGAATCTCTGCCCTATTGCTGAGATCTGCCTTCTAGGGAAAGCAGCGCACACTTCCAAATATCTCTTTGGAGCTTTCTTTATATCCTACTTTGCAATATATTTAGTAAGTGCAGCTCTGAGTCCCGTAACAAGGAGCAATACCACAGAATTCACTCCAACCTAAGGTTTTGAGCTACCAACTTGTTAAATGCACTCAAGGATAAATGGGCATAAAATGGGAATAAAATACAACCGGAGGCCATGGTGACAAAAATAAGCAACAAAAAAGACAAGAAACTACTGGTGTCTTTTTGCTTCTGGTAATTGGTTTTAAAATTCACATTTTACCTGAATGACAGGAAGTGTGCAATCAGCACTCAAAAAACTATTCAATAAGTAAAAGCAGAAAAAAACCAACAGGTTCAAACAGAAATCAGTATTTTCTGGTATCAGCTGTGATAACAGCCACCACTGGCTGACACCTCGAAACAAACACCAGAGAACTTGACCACAGCGGACAGAGACTGCAGAGCTAAGGGTGTTCCCCTCCCCCTCTCAGCTACCTGTATTAAAAGTGGTTAGGACTCACTCAGCCTAAACTTAATTTGATGTAAGATTTTCCCTTTTGTTCTCCAGATATTGCCTGAGCTTAGAAAATCAAGGGATCAGAACTTCTTTCCAGGAAGGAAGCTGCATTAAACTCGGCTGTGTCTGCCAACAACAAAGTGGCCAAGAGATAGGAGTCCACAGGTAATCAATAACAACAACAACAACAACAAACAGAATTAAAAGAGAATAACGGCTCCTGGTTTCCTCTCTGCGCCTCCTCACCCCCAACACGTGCACTTTTGGAGAACTGCGCGCCACACTCCTGCCCACTCTTACCTTTATCCTGCCCAGGCTGGAAAACTTCTCCTTGTCTTCCATCACTGCTCTCAGAACAGGCTGGGACATTCTGTTCTTCTTCTTCGAGCTAGTAGGACTGTCAAAATCAAAGCCACTGACCACTGCCCTGCGGTAGGACGTGGACCGCAAGCCTCTCCGCAGAGACCCTGGGCTGTCCAAGTCGTGGTCGACCTCACCCTCGTCCCCTGCGTGGCCCAGGGGCGCTCCGAGGCCTTCCACCATGCTGCGCACCTTGAGGAGTCTCTTATGGGGCTCCACATTCTGACTGTTGGATTTGCTTATTTTGATTTCCGAGGCCAGGCTCTTAGGAATGATCTGCTGTTTCCCCACTTTGAGGGCGGCAGCGCTGTTTGTACTCAAAATCACGGAAGGATTCTCAGGAAGCTCGTTCTCCCGCGAGGACAACCTCTGGAGGGGGAGTTTCTGTTCTGAAGACCTTTTCTGGAGCGCAGGCGACAGTCTCCCGGTTACCCGTTCGGGGTCTATAGCCAACTGGCCGGACTGCGAACCGGAGCCAGGGGAGTCGTTACTAGGGGCAAAGCCGTTTGCAGTAGGGGAAGGCACGGGGTTGGCAATCAACCTGGCGGGGTCTTTCCCCGGGTTGCAGGGAGCAGGTGCGTTAGGAGTCCGCGGGGGGCGCAGCACCCGCGGCGGCGGCAGAGGGGAAAGCGAGGTCACGGTGCCGTTCGCTGGGGATTTCGGGGAGCCGCCAGGCACCGTTTGGGGTACCTGAGGTGACTTGGGTCGTCGAAGTCTGGGAGAGGCAGCTTTGTACTCCAAGGAGACCATACCGCCATTAGCCACTGCTCTCCGATGGGTGCCCAGAAGGAGGGGACTCCTGTGGGCCGTCCTGCTGTCCGAGGCGGTGGGCACTTGGGCGGGAGTCTGCGCGGCGGGGAGCGTCCCTAGGTCTTCCACCGGGAAATCCGTGATCAGCAACCCGCTGGGGCTCTGATAAGACTGGGGCCTCGGCTTGCTCCGGCCCAGCAGCTGGGGCGGAGGGGTCGAACGCCTCCGCCACAAAGGGGTCACGCTGTTACTAGAAAAATCCACTTCGCTTTCGCCGTCCATAGCCGGGCCTCGGGGTCAGCCCCAGGAGGAACACGGAGCTAGTCTTGCCTAAAGAGGAAAGAAGTTGTGGAACTTTGCCTCGGGACAATCGGGCGCGCCTTGCAGGCTCGCGCCCTCGGAGCCGGGCAGTCAGTCTACCCCGCTGCTGCGCGGGACACCACTGCTGCGGCAATTACCCGCCTTTTCTCGGGCAGAAATCTGGGCTGCAGCCCAGAATTGATTAATCCAATCACCTCCGCGTCCCTCTAGGGCCCAGAGACCACCCGCACGGAATGAATCCGCCACCAATTCACCGGGTGCAAGTCGATGTACAAGAAACTTGGGACGAGTTCAGCTTTCTCGGGAAACTCGCCTCGGGACGCTGGCGTCCTCCGCCATCTGGCCTCCCGATCTCATCGTGGATACCCTCGCGCTCAAACTGTCCAGCTTCCTGGCGAATTTACCTTCGGGGGGTCCAAGCCCGGGGCCAGGGAGCTCCCACCGCCCCGTGGGTGGCCCGGGTGCCGGACCAAACCACCGCCGAAAGCGCTCAGGAGAGCGGGGCAGCCTACCGCGGCGCCGGCTCCGCCCCCAAGCCTCGGGCACGCCCCAAGCCTGGTCCCGCCCCAGTCTTAGCCCCGCCCAGAACCGCCTCGGTGGCGGCCAGAAAGTAGCCGCTGTCTCCCCGCCCACGCGTGCTGTGAACGTGTTCCTGCCTCCGTGGGAAACAAATGAGCGCACCTGAGTTGGGTGCCGAGCGCCGGCGTTTCCGGCGGGGAGCTGCGGCCTGGTGGCGTTGGCGGCGTGGGAGCTGTGGGCGCACAAGGTCGTTGCCCGGAACACGTCTAGGGAACCAGCGTGGGAGCCTTGCCCACGTGTAATTTACGAACCTCTGAACCGTGTGGCAGTTCTTTTGTTGAAATCCAGAACGCGCGGCTAAGTAGGGTTTGTGAAATGCGAGAGCGGCGGCGCAGGGAGTAGGCCATGGATCGCTCAGTATTCTAGTCTTAAAAATCTAATGGGCTTGTTCCACTGCTTAAAATGCCTTATAATATAGAGAGATTTGCTGCTTGGTGCTTATAGTACTTGGGGAAGACCTGGCAGCTGTGGGGAGAACTGCATGGCTAGGAAACCGTCTTTCTCTCCTTACTCCTTCCTTGACTATTCTTTGGCCTCAGGACCTTTTTTGACCTTCTGTCTTGACCCTCCCTCCGGAAATGCCTTTCCTTATCTCTCATAAATAAGACCACTGCCCCCCCCCCATTTATGTGCCCATTTCTACACTTATCAAAATGTGTACATATTTGTGTGTCTGGGTTTATTGTCTGTTCTGTCTTCACACTGCAATCTGCATAAGGGTAGGGAACGCGTTTATCTGTTTCTCTTCCTTAGTCCAGGCACGGACTGGCCAATTAATAAGTGTGTGTTGAATCAGTGAGTGAATGAAGGAAAAGAATGAGGCGAGAAGAGTGACCACCCCTTCCGGAGCGCTCGGTTGCCCAAAAGTAGAAAGTTGGTTGTGTCCTGGCATGCTCCTGCTGTGTGAGACTAATAAGGCAAACTTGAGAAGACAAAAAATAGACCATAAGATCTGTATAATTGATTCTATTAGCAAGACAGATGGGCCCTTCTCCAAGTTCTCTTGGGCATTCATGCTTTCAGCAGGGATGCACTGAGCGTCCACTGCCTGCACGTTATGTTGTTTATTTATGCCCTAAACACATTGAATGCAATGGCAAAAAATATTCAGAGGCAATATTTGGGTGGTGAGATGATGGGATTTTCTGTACTTACTACCAAAGGCTATATGTACAGCTAACATAATTAATTAGGTTTGAGACACTTTCGTAAACGAGAAGAAATGGCAACAAAAAAATTTTATAAGAAAATGTTCAAGGAGAAATTTACCAAATATTTCATTTGGAAGATATATGGCTGATTATATACTCTGATGTACATAGACACTTTTTAATATAGGGCGTTTTTTTATACCAATATGCATTATTTTATGTTGGAAAATATAAATTAATTACAGAAGTTTATAAGAAAAAAATGTATAAGAAAGTTTTTCAGGAAGAAATTTACTAAATATTTCATGTGGAAGATGTATGGCTGATTACATACTCTCATGTACATAGACACTTTTGAATATGGGGCATTTTCTGTACCAACATGCATTACTTTTATATTGGAAAATATAAATTAATTTCAGAAGTGCTTAACTAATTGCACAAGTGTTTACCTGATTCAGAATGTCATGTATGATGCGTGTTAAGAAGCTATAAATGGTGATGTGAGAATCTGGCTTCTGTTCAAATTATGCTTGTTCTACAAATAAGTGTAACTGATGTTTGTGAGGAAATCTGCCTACCTCATTCCTAAGCAACAACATAATCCCCATCAAAATAACAACAAGAAAACCCCAAGCTCTATTTCTTCACTAACAGAAGTGTGAAAACTCATGGACCTCGTACCTATTCAATTTACTATTAATACATGTTTTCAAATCCAAGACATGTTTGATTGTATGTACCACCAAGAAAGGAAAAGTATTGCTAAATGAACTATGACATATTGGCTCCCACAGGATTTTCACTTTATACTTAACCGAAAGAATGCTTTTAGACTTACTTAGACATAGATATTTTTTCTTAGTGTGCATATATAGAAAAAGAAAATATAAGCAAAATAAATTAATCAAAATCCTATATATTGAGGCTTTTTATGAATCCCTTTTTATGCAGAGAATTAATATGTGTGTTTTTCTACACTATGTTATTGATAGTGCAGTATTTCCTAAAAGGATGTTACAGACTTGTGCCTGGATTTGCTTCTGAGCCAATGACAACTCATTCTGCAAATTTGATGCTGGTATTGCCCTAATTGACTAAAGATACAGTTTTCTGATTCAACTGAATCAGATGTCACTACAAGCCATGTAGCTTCTTTATTAATGGCCAAATTTTCTGACAAATTGTAGTTCCATGCCTCAGCCATAGTCCTGCATGATACATGAATTGGTTATATCAGCCTCCCATTGCTTCAGAATTTCTTTTACCTAATCCGACCCATCTCGATATTTCTCCTGCTGTCAGTTGCATTTGGGGGCATGTGGCTTTGACACATGTGGTGTTAAATTACATAGACTTGAATAGAAATAATGACAATTCAAATAATGACCATGTTCACAAATACAGAGGCAATGCCAACTCTTATCATCACTGTCACCTGGCCACCAGCAATGTATTTGATAGTAAGACACAGCTCAGTTTCAGAGGTTAAAATGTGGTACCAAATGTTGCTTAAAATTGAATAAATATGTATATTGAACTATTAGGAATATGTTCTATCAGTATATTGCAATGGTATATGGAAGTATTAGAATATCCAGTGGTATTATGTGGGATATATTGCTACATTTACTGACCACATTTTCATTGATCACCAATTGCGTGTCTCTGGCACAATAATTAGGCTAATTTCAAAGTGCAATTTGGGTTTTTTTTTTTTTTTTTAGCAGAATCTCACTGTCACTGTGGGTAGAATGCTGTGGCATCATAGGTCACAGCAACCTTAAAGTCTTGGGCTCAAGGGATCCTCATGGCTCAACTTCCCAAGTAGCTGGGACAGTAGGCACCAGCCACAGTGCCCCACCCAGCTAGTGTTTCTATTTTCAGTAGAGGCGGGTCTTTGCTTTTGTCTCTGAGCCCCTGAGTTCAAGCAGTCCACCCACCTTCACCTCCCAGAGTGCTGGGATTACAGGCATGAGCCAGTGGGTATGGCCTATTAAGTGCAATTTGTTAACTATTACCTTTGCTGTTATATCCCTTGCACCTTTTATTCATTTGTTTGTGGCATTTAAGTGCCAAGCATTGGGCCAGGCATTCCTGAAGCTTACAGCTTGGCTTATTAAACACACCTAGAGCCCTGAAATGGTATGAGACACCCAAACTGAGTAAGATGTGTGGCAAGCTCCCTGGTCAGAAGCATTTGTGAAGATTCTGGATAGAACTGTACCAGAAGTATAGATGAGATATTACAAGGTGGAGAAATGAGGGATATCCCAGAGAGACAGAGGGATGACTGGAGAACTATTATTTATTAAGTGCCAACTATGTGTTAAGCTTTGTTATTTATTTTACTTAATCTCACATTAGTTGTGACAAATATGAAGAAGCTGAAGTTCTAAAAGCAATTCTCATACAGTCAGTAAATTTTTGAGTCAGGGTGCTAACCTGGATCTTTACTATACCCCAGAGCCCATGCACCAAAATATGCAGGAAACTAAGCTCACCAGAACAGAGGGTGTGGGTTTATCAGCTGGGGAAGATTAACGTGGCTAGGAGTGGTGAGAACAGAAGATGGTGTGCAACAGAAACTGAGGGTCTGGATTTTACCTGGATGGCAACTGATACTCCCTGAAGGGGTTTAAACTTTGCTGTCTTTTTAAAAATGCATCTGATGACACCAGTGTCAGAAAAACAAGACAAAAATTGGCAGATATACAGTTTTGAAACTATAACCTTTATGCATTAATAAAAGTCAAATGAACCCATAAAATCTGAGGGTAAACAGGTTTTATTTAAGTATATTTACACAACAGACAAAGCATTGTTAGCTATGTCAGAGCCTTCTCAGCCCCCACCCCTGTACCCACAATCCCCCACTCACCAACCTGCCGACCCAGGAATAGTCCGGCTGTCCTGCACTGAGGTCAGCTTCCTCCAGTGTCACCACTGTGAAGAAACTAGTTCAACGGCTCAGGCTGAATGCCAAGCTTGAAAGTTTCCCAGACTTGAAACAATACTTTCTGCAGAATGGCCAAGGCGAAGCTCTGCTGAGTAGTGTATCTTCAGGTACAGTTCCCTTCAGTCCCCCCAAAGTCTTCATTTTTGGAGTAAAATGAATCTTTCAGAAGTTTCCCAAACTGCTCATGAATTAGTAAGTATTCAAGAGAGCTTAAGCCAGGCACAGTGGCTCACTCCTGTAATCTTAGCACTTTGGGAGTCTGAGATGGGTGGATTCCTTGAGCCCAGGAGTTCCAGATCAGCCTCAGCAAGAGTGAAACCTGCCTGTCCCCTAAAAATAGAAAAACCAGCTGGGCATTGTGGTGGGCACCTGTAGTCCCAGCTAGTTGGGAAGCTGAGGCAAGAAGATCTCTTGAGTCCAGGAGTTTGCTGTGAGCTATGATGCTATAGCATTCTGCCCACGGTGACAGAGTGAGACTCTGTCTTAGAGAAAAAAAAAAAAAAGAAAAACCCTCAATTTGAAGCCAGTACAAATGCTCATCCCTATAGCACATGTGCCTTAATATACAAACTTCTACTTTTGTGGGTACTTATCACCTACCTATCTGAATTTCATAAATTTCTATTTCACAATTTCATAAGAATAACTATTGTACAGGCACTGGCAGCAGCATACAATATAATTCTTTTTTGACTAATACCATATTTTTACCATAACAATACAATTCTTAGTATTAAAGACGATGTAATTCACAAATGAATAAGAAAAGGATATTAACAGAAAAATAAGCAAAGCGCAAGAAGAAGCATTTTCAAGAAAATACAAGGGCCCCAGTATGCATCAAAATGTACTCCAATTTAGTAATAAAAAAAAGTTATGAGATTATAGTTTTTCGTCCTTTAGACTAGCAAAGATTTTTTTTTAAGGTGTTGGGAAAGGGCAGATAAAAAAGAATTCTGAATAATTCACGATAAGAATGTGCATTGGTACATTGCTGAAGAGGAATTAGATGACACTTAACCAAAACCTTAAAAACAAGCAAATATTCAGTAATAGACGCATTGGTCAATTGACCAGTTACCACGAAGAAAAGTCCCAGTTACCACGAAGAAAAGAAGATAGAGCAAGAAGTTATTTGAGTCAGGAAATGGGCCACAAAAACCTGAAAAAGGAAGCTTTTCCAAAAGGAAAGTCCAGTCAGCAGTGTATTAGTCACTCACGGCTTATTCAGCTCCTGGTTGGTGCCAGGTCCCACGCTGGCTATAGGTAGAGCGGTAAAGGAAATAGACACAGGGTTCTTGCCCTGGTGCATCAGGAAAGACCAGCCTCAGAGCGTGGAATGCTAAAGAGGCTGCTAACTTAGCGCCTCTGTAATCAGCACCTTCCAGTCTCGGCGGGCATGGCAGCTGACTTGCCGAGCTTTGGGAGAAAGCACTCAGAAACAGTACAGGCACTTAACTGCAAGTATGGGGATTTTGACAGTAAACGAAAGGAGAAAAATAGGGCAGTAGCTCGAGGGGAAGGGACAAATAAATAGTTTTAATTTCGAGACTGGGGACACTTGGCCGGAAGTCAGGAGGCTGGGGTGAAGTTTGTGTTTACCACGTTTGAACTATGGAAATGAAGACAAGTCATAATCCCTAAGACCACAGTTTCCTATATTGCAAGATGAAATTGTTCTCTCTGATGCTGTTTAGAAGCACTGGTACAGGTCAGAATAATTTGGATATGGCTGGTCAATGGCTGGAGGAAAGGACACGGAGGAAGTGGGCTGGGGGCAGGGCGTGGAAGAGACCCGGCCAGATTATTGCACCAAAAGTAATTTCTCATCAAGATTTCTTCTGACTCAAATGGAAATAATAATTAGAATAAAATTCTGTTCTATTTAACTTAAAGTAAAGAAAAAAGATAGTGAAAAAATGTAAGGACATGTTGAAATTGGGTCAGAGGCCTCTTTGAGGCCAGACCTAAGGGAGATAGTCAGACTGGACCAAGAGGGGAAGGGCTTCTTTCTTGCATTCAGCCCTTGCACACAGCACCCAATCCACGTCCCCACAACCACACTGAGAATGGTCCAAATGTGAGGTATTGAACCTCCAACAACATGGTGTTTTGAGGGAGGGAAAGGTCTCTAACCAGAGTGATTAAGATCTCAGATCAACCTTGAGGTCAGTGTAGGAAATGACTCCCAGAACTGCTCAGGCCTCAGGAGCTGTTCACCTTTGTTCTTTGAATTGCAGGAATAAGCCATCAAGTGGCCACTTTCTTCCGTGTGTCCTGGTCTGATTGCACTGCAAGCCTTGAGCAAACCCTTCATCTCTTTAGACGGTCGTCTCTTTGTTGCTTTGTTTTTTGTTTTGTGTCTGTTTTAAAATTTTTAATACATGCATGTAGTAAAAATGGGGAATGCACAAAAGTAAAAAATATCTCTCCCTCTTGTCTCTGGTTTTCAAGGTGGCTCTCCAGAGGCATCTGATGTTCACAGTTTGTTATGAATTTTCAGATGTGCAGCAGACATAAATAAGCTTACACAGCCCCACAAATACTACACTCACACACACCAACACCCGATAATGCTGCTCTGATCCTTATAATTTACCTTCAATAGCGTTCATTTCATACCAATATTTAGAGGACTACCATATATTTCTTGATGACATTAGAAATAACATTAGGTAGAATCAAAAGAAACTGCCTTTTCTAGCAGTCACATAGCAATTTCATATGGTTCTACCTAATTTACTTAGTTTATTAGCAAATTTCCTGTTGATAAACATTTAAATTATTTCTTTGACTAACCCGAGCACAACTAAGGAACAAAATTGTAAAGTTCTGTCCAGCCCTCAATTTCTGTGACTCTTTGCTTTCTTTTCCCAGCCCTCAATGCCAGGGACAGGTAAAATAGTCAAAGAAAGCACTTTTTTGAATATGCAGATTTGATTTACTCTGCTATGTTTAATTTGGAGTCTGCTCTGAAAACAATGAAATCATCCTGTGATGATCAAACCTTCTCTAAGCAGGGTCTGTTCCTTTGAGGGAAAATTGAAATGGGGTGCTGTCATCACTTCACTATTCTTTGGTATGATTAATTCCCTCCTTCTCTGTCCTTCCCTGGATCCTGCTCTCTCTCTCTCTCTGAGTTAACAAGACAGCGTACAGAATCACAACTCCTGTTTCGTGAAGTTTTTTAAGTAATCTGAACAAAGAGGCATCTGAATAGACCACAGTGTTCCTTTTATGTATAGAGTTCGGTGTTTGCAAAAGAACGCAAGATAAAAAAGAAAATTCTGTTGTGCGCACTCTTATTTTCCAGGTAAAATTGTATCAGGAATCCTGTGAGAATACTTAAGGCTGGCCAATACTTTCAAGTTTTCTCCTGCCCAGATTTGTTTGGACGAAATCTAATCTTATCTCTGAAAAATCCAGCAGGGAAAAATAGCTGAAATAAATTAAGCCTGTGATTACTTGGTCCTGTGTTTAACTAGACATTCTGGCATTTGGCTCAAAAGACAAAGCTTTTTAGGCGTGTTACTAAAACTCAGTTTTGCCATAGATTTTAAATTAGAAGGAAAAAAAGGGAGGGGGGATGGTAACAGACTAAAGCCCTCTAAACCATATACATTTGGGCTCATTACCAAGCTACCCTCGCCCAGCAGTACCAATAGAATTTGAAAAATGCTTTCTGGATTGAGATCTGCCACCTAGCAACCACTTTGAAATGCCTCCTACACTGGCTCAAGATTACTTAAAATGCCCAGTTTTGAAATTGGTGGAACCTTTTGCTGTGTATGGGCCACAGTCATTGAAAAAGGAGGATTAGAACTTTGTTTTTAGGGCAAAGACATGCAGATCAGGATTGTTTAACTACTTAACCGGTTTAGGAATAGGGTTGGCAGATTAAATACAGATGAAAGATTGCATCTGAATAATTTCTAAGAAATTATTCATTGTTAATCTGAAATTTAAGTTGACTAAGCATCCTGTATTCTGTTCATTACATCTACCACTCTATTTTGGGGAGGCTTTCATAGTGCAGTGCAGAGGGATGTTTGGAACGTACACATGACATAGATGAACTTGATGTCCCCCAAGGCCACTGCTTTACGGACTAAAATACCTTACTCAGAGCATGGGCGGTTTGGCCTACAAAGGACCCTGAAGTATAGGAGATTAAAGGGCAGAAGCTTAGGGAAGGGGACAAGAAATCACTCCAGGGTTGCTCTCAGGAAAGCTGAGCTGAGGGGGGTCAGGCGCAGGACAGGGTTGAACATTCAGGGGCCTTGATACCCCAGAGGGTGAAATGGGTGGTGAGGAAAGGGAGCTGCTCAGAAGCCTGGGAGGAAGCAGAAGTGACATGAGATAGCATTTTATTTTTGAGGGGGACAAGGAGAAGAAGTGAAGCCCTCCACATCAATGTTTACTCACAAGCCTGGGCTGAGGTAGGAGGTGGCCTGAGACTGCAGAAGCTTTGTTCTAAACTTGGGAGAGGCTATCACTTTGTCATCGATCTAAATCACAGCCCCTATCCCCACAACCTGCAGCCCCTGCTCACTAAATTAACCCAGAGGTGCAAAATAGTAAAAACCTAGAACTCTCACATAACCCCTGTGTGTTTGTGCATGAGGGAAGATCTCCTGAAGAACACACTCGCTATAGTTGGGGGGGGGGGTCAGAGGGGCAGGTCCTGAATGGAAGTGAGTTGTACTTGCTTCACATATCCTATGCGCTCACTGATTTATTTTACCATGCGTGTATATTAATGACTCAAAATGACATTTAAATATAATTACTGTAGATGAATTCAGCCCAGAATCTAACAAATATTTAAACTGTAATAGAAACTCCAGAGTTGACCACCAGCCTACACTGACCAGCACCCTAAGTTGACCTAGTTTGCATAGACCTGGAGTGCACCACCACACCTGTGTATCAATACAGTGGACACAGTTCCTTATGTGGACCACCTCCGGATGGGGACCCGTTGGTTACTGTCCCTTGGGTGGTCAATTTGAAGAACTTCCACTATACTTACATCTTTGATAAGGTGTTTTTAAATAAATTTCTTTTTTGTAATATCTGTAACAGAGAGGCTGGGGTATGACATTTCAATGTGCTTTCTGGAAAATTTATTGCTGAAATCATTGACAACTAATAGCAAACTTTGACAAAAAGCTTTTGCTTATCTTGTAAAACGTTTACCTGAGTTCTATGCCAGGTTGTTTTTATATACATATATTTATTTATTTTAATTTTTTTTTCCAAGACAGAGTGTTTTTTGTTTTTTGGGTTTTTTTGCCCTTGATAGAGTGCCAGGGCATCACAGTTCACAGCAACCTCAAATTCTTGGCCTCAAGTGATCCTCTTGCCTCAACCTCCCAAATACCTAAGAGTACAGGCACTCACCTCCTGGAGTTTTTTTAGAGACAGGGTCTCACTCTTGCTCAGACTGGTCTGGAACTCCTGAGTTGAAATAATCTACCTGCCTCAGCCTACCCAAGTGCTCAGATTACAGGCGTGAGCCACTATATGTGGCCTAAAAAGGAACTAAATAAGAGTTAATATATATACTAAATATGTTTTTAAATAAAAACAATATTGAGTCCTCCCTTGTAAATTCCATCAGGCCAGGAATATGTGTCTCTTTTATTCAGATGGATCTTTAGGACCTACAGCAGTTCTTATTATATATTAAGTGCCCAATAAGAGGGCTGAGTGTGGTGGCTTACACTTGTAATCCTAGCACTCTGGAAGGCCAAGGTGGGTGGATTGCCTGAGCTCACGGTTGACCAACCTAATAAAGAGTAAGACCCTATCTCTAAAAATAGCCGGGCATTGTGGTGGGCACCTGTAGTCCCCGCTACTCGGGAGGCTGAGGCAAGAGGATCACTTGAGGTCAAGAGTTTGAGGTTGCTGTGAAATGTGATACCAGGGTACTCTACCAAGGGTGACAAAGTAAGATTCTGTTTCAAAAAAAAAAAAAAAACTTGTTGAATGAAGTAATATATAACCGTTACAAAAATTCAAACATTACAGAAAAGTATGGTATAGAATGTTATCTTTTTAAATCCATTTCCTCCAAATAATCACTTACTCTAGTTTCTTATAATAAAATGAAAGAACAAATCCTTTTCAGAGTAGTAAAAGTTTCATCATAAATATATTTTTAAAAAATAATTAATCAGGCCAGGCACAGTGGCTTATACTGTAATCTAGCACTCTGGGCGGCCAAGGCTGAAGTATCTCTTGAGCTCAGAGGTTCGCAGTCTGAGGAAGAGAAAGATCCCATCTCTACTAAAAATACAAAAATTAGCCAGGTGTGTGGTAGGCATCTGTAGTCTCAGGTACTCAGGAGGCTGAGGCAGGAGGGTCACTTGAGCCCAAAAGTTTAAGGTTATAGTGAGGTAGGCTAATACCCCAGCATTCTGACCCAGGCAACAGAATGAGACTCTGTCTCAAAAAAAAAAAAAAAATAATAATCAAATAGCACCATAAGGAATGAAAAGACAAACAGCAGAATGGGAAAAAATGTTTGTCATGCATCGAGTGGCAGAGAACAAGTATCTAAAATACATAAAGACCTCAGTTTAATCAATTAGAAAAACTGGCAAAACATCTGAATATAAACTTCATGTAACAATAAATCCTGATGGGCTAAAAGCATGTGAAGAGTGCTCCACCTCACTGGTCATGAGAGAAATGAAAATTAAAACCATGCAGTCAACACATTGGCAAAAATTTTAAAGTGTCATGATGCTAAATGTTGATGTGGCTCCTAAGCAACAGACACTCATATCTTGCCTGCACGAGAGTAATCCAGTCATCCACTTTCGGTGACTTTTTGGCATTATCTTCTAAGGCCAACTATACGGCAATTTCACTTAGAGCTCTCCAGTATAAATTCATAAACATGGCAGCAGTTGTTTGCAACATGCCCAAACTGGAAACTACTCAATTATCTACTAACGGAAGAATGGATTTGAAACTATAGTACAGCTCCACTGTGGAATTCAACAAAACAATGGAAAGGAACCAACAGCGTCTTCATGAACAAACAGCATCTTCAGGCGACAACATGGACTGATCTCAGCAACCTGCAGTGGCCGTGGGGTTCTGTAGCGGTTTCCCTAAGTGATCGGCCAGTCATTTCAGTGGGCAGACACTGGGCATATTAGAAATGTCCAGGTGCTGGGACAGCTCCCATCTGGACTGCCAGGTCCACCTGGCACAAGGTGTTATGGGGCCCCATGGGGGTGGTGCGTGTAGCAGGTCACTAAAGGGTCTGTGGGTGAAGGGTACAGACTGTCAAGTCAGGGAAACATTCAGTTACTGGAGTGGCTGTGGATCAAGACAGCAAACTCTGCCCCTGGGGGGATTCTCAAGCATCTGGGAAGAACAGGGTTGAGGAAACCTGTAGTCTCTCAAACTAAGGAATTCAAGGAGGCAGAGGAGGTGCTGAGTAATAAGCTCCACTCCTTATCTCTGGCCCCGGGTCATTGCCCCTGCGCTTACTGCTGCTGCTGCTGCTGCTGCTGTGTGTCTCTGGCCCAGGCTTTTTCAACTACACCTGAATCTGTGCTCAGCTTCTGGCAGGTGATTTAGCCCATGGCTCCCTTTCTTTGTGGACTATTTCATCTTCTCAAAGTGTTTAACTCCTGTTACTGTTCCTTAGTATAGTTGCCTTCTTGACCTTTCTTCTTGAAGAGACAATTGTGAAATCTCCTCTCCAGCCATCAGTCCCCACATCTACAATGTGTCCCGCATAGAGCCATGGGTTCCGGAGGCGCTCACATCTGTCACTGTTGCTGTTTCCACGTGTTCATCGGTTTGTTCTGAAGAACCACTGAGGGCTGGTGTACCAATATGAAGAACACGAGTTTTAGGAGATTTAGATATGAGTTGGACAAAGACAGAATTTATGGTTGTGAAGACAGTGAAACCCAAGCTCTCCCATTTTCTAGATGAGACTTCAAGCAAGTTGCTATATCCTCCTGAATTTTATTTCCCTATTTTAAAAGTAAATCTAATACTCCTAGCCCAGACAACCATGCAGATTGAACGTGAGCATTGAATTAGGAAGTGCTTGTGAAAAACATGTTACAAACTACACAAAAAACCAGGCAGACATTTTATGATGGATTCACCAGGGCAGAATTCTCAAAGTCAAGTACACATATCAATTGCCCAAGAAGCATTTTCAAAGCATTCAATGTCAGCTCCAGCCAGACTACCCTGGTCCTCTGGTCTTAAGATTGTCATTCTGTGGTCTGTAACAAGGCCCATGAATTTGCATTCTAGGCTCGGCGCCTGTGGCTCAAGAGGCTAAGGCACCAGCCACATACACCTAAGGTGGCGGGTTCAAATCCCCAGCCCAGGCCCGCCAAACAACAATGACGGCTGCAACCAAAAAATAGCCAGGTATTGTGGTGGGCGCCTGTGGTCCCAGCTACTTGGGAGGCGGAGGCAGGAGACTCGCTTGAGCCCAGGAGCTGGAGGTTGCTGTGAGCTGTGATGCCATTGCACTCTACCTAGGGGGACAGCTTGAGGCTCTGTCTCAAAAAAAAAAAAAAAAAAAGAATTTGCATCCAGGTAATTTTGGTGCAGATTACCCTTAGCCCTCACTTTTAGAAAATTTTTACTTGGTTAATGGTAACTGTTTCCCAGACAGATCTTATTTATTCAAAGAAACCCTTAATATCACCATATAAATAGAGGTGATATTAAGATTAAACATTAAGTTTGACATGCTAAAGGAATTCTCTGGAAAAATATTTCTTGAGGATATGATAAATAAGATTTGAATAAACAAGAGGAAATTTTCCTGGCCAAAGCTCTGCTGTGTGTATATGTGTATATAATATTTGTTCAGGCATCAGAGTTCATATTCTTCGTGTACTTTCTTCTTGGGTAGTTGATATGTTTCTTATACAATAGGAGCACACTGAGTATTTAGGAAAATAGCCCTTTGTGATTATATGTTTTACAAATATTTTTCCAGCTTGTTCTCTTTCGACTCTGTTTATACGCTCATTCCCATTCAGATCTCCATCACATATTTAAGTATTTTTTTTCATGTCCTGCTTAGAGAGGCCTATTCTATCCTATGATTATATTTAAAAATTAGCCTAATTTTCTCTTGGCATGCTTATGCCGGAGAGCAGGTCTTCCAGTAGGTGTTTTGGCACTAATGATAGGAACCCCAACAAATACTGTTTCTTTCTCTCCTCTTACAGTGTATAAATCACTGAACCGGTGGCTTTATTTAACTATTTTTATCTTACCACCTCATCTGTTATTACTGTCTGTACTTTACTATAAAAGACCTGGAGAAGGTTTTACAATGCGTAAACTTTTTTCTTCTTTCTCAAACAATTTAAATAGCTTATAACTCACTTGTTTTGTGAAAGCTGGAAAATTTCACAGTGAAACTACCTGAACCAGGCTTTTTTTTTTTTTTTTTTTGAGGGTAGGATTTTAATATCACTTTCAGAGTTATTTATCTATTTGGATTTTATACTTTCCTGGATTAGTTTTTGTTTCTGTACTTTCTCGGATTTCTTTAATTCTTTTCTGAACTGCTTTAATCACCTTTGTTTTACATTTTCTGCCCTATTTTTCATATTCTGCTTTTGTGATCCCTTATTGATTCAACATTTCCCTACAACCTTGTCCATTTAAATTTGGCATTGTTTCCCAAATGTTTCTTATTTATTCATTCTGCTGACTTTTCTCATTTTCTCATTTATTAATTTCCACTTTTATCATTAGTAATGTCTTCTGTTTTTCTTTCTTTTGTCTATTTTCTCTGATTTCTTGAATTGAATGTTTTGTATCCGTCTAGATCCAATCATAAAAGATAAGCCGCATAATAATTTTAACAGGAAAGATTTGATATAAAAAATTATCAAACACAACAGGAATTAACTAATTAGGGACTGGCTCGGAAGAAGTAAAGAAAACACTGTAGGCTCGGCACCTGTGGCTCAAGTGGCTAAGGCGCCAGCCACATACACCTAAGGTGGCGGGTTCGAATCCCCAGTCTGGGCCCACCAAACAACAATGATGGCTACAACCAAAAAATAGCGAGGTGTTGTGGCAGGCGTCTGTGGTCCCAGCTACTTGGGAGGC
>NW_003852471.1:2024155-2063490 GCF_000181295.1 Otolemur garnettii | reverse complement strand
AAAGAAAGAAAGAAAGAAAGAAAGAAAGAAAGAAAGAAAGAAAGAAAGAAAGAAAGAAAGAAAACACTGTAGGACACAGAAGTAGGACGTATAAGGAGCAGCCACTAGTCTCTGAGTGAAATGGAACACCTGACCCGAGAAGTTCCCTCCCCTGCCCCACCCTTCTGAGACTGAGCTCCAGACCTTGTTGGAGAAAATGCCCTCATGGCTCACCCAGGGCGGAGAACTTGCTGGAAATCTGCCCTCTGAAACTTGCCAACAATCTGCCCTTCAATCTGTCGCGGAAACTGTTCACAGGACGGTATCTCACTCTGCTACGAAACCACCTGAAGGGGATGGGGCAGGGCAGGGGAGCTTCTGGCCACTGGGTGCTGCTGCCTATTGTACAAGGTGGGAGGTGGACACTGGCGAGAATATTGCAAAAAGTAGTGACCTGCTGACCTCTGGGGGCAGCAGTGCAAGTGTTGAGCCCTCAAGAACCTGCAAGTCAACTTGGAGTGAACTGGAGAAGGTTATCCTGAGTGAAGCATCTCAGGAATGGAAAGACAAACACTAATGTTCTCAGTTACAAATGGCAGCTAAACAACGGGTACACGCCGTCATAAAGTGGTGCAAGTAAAGGACATGGCCAACTTAGAAGGTGGGAGAGTGAGGGGAAAAACTTACCTACTGAATACAATGTACACTCTTCTGGCATACTGAAAGCCCTGACGTCAACATTATGCAATTCATTCATGTAACAAGAACACCTGTGCCCCCTGTTATTCTGTGATAAAAATTATTAAAAGGAGCATTAGAAGTGGAATGGAAATAAAAAAAAAAAAGAAAAGAAAAAATGGTAAAGAAGAGAAAGTATGTTCACTATTCCTTAAGTGGAAGTGGGTCAACAAAAGGTACTTCACCCTCGTCCTCTTCACTCTGAGTGGGCTGAGGGGAGGGGTGGGTCTTGCTGACTCAGACGTGGGGTGGCAGAGGCAGAAGAAGTCTCCAGAACAGGTGGAAGGAGAAGAGGAGGGAGAGTCAGACACAGTCAGTGTCATTTTTATTGAAAAAACATTGGACTCACACAGCTCAAACCTGTGTTGTTCAAGAGTCAACTGTAGTTCTTAAAATCA
This sequence comes from Otolemur garnettii, assembly GCF_000181295.1. Classification (NCBI taxonomy): domain Eukaryota; kingdom Metazoa; phylum Chordata; class Mammalia; order Primates; family Galagidae; genus Otolemur; species Otolemur garnettii. Next base: position 2,062,375 of record NW_003852471.1, on the reverse strand, counting down.
TTTCAAAACTACAAAAAAAAGTACAAAAAGTGTTAAAATGTTTTCAGTTCATTAATCATCTGGTACATATTTTCTAAAAATACGGGGAAAAAAACCCCAACCAAATAATTCAATGGAAAAAAAATGAGCCAAGAACATGACACTCTGGACAAAATTCAGATGACCCTTAACTACATGAAGATTTGCACAACCTCACAGGCAATAAGAGACATGCAAACAAAATACTGTCATAAAATAAAATAATTTCTCATCTGTCAAATTAACAAATAGCCAAAAAGTTGGACACCATCCTCCATTGAACTGTGGGTAAACAGACATTCTCATACATTCTCATCCTGAGAATACGATGTGATGTCACTCTGTGCTGGGCAATCTGGCTGTAGCCAGCAAAATAGAGGCCTTTACCCCTATACCCAGCGAGGCCACTTCTGGGAATCTTTGCAGCATCCCTGACACAGGTCCAAGGTTGTTTTATAGCAGTGCAATAGCAGAAGCTTGGAAACAATACACATATTCCTCGACAGAGGCTGTTTAAAAAAATCGTGGTACAATGCACAATGAAATACTACACAGCAGGAAAAGAAAGCCCAAGACGCTGCCTGAAGGGCAATACGGAAAGAGTTCCAGGAGGTTTTCTAAAGCGAGTAAAGCAAACAAATAATAGGAAATATAGAATGTGAGCTTTGTGTAAGAAAAGCAGAGAATTAAAAATTTGTATTTATATTGGCATGAAGGAAAAGGGTAAGGACGAAAAACGGGAATGGGAGTGAGACGTCCTGGTTTCATTTTATTTATTTATTTATTTTATTAAATCATAGCAGCGTACATTAATACAGTCATGGGGTACAGTGTGCTGTTTTTATATACAATTTGAAATATTTTCATCAACTGGTTAACATAGCCTTCATGCCATTTTCTTAGTTATTGTGTTAAGACATTTGTATTCTACATTTAGAAAGATTCACATGTACCCTTATAAGATGAACCATAGGCATGATCCTGACAATCACCCTCCCTCCACCCCTCCTCCCCCTCCCCTCCCCTCCCTCTCCCCATATTCTTGGGCTATAATTGGGTTTCATTTTAAATCATGTAACTAAACTCTATGTTTGAAAAAAAAAAGAAAGAAATGTACTGTTAAAAGTAAACAGTGTGAGGGTTAAAAAAGAAAAAAGAGGCTGCCAGTGCTGCTGGAGCCTGGCGCTGGGGAAAGTCCCCCACTCACACCTCAGGAGCCTGCAGAGTGAGCACACGGAGAGGAGGCAAAACCCCTTTTCTGTGGCAGTGTCTCTCCAGCACTCTCTCTGGATAAAGCTTTGGTGCCAGACAGCAAACAAAAAACAGTTAAAGGACTCAGATCCATTTTATAGAACAATCAAAAAGGATGAATTTGGAACTGAGAAGCAGGCAGTAGATAACTGGCACACATATTTTCCTTAATTCCTTTTTTAAATTTTAATTTTAAATATCATGGGTACATAATAGTTGTATGTCTTTGCAGGGTACATGTGATGATTTGATACAGTCATACAATGTGCATTAATTAAATCAGGGTTATCGGGGTATCCATCTCCTCAGGTATTTCACATCTTTCTGTGTTAGGGACATCAATACTTCCACTGTTTCAATTATTTTAAAGTATACCCTAACTTATTGTTGATTACAGCCACTTTGTTTTGCTATTAAATATTGTTCATTCTTTCTAACAATTTGACTATATTTTTGCGTCCATTAATCATCCTACCTTATTTTTTCCTCTCCCATAACTTTCCCACTCTCTAGTTATCCACAGTCTATTCTCTGTCTTTATGAGATCAAGAGATTGTTTTTAATATTTAGCTCTCACATATGAGTGAAAACATGTGAGATTTGCCTTTCTGTGCCTGGCTTATTTCACATAACATAATGTTCCCCAGTTACATCCATGTTGTTGCAAATGGGAGGATTTCATTCTTTTTGTGGCTATATAACATTCTGTTACGTATATGTCCAACAATTTCTTTGTCCATTAATGAATGCTTAGGTTGATTCCTTATCTTGGCTATTGTAAATAGCGCTGCAGTAAACATGGGAGTGCAAATATCTTTTTGAAATACTGAATTCCCCATTCTTTAGATATATACCCAGCAGTGAGATTGCTGGGTCACATGGTTCTATTTTTAGTTTTTTGAGGCCCCTCCTTGCTGTTCTCCATAGCGTGTGCACTAATTTATATCCCCAACAACAGGGTACAAGGGTTCCCCTTTCTTTACATCCTCACCATCATTTGTTATTGCTTCTCTTTTTGAAAACTGGGATGAGATGACAACTTGTAGTTTTGATTTCCATTTCTTTCATGACGAATAAGGTTGGGCATGTGGGGGGCATTTTTTCATATACCTGTTCACCATTTGTATGGCTTCTTTTCAGAAATGTTTATTCAGATCCTTTTAACCCTAAAATTTATATGGAATCACAAAAGTCCCAATAGCCACAGCCATCCTGAGCAAAATGAACAAAACTGGAAGAATCCCATTACCAGACTTCAAATTATATTAAGAAGCTATAGTAACCAAAACAGCATGGCATTAGCATACAAATAGACATATAGATCAATAAAACAGAATGGAGAACCCAGAAACAAATCCATACATCTGTGATGCACTTATGCTCAACAAAGCTGCCAAAAACTTATGGTAAGAGGTGTTGGGAAAACTGGATAACCATACCCTGGATAATGAAAGCAGCTTATCTCTTGCCATATACAAAAATCAAATAAAAATGGATTAAAGACTTAAATCTAAGACCTGAAACTATAAAACTGCTAAAAGAAAACATTGAGGCAACGCTTTAGGACATTGATCTGGGCAAAGACTTCTCAAGTAAGAACTTCAAAGCACCAGTAACTACAACAAAATTGGACAAATGGGGTCACATCAAGCTAAAAATCTTCTGCATGGCAAAGGAGACAGTCAGCAGAGTGAAGAGACAACCCACAGAATGGGAGAAAATATTTGCAAACTACCCATCTGTTCTATAACTAGAACATATAAGGAGCGACAACAACTCAATAGGAAAAAAAAATCAAATAATCCCATTAATTCTTATTAAATAATAAATATTTAAAGCTAGGCATTTTGTTCTGGGTACAATTATGTGCATCTCTTGTAGATTTAAATGTTGTGTTATCATGCTTATATGTACCGCTACTTTGAGTTTCCATGACTCAACAATAATATACCTTTTGTTTTTGTTAACAAGTGAACTTATTTTCTGTTCATTTGTGTTTTGTTGCTGCAAAAATATTTACTTTTATTATATTACAGTCAATGAGTGTGCTTTTACTAGTTGTACCATCTGGAATCTATTAAGAATTCCTTTACTATATTTCATAAAATGCTTTATGGATTTTTGAAAAGAATGTGTTGTCTATATAGCAAAAAGCTCAACACATATGCTAATTAGATTTAACATTATATAATGTACACTGTATTTGTTAATTCCTTCTGTAGAAGACTGAAAGAGGTAGATTAATGCCTCTGTGATTTTTTTCAATATGTTACTATAATTTCTCACAAATTGTATTATTTATATTTTCATACTATATTATTTAGCATCTAAAAACTCATTAATATAACTTGGAAGATAGTATCCAATTTTTGTCATAGTATGTTTGCCCAGATGCCTGGTACATAGTGATATTTAATAAGCAAATATTTGATGACGTCTTTAAATTTTAAAAAGTAATTTTAATGCTATTTTCTTATTAGCATCAATGTCATATCATTTATATTGTTTAAAATATGCTTTAAATTTTGTTAACCAAAATATAGCATTTGGACGAGATTATGCAAAATTGACAAACTATGTTGATAATTACTGATGTTGGATGGTGATGCATCAGGGTTAATTTTTTTATGCTGAAATTTTTCATAAGAAAAGTTTTAAAATTATGTATATATAATTACTTATTAATTTCCTCTAGTTGATAAACATTTTTTTCTTCTAATAGTTTAGGTTATTATTATTTGTGATTAGAATAGAATTATTTTTATTTTATGTATCTTTCAAACTACCTTTAGTAATATTTCAGTCCCTTACTTTTTATATTACTGAGTCAACCATAATATTTACTTGAGTATTTTTTTCAGAAATGGTATATGGGTGATAAACTCAATAGCTTTTCTTAAGTATTTTCAAATGCAATCCACAGTAAGGCAGGTATTCTATTTTATTACTCACCCACACCCCAAATTTATTTACTTTCAATACATGATAATTACTTTTACATTGCTATTCTATTCTACTGTATTCTACTCAAAAATAAATGCTGGTTGTAATTTACTAAATTAATTTCATGACTTACTAATGGGCCAACATTTGAAAAACATAACTATAAAGAATGCTCTTTTTTTTTTTTTTTTTTCCCAATTTGAGTTAGGGAAGACACATCTGAAACCAATCTGTTTCCTTTTTTCCACCCCTTTTTCCTTAGTGAAGTAACCTTATTTTCCTCTTTTCCCCTGGATCGTCTTATAATTTTTTTTTGATCCTTAAAATTAATTTCATTTTGTAGGTACTTTGTCCTTTCAGTTGGAAGAGTGACATGTTTTCTGAGCTCAGAAATATTTTGTTCTATTTATTCAATTTTGAATCCAATTTCTTTCTTTTAAAAAAATCTTTTATACAGTCTTACTCTATCACCCAGGCTGGACTATAGTGGTATAGTCATAGCTCACTGTAACCTCAAATTCCTGTGTTCAAGTGATCCTCCCTCTTTAGCCTCTCAAGTATCTAGAACCATAGTGATGTGTGCCACTGTGCCCCAATTTTTCAAAAAAAAATTTTTTTTTAGAGACGGATTCTCACTATGTTGTCCAGGCTGGTTTTGAATCCAGGCCTCAGGTGACCTTCTATCTTCTACTTCCCAAAGTGCTGGGATTATGCCCATAAAGAGGGCACACTTGGCTAAGTTTCTTAGCATTCTTCCTAGCTTCAGGCCTTCGTCCTTCTGTTCTAAAGGTCTGAGAGAGTTTCTTAAACAACTTTCTAAATCGTTAATCCTGTTTTCTATGAGATACTGAGAGATTATTTATTACTGCCACTGTGTTTTAAAATTGGTTGTTTGCTTTTGAGTCTTTACAAAAGTATTTCTGTTGTCAGATTTTAGCCATACATACGGTATTTACAAGGCATATATGATAAAACACCTTTATAAAGAATATATAAATTACTCAATATACAAAGATAAGAAATTAAAAATATGGGCAAGAGATCTCACTAGACTCATAACAAAAAAAAATTGTACAGATGGCAAATAAGCACCTAAAAACTGGTCCCACACCATTAGACATAGGAATTACAAATGAAAATGAGATACTAGGACACACCTACTGAAATTGCTAAAATTAAAAAGACCAACAATACCAAGTGTTGGCAATGCTGTGAGCTACTGAAACTCTTATACATTGCTGGTGGAAAACTGGCAGTTTCTTAAAAATTTTAAAGCACACTTACCATATGGTCCAGCAATATTACTGCAAAGTATTTAATTAAAAAAAGTAAAAAATACATTCCTGAAAAGATCCACACATGAATGTTTATAATAGCTTTATTCACAATAATTCCAAACTATAAACAATCCAAATTTTCATCAACTGGTGAATGAACGAATTACAGTGCATTCATAGAACAAACTAGAACTAATTACTTACACATGCAAAGACATGGGAGCATCTCAAAAACATTATACTCAGTGGCCCAATCTAAATATACAAGGATATACGCTACCTGAAAAATGCAAAACTATAGTGATAGAAAAAAAAATCAATGGTTTCTAGGGGTCTGTATGTGGAGAGTAGATTGACCACAAAAGGAACAGAGGAAAGGTTGAGGGTGATGGGAACATTCTGGAATGTAGTGGTGGTTCCATAACTATATACATCTGTTAAAGTACATGAAGACCATATACCCAAAAGGGGTGAATTTTACACTATGGAATTGTTCCTCCATAAACCTGACTTTATAACAGGTAAAGATAACTTGATATTTGCTTTTGTGTCTGTTAAAATTTTCTCTGACCTCAGAATATACCCATTTAATACAAGCAATGTTTTCTTCACCCTTGCAGAGACTATAAACTAGGATAATTCTTGTTTGTTTCTTAAAGTGAATTTGCTTCCCTAAATATTTGTTATGATCCTTTAGAACAAACCCTTTTCTTCTTATACTTGACTATTGACTTTTCTTTTACTTTTCAAGTTCAGCATTAGAATTTGCCAAATTAAAAAAATTGTCTTATTCAAGCCTTAAGCACCTAATAAAAGAGAGGAAAAAATTTTCCATTTTCTGTAGCTCCCTGTGCAGACTGAGTAGTCAGTTGACCCAGCAAATGGAGTTTCTGGGAAGTAGCTCTTGACTAAGCAGTTACTTCTCAGCCACAGCTTGACGGCATTTTTGCCATATGGAGTCCGGGGTCAGGGTAAGCTCAATTGTTCCCATATTGGGTGCATGAGTAAAGTGGGTGGGCATGTTCATAACCAGGCCCTAAGATAACGATCGCAGATTAGCAAATCCACAGAGGCCAAAAGGTAACCTCTGTGCGCAGTGTGGCCCAGCGAGGTCTGTGGAAACCTGGAAAATGCCTACCTTGTCAGAGGGCGCAGCTGCTGCTCAGCTCCAGTCTATTGCTGCCACCTGGGAATGTGTGTTCAGCACTGCCAGAGGGAGCTTTCGATTCAAGAGAAGCCAGAAATCCAGATTTCTGTAATGCAAAATTTCCCAATTTTTAAAACGTTGGCAACTAATTCAAAAATTTAAAAGTACTGTGTGGACCAATAATCTGTGATCCTAATAAAACCCATCTGTGGCCTGCCGGTCTGTGAAGGGGTCAGACGTTCAGAGGGGACGGTGGTAAGTGAAGGTTTAAGCACAGGGGTGGGGAGGCATTTCATGTTGGAAGCCACATTAGTTTAGCTGTAGTCAGATAGGCCATATTCACAAAGTTTTAATTAGATATGCTTAAAAATGTACATTATTTTGTAAAAATCTAACTACTATGTACTTATTAATTAATGAAAACTATTTATTAATTTTACAGTTAACTAACCTTTTAATGACTCTGTTGTGTTTGCTTCTTGCTGGAAAGCATTTAAATATTTGGTTGCATGGAGATCTGTCTGCAGTCTCGGTTGATCCTTTGTATTAGCTGATGCTAATTCGAGTGTGGGGTCATGATTCTCAAAGGCAGTGAACCTTCCATTGTATTCTCCAATTAACAGGTCTGCAATAGGTCTGTATATTCTCAAACGAATCACATATATCAGCCTGCTCATCAGTGACTTTTGCTAACTGCAGAAAATGTTCATCTGAAACTTCCTTTTCAAGGAGAAGCATTTTGAAAAAAACTTTTTTTTTTTAATTGCTTGGATTTTTTTTGCCACATATCATGTGTAGACTTAGTTTTACCTTGCCAAGAAATATTCAAGTCATTTTGATTTGACATGGTATCACACAGAAATTCTGCATTCCTATAGAAATCTTCTTTCAATAATTCACATTGCTGATTCTGTTCTTCATAAAATTTACGTATCTGTTCTCATAGAGACAAAATTTTGGCTAACAGCACAATAGCCAATGCAGTTTAGAATGATGGTGCAAATCTGAAAACCTACCTCATTGTTCAACTTCAGCATTTACAAAACCGAAGATGCCCTGTTGCATTTGCCTGAATATCGTTAACATTACTTATAACTTCTTACAAAGTGAAAATAGCTTTAGCATTTAAAATAGCTTCAGCATAGAGGTTTTGCTGATGCAAGATACGGTGAAAGGAAATGAGTGCATCTGGATTTGTTAATACTTTTATCTGTGCAATAAACCCTTCATGTTTTCCTGTCATGGAAGGTGCACTGTCTGTCGTACACTCACTAAATTTACCAAATCCTGTCCAACATCACAATATTTATCTTGGAAGTTGTTAAGATATTTATTCACCATCTTCTATTATTCACAAGATTGCCCCAAACCAGGACTCTGTTACGAAATCTATTATGACCTGAACGAAGGATAAAACCTGTGCTGAATAAGTAGTTTTGATTGATTCACACAAAGCTATTGAATAATAGATATTTTTCTTTTGAAATAGTGCGTGAAGTTGTTCTGTTATGTTGAAGGCTACTTCACAGCACTGATCAATATGGTTTTTCTTGAAAGAGGCAGTTGTTTGTACTTTGAAATGTTATTAAGGTCTACCTAAGCATCCTAACTTCAACAATGCATTCTTTCAAAATTTCTCCATCGCTAAATGGCATCCCTTTTCCCCCTGCATATATAAGCTACTTTATAAATTGCTTCACTGGCATTATTTCCAGGTCTCATCGCTGCTTGAAAGAATTATCTTTGCTCTCACTTCTTGTCTTTAAATTTCTGCAACACAACCTTTGATACCTTTCCCTCTGAATTAAAATAATTGTGGTCCTTAAGAGTGTTTTAACACTGGTGAACATTGAATTTCTTTATGTTGATAGCATAGTATCATGAAGCAAGCAAATCATCTTATCTTTAGCAGAAATAAGTAATATTGCAATTCCCAATACTCACTAAAAATCTGCTTTCTTCCTTCAGTTTTCTCTTGGTCTTCTTTAACATGATGGGCTGTTAAACAGATAGGATTAAAAAATACTGTCAAGCTGTGCAGCTACTCACAAATTCCACTTCAACAGAAACACAGTGCATCATTGTCAAAAGCTGATAGCAGGCTGGATACTCAGCTGCCATGAACTCTGGCCAACCAGCCTGGTGCAGTAGTGGTGCCAGTCAGGTGGGGGCAAATTGGAACTAAATCATGAGCATAGCAGCCGTGAATGTAGCCCTTATGGCTCACTAATGTTCTAACTGTCCCAGCCAATCTGAAAATATTATTTTGTTGAACTTATCTTATTCTTTTCTATTTTAAATATGTTCATTTAAAAAAGAAAATAAAAACATAAAAAAAGTATTAATAAAAATAAAAGGGTTTGTTCTGTAAAATTGGATTTAGTCAAAAAGCCATACTTAAGGACTTAGAAGTCCACATGGGGCCTTAAGGCCTCAGGGTCCCCACCCCTGGTTTAATTACTCCTAACCTAGATTAGTTTTATGAAATGCTTAATGGCTTATTGTTTATCAGATTGGGGATTCACAAACACAGATGCCTTCTGAAACCACTGTGGGATTACTATAATTGTGTCCTATTCCTTCCCTCCCCTAAAGTGTAGTAACTGTGTGGTTTGGGTGGGCCTGACTCCACCGCCACCTCCAGGGTAACATCTCCCTTGCCCACCTCGACAGTTTCTAGACTCACAAGAAACTCACTAGATCCTAAGACAAGAATATAAGTGTCTAAAAAAAAAATGATTGTAACTCAAGACCAAGCCAATCAGGAAATAGCATTTCTTAGACACAGACTCATGTGGGCTAGGTTTACAGATTGCAGAGTTACGAGGGAACCCAGAATTAAACCATCCAGTCTGTTAATGTTCAAATGAGGCCCTTAAGTGGTGATATGAATTGGTCAAGGACACACAGCTGTCTAGAGTAGAACTGTGACAATAGGCAGGTCTCCACTCTTTACCCCGTTTAAATATATTACATTATCTTTAAAAATTAAGTTTTCTTAGAGGTATTTTGCATTGATTGTTCCCTTGCAACTACTATTACGTATATTCACTTACCATTCAACACATTAACATGTAAAATTTCATTACTGTATGCCTCCCTACTCCCAACTCAAAATATATGTGGTTAATTCTGCTCTTTTTACAGCTGTGGCAATCAAGACTCATCTAAGAGGCAGAAAACCAATTAAACTGTCCTTAACCGAAACAATCTTCTTCCTTTTTGTCAGAAGTTTGTTGGCGGCACTGAGTTCAAGGACTGCTGACTGCAGGGTTCAGCGGTACCTTCAGACTTCTTGATATGCTCATCTCTGTCCTCTTGGTAAATTGATCTGCTTTTCTTCTGGAGCTGCCAAGTTCCTCTAGGCAGCTGGGGACCACGGCTGACGTAATCACGATGTATAATAGTCATGACGTGGTTACTCAAAATCTGTACACTGAGCTCAGAGAGAGACTCTAGCCCTGTACCTGCCCCTGTGTCTGTGTCCTACACCTGCCCTTTGGACCAACTTTTGTGTCCAGAAGAACATGCTACTAAGTCTAGACAAGCTGGTGTTTCCACCCACTGGGGCTGGGGGAGGGAGGCCCGCCCTAGGACCACATAGAATTAGGCAGCCATTCCTTGAAGAAAGGATTGGAAAAGTGAATATGCTGGTGGAAGAAGAATGGAGATAGGAAAGAGTATTATTATTATTATTTACAAATAATATCTGTCAGAGTCTGCTAAAGCAACAGACATATTTTGTACCCAGTATGATTATTTTTGGAAATAGAATAAGATCCTGCTCAGTTCCTGTGCACTCGCGAGACAGACTTCATCAAGTTCAGGAGAGTACATCCCATGATGGTGAGAGTGGTTACTTTGATGAGGAAACCGGAAGTGCTCTACAGATAGACATAAAATTGAGTCAAGGCCAAGTGTGGTGGCTCACCTGCCTGCAATCCCAGCACTCTGGGAGGCTGAGGGGGGAGGATCAGGAGTATTACTTGAGGCCAGGAGTTTGAGAGACCATCCTGAATAACAGCGAGACTCTGTCTTAGCTAAAAATAGAAAGATGCACACCTGTCGGCCTAGCTTCTCTGGAGGCTGAGGCAGAAGGATCATGGGAGCCCAGCTGTTTGAGGCTGCAGTGAGCTATGATGACACCATTACACTCTAGCCTGAGGAACAGAGAGAGGCCCTGTCTCAAAAAGAAAAAGTGCTGAATAAAAGGCAGGGACAGGAAAGGGGTGAGGGAGAGGAGATCAGGCAGACATGCTGTGACAAGGTTTGTAGAAAGCCAGCTTTGTGGGTTTTTTGGTCTTTCCTATGACAGCAGTGACTTGCTCTACAAAGTTATTACAAAACTCCTGACAAATAACACCTGGTTTTTATAGCTGTCAGATTTAGAGCAATTTCTGGGGGAAAGTGTAAATTGGTTTAGGCTTTGTAAGTTTATAATGTACATGCCCTTTGACTTAGTTAGCTATTCCTCTTCTCAGAATTTAGCCTAGGCAAGTATTGATACCTGGAGATTTTGCCATAACCTATTAAATGCTGTTATAAGTAATAAGTAAATAAAATGAACCTAAATGCTTCATAGTATATGACTAGATAAAGAGTGAAATAATTGCAAATACAAACAAAAGAATATATCGCAGCCATTTAAAATGCTGTGGTGAAAGAATACCTAAAGAAATGGAAATCTATTAATAATATATTGTTACATGAAAAGCAACTTCCAAAATGGTTTACTATTAATTTTTAGTATGCTCTTTTGTATGCCAGACATTTATATTATGTGACTTAATCTTTATAATTCCGTACAGTTGGTATTGTCATTTGCCCCATACTGCTGAACTTTTCCAAAACTTAATTTCCTTATCAGTAAATGGCATATGAATTTGACCATCAACTGGCTTTCAAATACATGGATTCAGATCTAGCTCTGTTACCCTCTTTGTGACCTCGGACAAGTTAACTTTTTTCATCATGACACATATTTAAAAGTTATGCTTCACATTGCAAATTATTACTTACCTGCACACAACACACATGGAAAGAAAAATCTGCAGACCAGTTGTTCAAATGTGGTGGCACAAGCCTGTAATCCTAGCACTTTGGAAGACTGAGGAGGGAGAATTACTTGCAGGCAGAAATTCAAGACTGTCCTGGGCAGCATAAGGAGACCCCACCCCTACACACATACACACACATACAGACAATTTACAAACCAATAATTATTCTTCCTATCTTGGATGCATTCTAATACATTCTTTTTAATTCCACTCCATTTTAATCTATTTGATTCTATTCAATTCTATTCCATTGAAAAAAAGATAATTGCAGCCCACTAAATATAACCCCAAGTGATCTTTTAGTATCAGATACTCAATAGATGCTCAATAAATTTCATCTATTATTCTTGCCATCATTATTATTATCAGCAGCAGTAGCGTTGAGATTGTGAGAGAAAGTGGTTAAAGGCAGTGCTCTTTGAAAAATAGCAGTGAATTGGTGTATTCAACTTATCCTAATCTTACCATATACTTCACACTTGATCTTAGCCAAAGGGCTGTGAAGCGATGCCATATCCTTCAGAATGTAGGATTCCATAGCATGGATAAGTTGCTACAGTCATAGATGCAGCAGGTGGTATAGAGCAGGTGGGCTTATTCTGTATCTCGTGATAAACTCAGTTGCCCATGGTGAGAGTGAAGCTAGAACTTTGTTTTAAAGAGGCAGCCAATGCCGAATGAACCGTGTCACAAGGCTGGATTTGCTGACAAACTTTAGAGGTATTAGGACTCTTTCAGTTGTAGGTGATAGAAACCCAAAATTAGGCTTTAGGGAAAAAATAGTTTATTGGCTCCTATACTGAAATATTTAGTACAACTACTGATTCAGGTACTGTTGGATCCAGGTGCTCCAAAACGTCCTCAGAAAGCTGTTTTTTCTTACTACATTTTGATTATGCTTTGGTCTACTGTTTACTCTCAGGCAGGTGCTTCCTTAACGGTGATCTCTGGCAACTTCAACTCCAAATCTAGAAGGTGAAAGCTTTACTGCTAAGTTCCTATGAAAGTCCTGGACCTGGCTCTCTCAACCCTGCAGCATCAATAACAGAAGAATTCAGAACTCCCTACCCTTGTGTGCTTTGTGACCTTGAGTATGCAGAGAAATCTGGCCATGATCGTCTTCTTGAGACAAGGAGGAAAAGAGAGATCTCAAACAAGAGAACTGCACTGAATTAATGAACATTATCTTAATTACTTTAAAAGACAGGCAGCCCTGGGATGGGCGGTAGTATTTCCACATACAAACCAGAGGACACGGAGGTTGCACAGCTAGAAAGTGATAGAGTCAGTCAATAGTTCAGCACAGCTTCATCTTACCCAAGGCCAAGCTCATTACATTTGCCTGAAATTCTGTCCCTATATTTGTGACAGGTGAATTCCTAACCACACTTAAGACTGTCAAGGTCAGGCACGGTGGCTCGTGTCTGTAATCCTAACACAGAGCTGAAGGTTAAAAGGAAAGTTGCCAGCAAGGAAACAGCGTCTGCAGCTGGCTAGCAGTTGTGCAAAGAGACTTCTTAATCATGCAATAGAACTTAACTGTGGGTAGACATATTGTCCTATTTTTAAATGCTACAGCATAATAGATTTGGCCTCAAAACCAGAAAAAATGCAAATGACGTTGCATAGAAATGAGAGCATCTTCACTTGCTGATAGCATTCTTTTTCTCCCACAAGTAAATCACCTTATCAGACAAGACATTGCACCTTCTTGGAAATGAACTCATTTATCTATCGTGTTTCAAAGGTATAAATTCCTTATGAAGTTGAAGAAATGTCCTTGCAGGCACCTGCCTCAGAGCAAGCCAGCTGTGCCCTCTAGTGATCATTTGTCTTGCGGCTTTATTAGAGTCTTGAAAATCAGTGTAACAAATTTACTCCAGGTGCCTCTTCTACCTTAGAAATTAGCTTTCTGTGGGGATGATTGCTACGCCAGGAAATAAATGTTACTCTGGGACCAGGTATGATGAGTGTGAAGAAAAGAGTTCTTTATTTTTGTTCTCTGGGGCTCGGTTTTTCTACATCTATAAGTTCCTTTAAAAATTTACTTTGTTGGGTCATAGGTAAAACTGTATCTTCAATTCCACCCAAGTCAGTTACAAGGTGATGGGATGTAAGCGTGAAGTATTCTTCATCGGTGCAAAATTGGAAATAAGTGGGATAGAGTTTGGGAAATTATTTTTAAAGGGCTACCGACCTTCCTTAATACATGTTGTGATGCCACCTTATGGCAAGAACTCCGTCAAACTTGACTCCTGGTTTGATTTGATTTATCAGGAAAATGTGTGTCCATGTGCCAACCCTCTGTGAGGTTGTAAATGCCTTGTACAGAGGTCTTGTAGGTTCTAGAGCTCGGCACCTTGAACTGTATTGTTACCTCTAATTGTTCCCCACGTACAGAAAGTTTAAAAACTTCACATGATATCTGCCGAGGCCCTCGCCTTGATTGCAGCCTCGTGAGAAACCCTGAAGCAGAAACCCCAGCTACGCCACAGGTGGACTCCTGACCCCCAGGAACTGGGAGTTAATAAGCACGTGTTATTTTGAACTGCTGAGGGTGGAGCAATTTGACGAGCAGCAACAGAAAACCAACATGGATGGATAGAATTTTAAAATTGTTTTAGGGAAGATGTAGAAATGGCCCCCAAATTCCGTGAGTCTGAAAGTCATCTAGTTCCATTCTTGGAAATAGAAATAGGCCGGGCAGGGTGGCTCACGCCTGTAATCCTACCACTCTAGGAGGCTGAGGTGGGTGTATAGCTTGAGCTCACGAGTTTGAGACCAGTCTGAGCAAAAGGGAGACCTCGTCTCTACTAAAAATAGAAAAACCGAGGCAAGAGGATTGTGTGAGCCCAAGAGTTAGAGGTTGCTATGAGCTATGATGCTGCAGCATTGTACCCAGGGCAACATCTTGAGACTCTGTCTCAAAAAAGAAAGAGAGAGAGAGAGAGAGAGAGAAAGAAAGAGAGTTTGGCTATTCCACATAATTCTAGATTTTCTGTAAACACTTGAGATATAAGTGCGTTTTTTTAACTTTTGGTGGTGATGAGTCCAGTTATTGCTATTTTGCAGGTAATCTGTCTTTTCTCTGTGTGTTTTTCTTAAATTTTTTCTCGTTGATGTTTTTTAGTAAGTCTGTGTTGGTGTGGATATATATTTCTTTGCTCTCTTAATACTCAGCATTTTCAATCTGAGGACTCTTCTTCTTTCTCTGCAGTTCTAGAAATGTGGTTAGTACAACTTTATGGGTCACTGTCCTATCAGTCCCTCCAATCTTTCTGAAATTTCCATTAAATTGGAAATATTTCTTTCCCTTTACTACTCTTTGTATTTACAAAAAACAAATTCTTCCTAGGCAGTGCCTGTGGCTCAGTGAGTAGGGTGCCGGCCCCATGTACCAAGTGTGGTGGATTCAAACCTAGCCCTGGCCCAACTGCAACAAAAAATAGCCAGGTGTTGTGGCAGATGCCTGTAGTTTCAGCTACTTGGGAGGCTGGGGCAAGAGAATTGCCTAAGCACAAGAGCTGGAGGTTGCTGTGAGCTGTGATGCCACAGCACTCTACCAAGGAGGAAGAAGTGAGACTCTGTTTCTGAAAATAAAATAAAATAAAATAAAAAACAAAGAAACAATCCCCCAAATTCTTCCTCTTATGTTATGTTCTTGGTAAATACTTTAAGCACTATATTTAACATTCTCTTTTTTACTTAACCATTGTAAAGAGAAAGCAACCTATTGAGTTTTTATTTTAGTGACCACATTTTTTTTAAATAATATGTCCAATTGTTTTTTTCCTCACTGCCCCGTTTTTGTTTCATCTATGCTTTTTTTTTTTTTTTTTTTTTTTGCTTCAGCATTTCTTATTCACATTCAATGGATGTTATTCCTTTATTTCTAGAAAAATCCAAACGTACTTTCAGGCTGTTCCATATAGTTCATCTAAGTAAATTCATGGCCTGATTTTTGATTTTATTGTTTGTTTCTTAACACTCACTATATGTCTTCGCATATTTTGGAATTTGTATTTCCGGGCTCAATTTGAATGGGCAGTTTTATTTGGGTTATTTGTTTATTTTCTATTTTTCTTTCCTTCTGGAGGGTTTCACAGTTGTCTCCAAGTGGCCCCTGTGCCCATGATCTGGAACTAGGTTTCAGAATAGTGATTTGGGAATCCTACTTTTTAGAGCTTTAGAGGATACCCGACGTCCACCCATAGAAACAACCAGTGGCTTGGTGCCCATGTTCTCTCACTTCCCTGGTCCCTGTTAAGCTGTAATTTTTTAAAACCCTCCTTTTGTAAGTAAGGGGACCCTGCTCATCGCACTTATTCAAACAGTGAACCTGGTTCCGGCTGCCGCACCCCTGTTCATCATTCACATGAAACTTCAAAAGTCACCATTTCACGGCAGGAGCCAAACGCCCCACAGTCACTGCCGACTCCTGTCCCCACAACCCGAAAGATTTTTAATACACTCACTACTTTTCATTTCTCCTCCATTTCTGGTCCATGGACGTGTTTATTTGATTATATAGATTCTTGATTTCCTCGTGTAGTCATTCTCTCTTCTTGTGAACAAATATTAATGAGTAGCAAGAATTTGGGTGGGCCGAGCATTTCAGACATAGATTCTGTTCTAAAGACACAAAGAGTCTAGCGGGGAGATAAACAGGCATATTCATTAATAATTAGCATGTTTGCTGTATGCAAAGCCCTTTACGTATGTTAGTTCATTTATTCCCCATAACAGTACTCTGAGAGGAATGTTATTATTATGCTTTCCCATTATTTCTGTCTTATGTTAGGGAAGGCCAAGGTAATATGACACAGCTAGTTCATGAAGCAACCAGGATGCAGGCCAGCTGTCCACGGCTAAAGAAACAAAACAACGTCAATCTGAGGCCAGACGATTGAATGACAGACCAGTGTACTTGACTCTGATGCAGTGGGTGATAAAGAATTTTTGAAGGATTTAAAGCAGCAAGCAGAGGTTAAGGTTAAAGTTAGTCTAAGCTGGGTGTCATCATTCATACCTGTTATCCTAGCACTTTGTGAGGCTAAGCGGGAGGACTGCTTGAGTCCAGAAGATTGAGACCAGTCTCAGCAAGAGTGAGACCCTATCTCTATTAAAAAGAAATAAAAGAAAAATTAATTGGGCATGGTGGCATGTGTGAGTAATCCCACCTACTCGGGAGGCTGAGGCAGGAGGATCACTTGAGCCAAGGAGTTTGAGGTTCTGGCTCTCTATCCCCTACCCTAAGGGAGAGAGTAAGATCATGTCTCAAAAAACAAACAACAAAAAGAGATCAGTCTGACCTTAGCCAACAAACCAAGGTGGATGAGAGTGAGAGAACTCCAGTGAACAGATTATGAGGCGACGTGGTCCAGTTAGCGTGGTGTCATGAGAACGGAGCAGAAAGTACAGAACCACAGCATCAGCTACAGACTAGAAGCAGATGTAAAGGAGGGGAAGCCCCAAAGAGGAGAATGTAAGAGGTCCCCGGGGTAAGGCTTAAGAGATTGCGTTTGATCAGATTTTTGCCATTATGTAGTTGTGCGTACCCTTGGGCATACGTCATTTTTCTTCTTAATCCTGTTTTCTCAGTTTTCAAATGACACACAATTAGATTAGAGACTCTAAAGTGGAAGGAGCTGCCATGCATAATTTTTTTTAAAAACCAATAAAGCGTTTTATAAGAGTTTGA
Source organism: Otolemur garnettii (assembly GCF_000181295.1). Taxonomy (NCBI): domain Eukaryota; kingdom Metazoa; phylum Chordata; class Mammalia; order Primates; family Galagidae; genus Otolemur; species Otolemur garnettii. The sequence goes on along the minus strand of NW_003852471.1, from coordinate 2,044,981 downwards.
ATTAACTGTCAACATTGTAAACTGGAATTACATGCAAATCTGTATTTCTGATTTCTCTTGAAAAACTGGAAGCTCAGTAATTCCAGGCTCCTGATCTCACATGATAGCAATGTGGTCACCCTGAGCAGCGATCAAGGTGACATCTAGTCCAGTCACCCAAGTCCACCCTCCCATTTCCTATCCTGTGAGTTCTTTTCAAATGTATCAATCACATTTCCTGTCTTGGCCCTGTGGGCATTTGATTATTTTTAACCTTGGGCCAGTTAATTTTCAAGATCTCTCCCTTTATAAATCTTGTGAATTTGTAACTCTCACATGGGTCTCCAAAAAATGGAGGAAAGAATGGTAACAGTAATAGGCAGGTTTATGAAGACCTAATCTTGTGCACCGTGGTTTCAAGTGCTTTACGTATATCATCTCATTTAACCCTCATAACAATCCTTTAATATCAATATGATTTTTTGTCATTACCTCCATGATCCAAGTGAGGAAAAAAGCCTAGGAGGCTAATTTTCCCAAGGTCATATGGGGGCTAAGTGGTAGAGTCAGGATTTGAAGTCAACAGTGTAACTCTAAAGTCAACGCTTCTAACCATTATTAAGCTTTGTGATAATAGGAGGTCAGGGAATTTTGGAGGAAGGCTAGTTGTTCTAGGAGGATGATGGGCAGGGCATCATTATAGTCCTGAATGACTGAGATCATCAAAAGACTCACTGCCTTAGGCAGAGGAGTAAGAAGCCTCTACTGCGGTGACTCTTGATATCAACTAGATAATGTCAACTGTTAGAAGAAGATACCCAATCTAGTCTTAGTGTAATGAAACATGAGATAAGAACGGCTTCTAAAAGGACTTAACAACTAAGGAGGAAACAGCAGCCACAGTGGTAGTTGGCTGTGTTATAGCAAAGCCAGACACATGCTGGCCCTGGTCTTTTGCCAAGAAGCTGTGAGTGCAAACCCAGGACCTGGATCCAAGGCCAGGCAGATGCAATATTGCTGCACGTTCGTCAGACCAGACTTACAAACTATGAGAGCAAGCTGTCCGTACAAGATTATCCATGGTGCCTCAGGCAGGGAAGGCCTCATGATTATTTCATTTTTTTTTTTAAATGGAGTCTCACTTGGTTGCCCTGGGTTGAGTGTTACGGCATCGTCATAGCTCACAGCCACCTCAGACTCTTGGGCTCAAGTGATCCTCTTGCCTCAGACTCCCAAATAGCTGAGACTACAGGTGCCCTCCACAATGCCCAGCTATTTTTAGTAGACATGGGGTCTCATTCTTGCTCAGGCTGGTCTCTAACTTCTGAGCTCCAGCAATCCACCTACTTCAAACTCCCAAAGTCCTAGGATTACAGTTGTGAGTTACCTCACCTGGCCTTAGTAACTATTTCAAATTCATGGCTTATTAACTATGGATATTTAAAAAACATAATACTTTTTAATAATTATTTTATTTATTTTATTTTAATAATAAAATATGGAGAAATGTACATCAGTCTTCAAAAACTTATGACACATGAAAAAGCTTGAACATGAAGTTGTAAAGTGGCATATTTTTCCTAAAATGTGTACATAAGCATTTTTCTTCTTTGATTAGCATAATTTTTATTTCTTCTATTTTTTCTCTTTTTTATTCATTTTTGTGCTGATGAAAAATAATTATGGAAAATTGTAAAAATTATATAATTAATAAAGGACAAATGCAGCACAGGTAAATGGAAAGGATAATGTTTTATAAACACGTTAGAGAACTGGCTTGTCTGCTGTGCTGTGCTTTGGGAAGAACTGATAAGAAATGAAGTTGAGAAATCTTTTATTTTTCCATTGAAGAAACATTTTTTTAAGCAACAACTATGCACTGGGGTCTCAATGAGTCTCAGAGGGAAAAACTATGCAAATAAAATTCAGCATAGGCTTCAAGGAATTGATAATTTCCTCAGGTTATCTGAGGCCTGGTGACAATGACCAACAGTTTGGCTATTTCGAGGTGCATATTGCCTAAAGTGTGGACCCACTTTTGGACCTGCTCCTCCAAAATATCTTTCTTCCTTCATCCTCCTGGCACTATAGGCCACGTGCTGGATGGAATCCGGCAGAATCTCAGGTTGATATCGGATCTCAAGTCTGGTACATTAAGTCTGATACATTATACTTTTCACTCTCTCCTTCCAAAGTGTGCAAAACACGTGTGACATTGAAGGATTAAATTTCTGTTTTTCTAATCATTCTTAAAATGGAAAATGGTTGACCCAGTTCTGCCTAACCTGGCTCTGTTTTCTGCTCCTGTTAAAACTGCTTTTAGAAGTCTGTAGCAAGTCTTAAGGGCAATACTTGTGACTTGTACTGATTGTTTTTTACTTCAGGAAAAGGTTAAGACAAGTGTGACCAGGACTGGGAGGAGAGAAATTTGTAAGAAAGTGAGATACAATTTTGGACCAGCTCATTAGACTAAATACTATCAGTTTTGAAAAGTACTATAATCTGTTGGTGTAGGAAGGGGCAACCTGGCTTGATTTTTGTCATTGTCCTCAAAGCTTCTCCAAGTAAAATATCTGTAAATTCTATGTGAAAATAGTAAACTTACTAGGGAAACACAGCTTCATGAAAAGACTAACAGTATCCCCCTCTATCCAAAATGACTCAGCTGAGCGGCTGTTACATAACAATTCTGAAGCATCCACTGACTAAAATTCACTTTATAGGAGCCCTAAGCTGCTATGTAACTCCACACTGATTCTGTCCTGCTACATCATTAGAGTCGTATATCGGGGCTAAGAAAACTCCTCTCTGAACAAGCACATCCCCCTGCAAAGGATTAGGTCAACGTGCAGTGAAGGGTGGATTGCTTTAAGCAACATGGTTGAAAAGACTGAAAATGTGGGTGCTCTGATAGTGGAAATGGGAAATAGGAATCTCTGCACACTCTCTGGAAAAGGAGACCTGGTTGGGTGTGAGCTTGCATGAGAACACTTGAGGAATGGGACTAAGACCCCACAGTTTTCAGAATGTGCATAGGTTATATGCAAATACGACACCAGCATCTGTGAGTTTTGGTACCTGTAGGAGGTTCTTGGAACCAATTCCTGTGCATAGGAGGAATAACTACATAGCTGGCTTGCAGGGATCAGTTGGTTCCTTCTGCTGAAACATACTCGGTAGTCACCTGTCAAGGCTCCTTCACTAACTTGTGTGAATACTTGGGCAAGTCACTCAATCTATTCCAGTATTCATCTAGCCAGACTTTTCTCTCATTTGCAAAATGGGGTCCTGGACTCTTGATCTCCAAGGTTTTTCTAGCTTCACAGGTACATGTTTTCTATGCAGGAATTTTTGCAGGACATTGAGGTCCAGGGGATGCCAGTGATGTCCAGAACCAGAGATTTGGATTGGTTCTGTTCATCACAAATGATAAAAGTGTGCACTGCTAAAAGAAAGGAGAAAACAAGGAGACTGGCATCGTGGTCCTACCTTGGAGCAGATTCTACGTTTGGGGGGACAAAGCGAGGCTTATTTGATTTAAGTTGTCTACAGTGGATGGGGTTTTTTGTTTCACCTAGCACCATCAGTTACATAGGACTGGCAACATTGTGGTCAACCCTCCAAAATGGTGAACCATTTCGTTAACCCAAGAGTTAACGGAAACATTAGTTTAGCCTTAAAAAGTAAAATCAGCCAAAACCAAGTGACATGTTTCTTTTCGTGTGATTGAAAGACTTGACTGCGTCATTCTTCACTTAAGATGAAAATTGAGTTCTTTCCATTTTCATGCAAACGAGACTTCTTTCTTTCACTAAATTTTGAAAAAAATTAGAAGTTTCATATGTAAAACCCAGAAAATTAATGTGGTTAAAATCTTTTTTTTAAAATATATCTTAGATATGTATGCGCTGTAGTTCTGTGAAATCAAGGATGTGGAACTAATATTGTGAGAATATGGCAATGAGGTGGAGAAGGAAATAGTTTATAAATTTTAAAGTCATGGTAATTAATAGAAGGAAATACACAAGACGTTTTCATATAATCAAATACCCACAAATAGTTTCCACTTGCATCATGGAATAGAGACGGCAACATAGAACAGAGAAGGAGCCAATTTTAAAGATGTTTGTTTTTTCAGCATATGAGAAACATGTGGAATTAGCTATACGACAATATACAACTGAAAATTCAATAACTACATCAACAAGTTAGTATTCAGCTCTTTGGGGGCAGGGGAAGTTTTATTCATCTTTCAAGTATTAGTACTTGCTACACAGAGGGCACTTGGTACATTTTGAGAGAAGAAGGACACGTTTTTTCTCATTACGCACGTGGGAAAAAGATTGCTTTTGCTTTGGCTTGTATTGGAGGAAGAACTAATCATTTTCAAAAAGTAGTAACAATTTACACCTGAGAACTCACTTTATGGCGTGCAGTTAAACTGCTTCTTTATTAAACCATAATACTCAACATACACTAATAACAAAAAAAGAATACAAGTCACGTTAAGCACCTCTTGTAATATCACAAGTCAAATGTCACGTTAGTCTCATAAATTTAATGCAGTTTATTCCTTTCTTAAAAATGTGTATACAGTTTTTGGGCACCTTTTGTATTTATTCTTCCACTCCAATGTACTAGATAATGTACTAAGGCTAAGATATCTAAGAAGGGAAATAGCTAAGACATTCCTTGCCCTTAGGGAATATTTGATCAAATAGGGTAGATAAAATATACCCCAAAGGTGACACAGACATAGAGTGATGCAAAGATTTGTCATGTACATGTTCTAGGTGGACAGTAGTTTCTTCTGTGGAAATGTATTGATAAGCGATTGTGTGCTCAGCACTTCACTAACCATTTCTCTTTCATGATGGGCATTAGTATACCTGCCTCCTACAGGATGAAACCCAGGCTCAGAAAGGTGTGCCTGTGGTGGATTCAGAGCTGGCACTTTGTTCTGGGTGTCTGGTAGATACCCCCCCCCCCAGAGTCCGTGATCTGTTACCACAAGATGCCTTTCTGGATCAGACGAGGTTCATTCAGGAGGTAACACTGGGCTGGGCCTTGATCGACCTTGTTCTGGTGGAGTCCTGTCCTACAAAAATTCCTCTTGGAAAGAATCCCTGAAGCCATATCAGTGTCCTGTGACTTTTCTTTCCACCTCCTAAGGACCTTAGGGACCTTTCCACCTTCTTAGGGACCCTCCTAAGCCAGGTTAGTTAAATCTTCTCTTGGGAATTCTCAGTCTCAATTTTAAGTAATAGAAGCGTCACTCGCAATGTGTAGGAGCCGGGAAATACGTGCTGGGAACTCTCATCCAGTCCCATCCCACAATGTGGGGAAGAAGGGAAAATGAAGCTGCCGGACCCATAAGAGCAGAGATGGAAATGAGAATGAAAATGAGAGCGAGCGAGCACTGTTTTATTTTTCTGAGCCCTATTGTAGTCCTCTCCTCCCCATGGCATGGGGAATATTCCAGAATCCTTCCCATTGCTTCACCTAACTCAGCTGAATTTTTTTTTCTATCTAAGAAATGGGTAATGTGATAAGGTGGTCTTCGAAGATGATATACATAAATGTAAGCAATACAAAGTGGGGGAAGGGGAAGTACATAAGAACGTCTGTCCAGGTTCCCTGGGAAGCAGAGCTTAAGGCAATGCTTGTGTATCATCACTTTATTAAAGATTGAAGTCTTAGGGCACAGGGATGAGGGGAAAAGGGAGTGAAACAGGCAAGGAGGGTTGGATAGGTGGGGATGTGTTATTGAGTTGGTTGCTACTTGATATTAATTGCAAAGGAGTTCTTCAACTTTTGAAGGGAGGTATTTATCCACCCCTACTATTATGTTGTGGTCAAAGCTTTGCCTGATGGGGTGTGAATTTTCTGCTCTTCTGAGGTGCCCCATGGGGTATGAGCAGGACCAACAGGGCACCCCTGGGCAGGAGAAGAGCAGCTCATAGTATAGATATGAAGCAAAGTGCTATGGAGTTGTGTCTGCATGGAATTGATTAGAGTCCATTCATTTGGTAATAATGGTTCCTACTTCACATGTTGACATAAGAATTAAATGTTTCTGTAAGAACGGTGCAGGATAGCTAGTTATCACTAGCACTCGGTAGTTATGAATGGTTGCTGCTGTTGTTACTATTAGTACCACTACTATTAAAGTTCTTGGAAAAGAATAATGACATCGTAAGTGTACATGAAACAGGTTAGGATGGGGAGAAAGTGGAGATGGAGAGATGTGTTAGATACCCACGCACATATTTGAGTAGGTTGAATGAATTAATCAGAAGGCTATTGAAGTAACTCAGGTGAGCAGGTTGGCATATTTATTTTAAATCATGTGGCTCTCTAGGTCTGTATTTGATTTTCTATTTTTTTTTTTTTTTGCTTAAAAAATGCATATAGAAAACTATTTCCATACCAAAAGAAATGCACCACTAAGCTAAATGATAACTGGTGGCTACTTTCAGTGTCGGGAAGATAATAAGGAGCAGTAGGGGCCACAGTCAGCTGCAGGGGGAGACTTCTCAGCAGCGCCCATTGGTGCCATAGCAGAAGTCCAGCCAACGGCTGCCATATTTTCTAATTTCTAAAGAGCCGTAGAAATCCTGAGATTTTTGTATGCAACAACCACGTTGTTGTTGTTGTTTTTTTTTTTTTTAGAAAATGTTATGTGAGCTAAAGACAACACAAGTACAGGCCTGTTCTAAGCCACGCTTGTTAATTTGCCCTCTTCATTAGAAGACGGAAGAGCCCCGAGCCAGATTATAAGGCTGTGATATCCCAGAGCACAGAAACCTATTTATTGATATTTGTGTACTTAGTATTAATAGTAGCTCACTGGGACAGATATCAGTAAAAATCTTTTTCTTACAACCTAGGTGGGTGTTAGGCACATGAGGATAGTAGGATATTACAGTGAGATCGATACAGTAATGTGTCCCAGGCATTATGAGAGCACAACAGAGGGGTACCTCCTCAAGATAGCCTACGTCCAACAAGACTTCTTGGACGAGGTGATGCTGCATTGCTAAGGTCAGATTTATATATTTTTTAAATATAATACTTGTTGTAACTATTCTTGAGAGCAGATAAAACATATATTGCAATTTAAAGAAATACATGTTAATTCTGTACCATATTCAGTTTCATGCTATAAAATATAATAAATGCATTAGTACTTTTAGTTAGGCGTGAAAATGTTTGGGCAAGCAGAAAAAGTTTGTTTGCCAAACAATAAAATGTTTTATTTCCTTAGAAAATAATTACATTGGGTGGGGCATGGTGGCTTGCTCTTGTAATTCTAGCATTCTGAGGGGCCACGGCAGGAGCATCCCTTGAGCTCAGGAGCTGGACATCAGTCTGAGCAAGAACGAGACCCCGTCTGTGCTAAAAATAGAAAAACTAGCTTTGTTGTGGTAGGCACCTGTGGTCTGAGCTATTCAGGAGGCCGAGGCAAGAAAATCACTTGAGCCCAAGAGTGGCTATGAGTTGTGATGATGCCTTGGCACTCTAGCTTGAGCAACAGAGTGAGACGCTATCTTAAAGAAAAAAAAAAAGAAAGAAGGAAAATAACTACATCATCTGACGAGAAAAATTATTGCAAAGTTATAAGAGTGTCTGGCTAGCATTAAGTGGTATTAATGTTTCATTTATTCCCTTATTTGCTCCAATGCCTTAGAAAATGTGGCTGGTCTTTACTGTCAGATAAAATTGCTTTTTCTTTAGTAAAAGACACAGATTTTTACCTTCAGGAGACAATAGAGAACTTTTATGTGCATATTTCAAGAATGAAATAACTACATATTTTAGAAATACCCTTGAAAATCTTTGAGATGTATGGCTGGACTTGAAGATCTTTATTTTCTAAGGTATGAAATTCTACTTTTTCTTCCTTTTTTTCTGAAAAAGTTAATATTTTGTTCTTGATACAAATATATCTGATTTTTCAAAAGTCCGAATAAATGTTTAATCACAAGTGCTAAATTAGTTATCAGCACGGAGAACCTGAAATGAAAGGGTCACACTGTTTCAAAGAACCAATCAGTATAGTAGGTCATGAATAAGTATGTTTTTTTTTCCTTCTTTCTTTTAATAAAGAATGTAAGAGAGGGGCGGCACCTGTGGCTCAAAGAGGTAGGGCTCTGGCTCCATATGCCAGAGGTGATGGGTTCAAACCCAGCCCTGGCCAAAAACTGGGGAAAAAAAATGTAAGAGAGCAATATTTTAGAAGGGACTATTTACCTCAGTGAAAGACACAGTCTTCAGGACTGGGAAACAGCTTCATGTGCCTCAGCCACTCACATAATTCTGGTTCCAAGAGCTGGTTCCTGGGACTGTAAAGTGTTATAATGCTGGCATTGGCCAAAGCATAATTTATCATAAACCAGATGAGACGTCGGGTAAAATTTGTTTCCGAACCATTTAAAAAGGAGTGAAAAAATCTGAAGCAGCTCAATGTTATAAATAAGTCTGCAGATGAGATGTTTCATGATAAACAGAAGAACAAGCTGTTCTCAAACACTTTCAAAGTATGGACTTAAATAAGCAGATGACCCATGCGCAGAATATCCAAACCTGTTCTAACTCTTGTCCTATTTGGAAGAAATTGGAAAGATTATTCAGAAGCATGCTGGTTTTATCACCTGAAACAAATTTATTTGAAAATATTTTGCCAAAATGTCATTAGTAAATCATAAAATTACTTTCCTGAAATCACTTTAAAATTCCTACTGTCCTTTCCAGAAGAAACGAAATCAATAATTTTCAAAATCATATCTGTAAATTTTGAATAGCTTTATGCATCTTTTTAATAAGATTTTCTCTCTTTCTAAATATATAATTTTGAGGACTGAAAAAAGCAAAGATCATTCCTTGGTCTGGCCCAGCAGCATGGAGTAGTCACAAGTGAGGAACAGAAACCAGACCTGACACTTGGCCTGTGGACAGACCTGCTGACACAGAGGGAACGGTATTAATCCGAGAAGTAAATCAGGGAGACCAAAACAGTGCGGTAAAACAAAAAGGAAGCACTGGGGACTTCAGGAGGGCATCCTGTGAGAGTTGGGGGGCAGAGTAGGAGGAAATCTAGTGATGTGTGATGGTCGGACGCTCAGACAGTTAGCTTCAGGAAAGTTAGTCAGTACAGCCCGGGACCCAGGTCCACAGCAGGGGTTGGAGAGAACAAGTCAAGGCCAGTGCTGACTAGGTGGGTATGAAGGCCCATAACTAGGATAAAAGACTAAAGAAGCAGAACGAAGGTAGAAAATACAGAGTTACAGAACGATGGTGAGGCTTGGCGCCTGTAGCACAGTGGTTACGGTGCCAGCCACATATACCGAGGGTGACAGGTTCAAACCTGATCCAGGCCAGTTAAACAACAATGACAACTGCAACAAAAAAAATAGCTGGGCATTGTGGCAGGCACCTGTTTTCCCAGCTACTTGAGAGGCTGAGGCAAGAGAATCACTGAAGCCCAGAGATTGAGGTTGCTGCGAGCTATGATGGCACAGCACTCTACTGAGGGTGACATAGTGAGACTCTGGCTCAAAAAAAAAAAAAGAAAAGAGCTATGATGGTGGTGCAGTGGACACTTGTTTTGCCATGCAACCTTCATTGGCGTTTTTCCTATCACACTTATCCCTTGAAGAACCAGCGATATGGCAAGCAATGAATTGACTCCACCCACTGAATTAATCAGAGCGAACATTAGGACTCTTACCAAGACTGGGGAAAAGCACACGCTTTCCTCCCTCCTTGCCACCTTGCTGCCACTTTTGGTATCATGAAGAGAACTATTTTGAGAAAAAGGCTGCTGCAAGAAGATGGGCAGAACTGGAAATTTGCAGAGAAATAAAGACAAAGCCCTGAGAATATAGTAAACCTTGGGTGAGGTGATGCCTAGAGACACATTTCACCTGGACTCTTAGTTGCCCAAACTGATGCATTCCTCTTTTGTTACAGCCAGTTAGTTTGAGTTTTCTGTATTAGATGTTGGCCAGGATCACCAAGGAGCCCAGTTGTTAGAAGTTGATTCACTGTGGGCACACGAGTCTCAGAGCCCTGTTAGGATTTGGGAGACTTGTGGTTAAAGGTCAAATTTCACGTTAAAGCCCAAAGGGCTGGACAAGAACTATTTAAATTTCTTTTGCTGAAATTAGAATTGGTGCTAGAATTTAAAGAGAAAGTTCAACCTATAAAAGGGCAACAAATTGGATGAGAGAAAGATGAGCTATAGCATTCCTAAATTTGATTTACTTTTGGAAGTGGGATAAAGTTTTTGAGTGGGACTCAAACTCTAATTTTATAATGTATGATAAAGGAAAATGTAACTACATGTAAATAAATTAAATATTTAAAAATAGATTTCTTTTATAGCCAATGTCTATACTAAGTCAGGTAAGGCTATGTAATCAATCATTCTCCTCATTTTAACTGGCGCCAAGAATGTACACAGGGAAAATACAGCAACAATTATAACTAGAAATTAAATTTCTTTGCTATCCTCTCTCAGAGACACTATACCTATCTTGTTTATTGTTATATTGCCGGTGTTTAATAGTAATTTAACAGATTGAGTAGATAAGTTGATTGTCTTGCTTTGAGTTACCTCTGAAGCTGAACTTGACACAAGGACATGGGTGTTAGGTGGTTCATTTTGGATGTGAATGTGAGTAGTCAAGTGAGGCAGTGAAGAAGGGAGACAAGAAAGGGAGAAGAACCAATAAAAGATGTGTTAATAAACCAGCTGCTTCTGTAGGCAGCTGGAGTTCAGTCCCCTTGGAATTGTCCTAGTGGACAATGGGAAGGCTGGGACTTTACCCTCTAGTCAGGGTAAAGATTGATCGATAGATTGATAGATCACCCTGCTGGGTGAAGATCTACTCTATCTGGAGGTCAATTTGCTCACAGTGTGTATAGTACCTGCCTGTGGTGGTCTAAGTTTTCACACTATAGACAAATCCCTCAGGCAGAAGAAAGCGAAGAACCCAGAACTTGACAGAAGAAGCTGTCTGTGTGCCAGAAACCATCTACCACGGTGACAGGTGAACTCAATGCAAGGTAGAGCTTACGGGGTGGACGCCAAAAGCATCTGCCACACTGCTATCAGAACAGCTGTTGTTTTTATGTGGCCGTTACCTTTTACCCACTTTGTGGCAGAAGCCCTTCATTTGGTGAACTGCTAGTCCCCACTCCATGCATTTCTGGTGTGTCTGCTAATGAAGAACAGCTGGACTGGGTGGCACCCGTAGCTCAATGGGTAGAGCGCTGACCACATACACCAAGGCTGGCGGGTTCGAATCTGGCCAGGGCCAGCTAAAACAATGACAACTGCAACAGCAACAACAACAACAACAACGAAAGTAGCCAGGTGTTGTGGTGGGTGCCTGTAGTCCCAGCTACTTGGGAGGCTGAGGCAAGAGAATCGCTTGAGCCCAAGAATTGCTGTGAGCTGTGACACCACGGCACTCTACCTAGGGCAACAGCTTGAGACTCTGTCTCAAAAAAAAAAAAAAAACACACAAAAAAAGAAAACACAACAGCTGGATTCTGATTGTAATGGCACTGTAAGCTCTAGAATTGTCTCTGTGGCCACTGGGGAAAAGAGAAGGTCTCTCTTTTCTATGAGCTCAGCTGACTAAGATAATACAAACTAGAGTTATCTGCAGCCTCCTCTCTCCCCTTGCCGCAAGAAGAAAGCATCTATAGGGTGGTGCCTGTGGCTCAGAGGAGTAGGGTGCTGGCCCCATATACCCAAGGTGGTGGGTTCAAACCTGGCCCTAGCCAAAAATGACAAAAAAAAAAAAAAAAAGAAAGAAAAAGAAAGGCAGCATCTATGGTAGGAGAGAATGAAACCAATATAAAGCCAAGGAATGGTGAGAACCATGTAGAAAGAGTTGAGTTCCTAGATGCATTTCCTAAGGCGATTTAACCGCAATCATGAAGGTACCACCGGCCTGCCGAGCCTTGGGAGGAAATTCATTTTCCACTCCACCATTCACAACATTTCCTTCTTTGCCTATCCTTTGCATAAGCTCATGTCCCTCATGTACAATCAAAAAAGTATTAGCTGGGCGACGCCTGTGGCTCAGTGGGTAGGGCAGTGGCCCCATATACCGAGGGTGGTGAGTTCAAACCCGGCCCCGGCCAAACTGCAACAAAAAAATAGCTGGGTGCTGTGGTGGGCACCTGGAGTCCCAGCTGCTTGGGAGGCTGAGGCAAGAGAATCACCTAAGCCCAGGAGGTGGAGATTGCTGTGAGCTGTGATGCCAAGCACTTTACTGACAAAGTGAAACTCTGTTTCTAAAAAAAAAAGTATACTTGCTTCGGTATGTATATTTATTCCACATGTGACACACTGTGACATAGAGCTATCATTATTTTCCAGGAGACTGAGAATCCTAATACAAGCTACACGTTACATCACCTACACGAATGGAAAAGGAACAGCTGGGAGGAAAATAATTATCTTATCTGTGCTCTAGAAATAGATGGAGAATGACACAAACCTTGTGTGGCCCACAGATGAGCAAAATTGCTTTAAAAGGTCCTGTGTCTAGCACACATAAAGGTGGGTTTTATACACAAGTTTTATTTTGGACATCAAAGCACACAAGGATTATGGCAGGAGTCCTCTGAGGACAGCATTGTGTCAGCAATGTGTCCTTGGCTTCTGGGTAAGCTTCTAAAGATTTTTTTTTTTTTTAAAGCTGTTTTGCTCTGTAGTTATCTATTAAATAATACTTCACAATGACATCCCAAAATAAATACTTCTATTCTTTCTCTTTCCTTTTTGCGCCAACCACTAGAAACAAGTTTAAGGACTACATAGTGTGCTAAGATCATTACCTGCCTTACAAGGCTTTTTTCTTTCTTTTCTTTTGTTAAACAGAAAATTGCTACATTTCTCTCAATCTGCTCATACACTGCTCGATTTTCTACTGGATATTTTCATGACACTTATTCAAATTGACAAAAGGTTTTCAAGTAATTTGTATTTATGTATACCACCCAGGATGAGTTTTCATGTAAAAACAGTAAATCAGATTTTTGAGAAACACACACAAAAATCGACTTATATGTGATTCTGATGAGAAATTGTGGTCTTTAATGCAATAAAAGAAATTTTTAAGTAGTTTATGTTGGCCAGGGATTGGGCTGCATAGCCAAGTCTCATGTAGAGCCTGGCGGATGATCCTGTTTTTAAAGAAGTTGTGCTGGGAAATCACTGTGAATAGCTGTTTTTCCAGCAATTGCGTTCTGAGAAGGAAGATCTGGGACCATGGGGTAGGTAGATTCTAGGGAAACACTGTCCACTGATGAGTTGTACCAAGGTAGGGACATGGGAGAAATGTTTACCCAGAACAACTGAGGCCACGGAGGACGAGGGAGTGAACAGGCCATAGTTAAGAAGAAAAGGGAAGTTCATGGTGTCTGTGAGCATCCGGTCTGGAGGAGCTCAGGGCAGTAAGGAGCAAATGAGCTAAGAGCACACAGGGAGGATTAGGGAGAAGTTGGATCAAGGGAGTGTGAACTCCATCAGCAGTGCCGGGGTAGAAGACCCATTTTCCTGGGGTGCCAACCCCTGACATTATTTGCAAATCAAGTAAGTGAAAATCAAAACAATAAATATAACCTAGTAGCTTATTTACAACATGCCAGATAACTTGTTAGATTAAATTGTTTTTCTCAACGTGGTTGTAGCACCTCACCTTCCTACTTGCTGAGTAAGGAGATTCCAGTTGTTCCACGTCTTCTCCTATAGTTGCTATCGTCAGTCTTTATACTTTAGGATAATCAATGCTTAAAAGAAAAAAACAGTCTTGTGTGTCTCTTGAAGAGTAGGTTGTGAACCAATTTTCTGCCATCTGAGAGAATCATACATGGTAGATGAGAATAGGAACTGGCATTTAGAATAGAACTTTCCCGCGAAACATCTTTTTATGTTAACAGAGCCTCATCTGTAAAGTTACCATAAAACTCCATAAGGTTAGTGTGAAGATTTAAACACACTGAGACATGGAAGGCGCGTTGGGTTTGGGAAGTTTACTGTCCTTGTGTCTTTGCCATAGAGTCAGCCAAATAGTGAATGAACATTCCTGGGTACATTCTTCCTGGAGTTGGGCTAGGCATCTGCAAATACTCCCGAACTCTACAGTTTAACCAGGCACTCACCCATTTGTCAGGTCTAAAGATCACAAAAGGCACTTTTCTAAAACTAATTATGTGACAATGAAAATTTGTGAGAAAAAAAGGTTGGATAGCAGGCAGGGGAAAATGAGAATTGGTTACTTTCTTCACAATTTCCATTATTTTATACGTCTTTACGAAAATTATGAATACTAATGATACTGTTTTTTTCTAAAATTTGAACTGTTGGCCTAAGAAAATATTTATCTTAATTTTCTAAGCCTAAGAAATAAAATGAAGAAAGCAAAAATTTAAAAAGACTCATCAGTGTATACACATAAAATCATTTCTATCAATTCATACAGTTTCAGAAATAGTATGATTTCAGAAGTAAGGGGGGGCAACGCATGTTGGTGGGGTCAGTGTTAAGATCTCAAAGTCAGCCTTCTCAAGACAAATTGTTTTACGTCAAGTCAACACAGCAGAAAGAATGAGCCCAAATATAAATATTTATGATTAGAAGCACCGACTGAGCATCCAGACCAAGTGTTCCGTTCTATCAATTATACTTTTAAGCAAAAGCAGCATATTTTGCTTGTGTTATTTAGCACTCAAGAGCAAGCAGATAATTTTATTTTACCTTTGAGGCAAGGTTAAGAATAAGGCCACAATTTTTATTTATCTGTCACCTACTCTACAACCAAGACAAAGTGCCTTTGATGTACCAGAGTCAAATGTGCATTGTTACTTCTCTATATTACATCATTTAAATAGTACTTTACAAACAATTTTAATAGTACATAATATTGTAGCAATGACAGACCTCCTGAAACCCTAACTCTATTAATATTTTGGTGTTCTTAATTAAAAGGTTTCAGAAACTCTAAAAGTTTAGATGTCTCTCTAGAGTTCTTATTGGCTGCTTAGATTCAGATACGATACCTTATGGTACCCAGAATAGTGTGCTCATTTATTAATTATTTGTCAGCATCTATTCCTCCTTTCTAAAAATCCTTCAAATTTCCCGGCCATGCCAACCAGCTGTAGGGGCCAATCAGCTGGAAGGGCCAACGGAAATTTGCGTCCTGATGGTTGGCTGAAAAATCAACTCACAAAAGGCAGATTAAAAATAAATAAATGAAAGGCAGATTTAAAAAGTAAAAACTATAAACAAAGGTAGATTGATTAGAGAAAAGGCTTACAAATTGATAGTGTACATGAGAAGGGGGTGGGTGTTAGAGAATTATTGCCCGATATCTCCGTGGGTACAGACGCTTATACATATATGCCCTACTTCTTAGGAGAAGTATGGATGCTTTTAGGGTGGCAGTAAATAATTTTAGGGGGCATTCAATGAGCTTGAAGAACATACAGCAGCCTGGGACAAAGTGTCTTGGGCCTGCAGAACAGACAATGGGTTTGCAACAAAAGTCTGGCCAGGTTTGTTGATAGATTTTAGTCTTTCTTCCTGAGATAGGAGTTCAGTTAATGAAAACTCAGGGAAGGACCAGAGTAATTGTTTTCTTCCTTGGTAGGTCTGGACATCAGGCTGTTGAGGGAACTCAGAGAATAATTTCTATTTTTTCTTTTTTAACCTTTATTTCAAATTAATAGGAGGGTACAGATTTTTAGATTACACAGTTCTCACTTCCAGGGTAACAGAGAATAATTCCATTTTGTGCTTTGGGGGAGTTAGAGGACTGAGAGAGAAAGTGGGGGAAGGAAAAACAATTGCTGTTCTTGGTGTGTCTGTCTTGTCTTTGTGTAGAGAGGACTCTTCCAGCATCTGCTCTCCAAGGACCTTTAATTCAAAATATTCATTATACAAGAGAGCCATATTTGGGGGGTAATGTTCTCTCTGCTCCTTCACAGTAACTTAGCCCAGATGGGTACAGATGAGTTGGGCCAGTCAGGATCAACGAGATCGTGGGAAGCAGACTGTCTCCTTTCTGCTGGAAACATGTAGCATGGAGACCTTCTAGAAACCTCAAGGAGATGCCTGTTGCAAATGGGGCCTCCACAGAGGAAACCTTGCTGAGGAACAGGGGGAGCAGCCACATTCTGCTCACACTGTGTGCATCACTGGATCAAATCTTCTTTTGAAACAACAGCTACTTCTGGGTTTTTGGGTATGTGAGTCAGTAAGTCGTTTGTGTTGTTTTAGTTACTTGCAACCCACGTCAGGCTGTGAAGTACACTGAACTACTTCTGGTCCCCTTTTTCCATGACTCATTTCCATGAGGAGTTGGTAGGGCTGGAGATCTAGCTGTTCTTGCATGTAGCCTCTGCTCTTTCTTGGAACCACTACTTCTAAAATGTGAACTGTTACGTGGGTAGACCGCTGGGCTCAGTGTTAGAGGAAGAAGAGTTCAATCTTGGTTCTGCTGTTTTTATGATTAAGTGAATTCTATAATTCATTTAATCTCAGTTTTTCTATCTAGGTCATAGGTCTTTACTGTGTTTTTATGTCTATCAGAAAAAAAAAACCCTCTTGTTCAGAAGAAATCTTATATACAACCCAACGATTTTGAGTTATAAGAAGGGCAATTGTTTTTCTCATCCCTAGATCTTTAGTTTAACCATAGACCTGGCAAAACTAGTAGTTGTTGAATGAAAGAATAAAAACAGAGCTTCTCTTGGAAAGACAGGATAAAATCTAGACCTCCCCCCTAACATACTTGGCCTTCTCCTCTTCCTTGTTAGCTGCCCTTGAGGTCCCCTAAGGAACTTCACAGTGTAGGGGCAAAAGGAAAAACTCTTTAACCCTCTGAAGGGTCACTACAAAGACGACTGACAGAAGGCAGATTGATTGGAGAAAAGGTATACAAGTTTATTAACATACGCATGGAGACCCACGAGAGTACCTTCAAAACTCCAACAGGGTACAGAAGCTAATACACTATCTCGTTACAGAGAGAATGGGGGCTCAGAGCATGGCTCTAGGCAGGTTCTCATGGCAAGAGAGATTATGGGGGAGAGAAGAGGAGGCCTGGAGAGCAAAGGTGGTCTTGTTATGCAGATACACCTCCCCAGGGAGCACTCCTCAGAGAGAATAGATGGTAAATGTTTCTTTCAGATCTTTAACATTGGCAGATTCTAAATTAATCTTTCCTATATCTGGCAAAGGAAGACCCTCAGAAAAAGCCTAACTTCATTAAGGCAGATTTTCCCTGCAGATGTGAAGCTCCCCCATAAAAGACCACTTCACAGGGTTACTTCTGTTTGCTAGCTCTCTGAACAACCACCTCAATGTATTTCAAAGAAAAATATTTTGGCATCAAATATTTTTATTTTCTTTAAGGACTTGGGGGAACACAAGTTGAGAACCAACGACCAAGTGATTTTCAAGGCCCTTCCAGTTCCAACACTGTGTAATCCATTTAAGGGATTCTCAACTGCAGCAGTGGAGGAGTGCATGATGAATTATGTCCCAAGGATTAGGAGAGTTTAAAATTTTTTTCTGGAATGTTACAGGGCTACAGATCTTTTGGTTACATAAATTGCTTTTGTACTGATTGAGCCTAAGTTGTAAGTGTGCCCATCACCCAGAGGGTGGACACTGTGCCCATGGGGTGTGAGTTCACTCATCCTCTCCCCCCAACCCCCTTGAGTTCTGTTGAGTTTTACCTCCATCTGTGCGTACGAATGCTGATAGGTTTTTCAAAATGACTGTTCCTACCCTACTGGGACTTTTTTTTTTCCCGTCGCATTAATTATTTCTATCAATTAATCATGTACTATTTTTATAATCATTGTTTATTTAATCAATCATTTTTAAAAGAGGCTAATGTTGGGAATGGAGGGTCCTGGTTTCCCGAACCCAGTCATCCCGTTTCAATTACTCGGCGGAACTGGAATTCTCAACTGAGGTAGAGAAAGTGAAAGTGTGTAGAAATTGAAAGTAATACTGGACCATCAAGGGCAGTGGGAACAGGAAGTCAAAGTGACCTCATACAGACTTTAGTGTAACAAAGAGAAATTTTATTTAAGAACAAAGGAGAAAACTTAGAGCACTTCCAAGGAGAGTTGGAAGTGGGTCCCTCTCAGGAGTGAGAAGAGAGCAATGGAGACACAAAGGCAGCCTGGAGGTATAAAGCCTCTGTCTCTCCATTTGAAATTGTTTGTAACTCTTTCCTTGGTCTCTCTGTGCCCCCAAGCACCTGTGTCCTTTCTATTAGTCATTGGTAACTTAGGTTACCCAGTACCCACATTCTTTTCCCTTTTTTTGTGGTGAGAATTGCTGAGTACTGGTCTATCTGCTGAATGTTTCTGTGGGCCCTTTGGACTTCCTTATTCAGCAGCCTAGGCCTTTTCCCCATCCCCTTTCTCACCCACCACGCCCAGTCACTAAGTCAGGGCCAGTGGTAGAGTGGTGAACAGACAAAACAGGATGCCAGAATGATCCTGTTCTTGGCTGGATATTAGAATCCCCCTGGGAGCATTCAAAATCCTGATGCTTTGGGTTTCATCTTCAGAGAATCATTCATATATGTATATATAGAGTGGACATAAAGTTCATGTGCAATAAATTGTAATTCTCACCAATAAATTGCACACGAACTTTATGTCCACCGTGTGTGTGTGTGTGTGTGTGTGTGTGTGTGTGTGCAGGGAATACTATGTCTTAGGAAGAACAGGTTTAAAGAAGGTAGGAACCTCTTAGCCTCTTGGAAGAAATAACACTTAATAGGAGGTAACTACACATTACAACATGTGAAAGAAGAAGTATTTGATGTGTTGAAATGGAAAACAAAGCTTTTAAAACAAGTGTTTTTTTTTCAGCCTCAGTTAATCTTTACCTGGGGGAGAAAATATACCTATGTGACTGTAAAATTTAAAAGAAAACAGAATGGGGCAGCGCCTGTGGCTCAAAGGAGTAGGGCTCTGGCCCGATAGGCTGGAGGTGGCGGGTTCAAATACAGCTCCAGTCAAAAACTGCAAAAATAAAAAAAAAATTTTTAAAGGAAAAGAAAAGAAAACAGAACTAATTTCTCCACTTGTGTTGAAGGTTAGGAACCTATGTGCTGGTTTAGGTAATTTTCAGAGTTCTTTCTTTCTTTCTCTCTTTCTTTTTTTTTTAAGGCAAGCATGAAACAAAGTTTACTGAGAAAGAGAAAGCTAGGTTAACAGACTAAGAAAATTTACCAAGCAGGATATGTTTTCCATAGACAACGAATGGATTCCCATTTGGGGGATAAGGAAAAGGCATAGAGTTCTATCAGTACCAATTCTGGTATTTAAACTTACTTGTAAATAATAAAGGAACAAATAAATAGAGCTTAAAACACTCTGAAGAGCTACTTGCTGTTGTCAAAAAAGGATACTGGGATCATTGTAGCAGGATCTGAGATGAGGGCGGGGACTGTGTGGCTTTTGTACTCCTAGTCTCTGTCTGTTTGCTCACTGCTTTTAAGACTCAGCTTAACTGACATTTTCTCCCAAGAAGTCTTCTCTGATCCTGTCAGCACAGAGATATTTGTTTGACAATTTTAAGACATGCAAAACGGTCACTGTTACATTCTTTATTATTTTAACAGTAAAGTTTTCCTTAATCGGTTGCAAACTCACAGAGGCAGGACTTGGGTTCCTTTTTGCCCCATCAGGCCCAACCCCGGGTCTTGGCCTTACAGGTCCTTAATGAAGGCTCGTTGAATGGGACAGCTTTGTTTTTCTTCCTTAACTCTGTAATGAAAAACATTATGATATCATTCTTTTTTATTCCGGCTATGATTGCAAGAAGAAACCACAATTTTTTTTTTCCCCCAAACCTCACTAGACGCAGCAGCTCCAGTGTGCAACTTCTGAAACCAAACCAGGAAAGAACATGATGTATTTGCTGTTAGAAATCAACAAATGCGTCAACTTCAAATACCTTCCCCAGTTTTTTTTCCTCATCAGATGAAATCTTTCCATGTTTTAGCTCTAACAGAGATTAAGCACATTCAATCTAATTATGCAACCTACTGGCAAAAGCCATCTAAATGTGAAACACTCGGCTGGTTGTATTTCACAGTTGCCAGTGGAAACAGAGACAAAGTTTGGAAAACTGCAAAGTCAAGTCTGAGCCCTGGCATTACCAGGCCTCTGGGGAAAGGCATTTCCTGGGTCTGTCCTTTCTTTTCTTCACTCTTTGTGTGCATGCTGCGTGCGTCCAGTCGGGCTGTACAAAGGACTGAAAATGGTTGTATTTAGGTGGGAATACCGTTGACATTAAAAAATGGAGATAAGCTCTAAAAGTTACAAAAATCAACAAACAAATAAATTTCAATTTGCCAAGGAGTCTGAGGCTTGATATTTTTTGTAGATAGATAAAACACAGTGTATCTAGTGTCAGAAAATATTAATCGTGGCAGTCAAAAAAAATTCCTCATTCCATATGCCGCCGGCAGCCCCTCAGGCTAGCAGTTCGACCTTGCAGAGCACGGTTGTTATGTGCAAGTTTTTTTCTCACTCGTGGTAGCATGATATAGTCAGACATACAGGAGTCATTGTACTATGTCCAAAACAAGTTTCTTAAATACTTTTATTCATTTTAGGTTAAAAGATGAAGCCGCGAGTTTTCTTTCTAAAACTAATTTTGCTGATTCTTTCGAGTGATAGACGGGGTTTATACGACAGCTCCAAGACATGTTAGAAGTGGAAAAAGAATGTTGGCATCGGTGTGGGGAATATTAAGATGCACAAAATGGTTTCCCTGCACAGAGCACT
>NW_003852471.1:2019523-2023885 GCF_000181295.1 Otolemur garnettii | reverse complement strand
GAGGAGGCGAGATTCTTGCAGGTGCTGTGTTCTTCCCCTCCTCCTCTGGCCTGGGGTGCTGAGGTCCCAGCATGACTTGAGGCAGGGCCCACCCAAGGGACCACTTGACTAGACTAATTTACAGAGATCTTGAAATGATTAAACATTGGGTTTCTACATTCTATTTCCTGTCTCAGTCTTGTACAGCTAGCCTCCGCCCAGGACCTCCCAGCTGGAACGACAGTGCTCTCCAGCTGTAGGATTCATGTTGACTATTCCCATGTGCTCATTCAATTATTTTCACTCGTTCAGTAGTCTTATCCCCACCTCCATTTAGCAAATACAGCTGTCGATCACATATGATGCTCTAGGCACATATAGTCCGCTCTAGTAAACACAGTCCTGTCCACATGGATCGTATAGTCTCCTGAGGGCTGGGGATATATTTAAAATTAGAAATAAGGTAAGTTCTATGAAGGAAAGGTACATTATGCTCTTGGTAGATAAATAGGATTCTGGTTCTCCCAGACAAAAGGCAGGCCCCCAGACCCCCGTCTTGGGCCTTCCCCACTTTAATGCTGTCCTCAGTGATTGTCCACACCTAGGAACAAGGGACCCTGAGCCCTACCAATCTACCAGTCAGAACTTAGCGTGCCAACTGCCAGAGACAGCAGAGGACTCTCCAGCTTATGGGCCAAGCAGCACAGAGTGACCTAGAGCAACCTTAAGGCGAATTATCATATTATCTATTAGCTTATAAGGTCTGACAATTGAGTCTGCAAACTCATCCTAGGAAAAAATGCTACATTTCTCATTGCTGAGTGTCACTGCCTTTGGTCACAGAAGTCCTCTCCTGGGAAAGCAATGCGCCAACACCAGGACTTCGTCCCCCTTCAAAGCAGTTTTGGAACTCTTTTTCTGGAATGGCCATATGGTCATCATATTACCCTTAATGTCCAGAATATCATCAAAATGTCTTCCTTTTCCATATTTTTTTTCTCTTCAGGTAAAGAAAAAAGTCATTGGGGGCCAGATCAGGTGAGTAGGGAGGGTATTCCAATACAGTTATTATTTAAAAACTCCCTCGCAGACAGCACCGTGCCAGCCCCTTTGTTCTTTGGTGAGCTCCTTGGGGACCATTTCACACACACACTTTTCTCTATCAATGCTGACCTGGTCAGTGGAAGATTTTGACACACAATTCTACAAATTTCTACAATGTTTCCATCAATTCTTTGTTCCTGGCTGTCCTGACCGCTCTTCTTCAGTGACCCCTTTTCTCCCCTCAGAAAACATTGAATCATTTGTACACTGCTGTTTTCTTCATGGAATTATCTCCATAAACTCGAACATGTTCCTGATCTCTCTTTCACTCCCACCAAGTTTCACAAGAAGTTTAATGTCTGTTCATTGCTCTAATTTAAGCTCCAACATTCTTGTGAAGACACAAAAAGTCATGCAACAATAACGAACGCCCCTCAGTGAGACACTGTCACACATCAACAGGGACACAGCTGTGAGGCGCTGATATACTAAGGTGATGAAACCTTACTAGTTGTTTGTACAATGTTGCCAACAGACATTCACAATGAGGAGTTTGACAAGTTAATTGTCAGACCTCATAGATCGACATTGCAGTTCACCACCCTTGGTGGGCTTTCATAGAGGCTCATAGGAGGTCCACAGTAAGACTCAGTGTTTCCAAAATGACTTCCAAACCATGAGGTGGGCATAATCCAGATAGTATAAAACAGAACCCCAGGCCATAACTAAAGCTTTCTTTTTTTTTTTTTGTCACAACAAGGGGAGGGGGCATTCCTTGTCTATGAATAATACATCTTACTCTCTAAACCTGTATCTTGCTCTTACTCTCTAAGCCTGCCTTTCTCTCCTATTCAAACTTTGTTTCATGCTTGCCTTACTTTGGGATGTCTGGTCATTCTTTGGTCAAGAGCACACCAAAAGCCAGGAAAGCAAACAGTGCCCGAATCCCTTCATTATGAAAAGGTGTCCTGGGTAAGGGGAAGAGGGGTCGGTAGGCCTTCTTCCAGAAAAATTCCAACTTGCTAAACCAAGATCTGGAGGATAAGTTGTAATAATATTGCTGAAGGAATGAGGTGGTGGCAAGCAGAGCATTTCACACAGAGGGAGCCACGCCCAGAGCTCTTCTGGCAGGAGGGGGCTCAGCATTTCCCTGGCTCTAAGTAGGGGCAGCATAATGACAGCACAGAGAGTGGGAAAGAATAGGGAGGAGGTGGACTTGGGGGAGGCCCTGTAGATCTCGCTGAAGGTGCCAATCAGAGACTAAGAAATGATTAGAGCATGACGGTGAAGTGAGTAGGCGTATGTTTTTTGTTTTTCTTTATAATTTTGAGACAGAGTCTCACTATGTCGCCCTCAGTAGAGTGCTGTGGTGTCACAGCTCACAGCAACCTCAAACTCTTGGGCTTAAGCAATTCTCTTGCCTTAGCCTCCCAAGTAGCTGGGACTGTAGGCATCTGCCACAACACCCAACTATTTTTTTGTTGCTGTAGTCATTGTTGTTTTAGCTGACCCAGGTTCAAACCTGCCAGCCTCAGTGTATGTGGCTGGCACCCTACCCACTGAGCTACAGGTACCACCCAACTTATAATTATTTTTAAAGAACTTTTGGCACCAAAGTTGAAAGTAGATTAGGGTGGAGGTAGGAGTGAGGGTAGTCAGTGGTAGTCCTGGTGCAGATGACAACCCCTGGGCATTGGTGATGGTGGATATAAGAGCCGATAGATCAGTGGGTCAGTTGGAGAGCTTTTCCAGGGCAGACCCATTGTGCATAGTGATGTAAAATTGTACATGGAATGTGAAGGAGAAGATTCTGGGATTTTAGGATACTGTGGTAATTCAGGGGAGGACCAACACTGAAAGACGGTCTCATTTAGAGAAGAAGATTATGAAGGCAGTTGTGGACATGTTGAGTTTCTAACATGGAATGGGAGATGCCCAGGAAATACTTGCATATTTAGGTTTGTTGAGTCAAGTGAATGACTGAGGCAAAAATCTCAATCAATGGAAACTTATTAAACTAAAATTGAGGTTGTGGCCCGGAATAACACAAATTGCAGACAAGTTATGGCTGTTTTTTTCCAAAGCAGAAGTTGAAACGTTCAGCATTTTAAATGTGTACATAGATAGAGAAGGAAAGGGAAGAGCAGGGACAGAGGGGTAAGAGGTCTGACGAGACAAAGTGACTATATTCTTGTGAGACCCAAGAAATCCACATTTTTTTTTTTTTTTTTTGCAGTTTTTGGCCAGGCCTGGGCCTGAACCGCCACCTCTGGCATATGGGGCTGGCGCCCTACCCCTTTGAGCCACAGGTGCCGCCTGAAATCCACATTTTTGAATAAAATAAAGGAATGTTAAGAAGGAGGGAGGGAGGGCAGCATCAATTATGTAGACATCTCTGGGTGGGTGGAAGGATGTTGGATTCTGTTTTGTCTCTAGTTCTATAAAGACAAACTAGAAATTCGTTATTACTGTGAAATTGAATAGGCTTTATTTTTAGGTGCTAGACGTAGGTACAATGTGCAGGCCCTTGCTTGTGGGAGGTTAGCCAGGAATTTCCTTAATGGATGATTTGTGGGGTTGATTTTTCACAGGTTCCTGGGGCTTCTTTATCTTTCTCCTTCCCATAAGGAGTTGTGGAGGGTGCTGCTAAGACTGCTTTTCACAGGTCTCAGGGCCAGGAGAGTGGTCTAAGTTGGAATTATCCATTTGTGCACCAGCAGTGTATAGACAATAATTGCAACTATGAGCATGGATCAGCGCTCTTGAAGAGTCAGTGTGAAGTGAAAATATAGACGGGCCCAGAACTATGATGTTCCAACATGTTATGGTCCAACAGAAGACAGTGAAATTACCATTGAGGCGGGTGATTACACTTGATCTTAGCCAAAAGGTCGAGAAGCAAATGAGGAAGGAAATTACAGAAAAAACTGGGAAAGCATGGTGAATGTTCTTTCTTTGTCCACTTTGGTACTGTGTTCCTTGGGAAGCTAAGTTCTGTGAATTATGTTGTCCAGTCTCCCTTTGATGTTGTACTAAGCCAAGGAGAGAAGGGAGATCGCAGGTGTGTATATAACATTTTCCTGCCTCCCCCCACCCTTGTCTTGCTATGCTGTGACTTGAGAATAGTTTCATTCTTCGAAAGCCGACAGTTTCTATATTAGAGTGAGTAGTTGAAGAGTACATAAGATACAGGAAAATAAATGTCTTAACACAACAACTAAGAAAATGACTCGAAGGCTATGTTAACCAGGTGGATGAAAGTATTTCAAATTGTAAATAAAAACAACACAATGAACCCCAGGATAGTATCAATGTACACAGCTATGATTTAATAAAAAA
>NW_003852471.1:2010816-2019408 GCF_000181295.1 Otolemur garnettii | reverse complement strand
CTCCAGTCTGACCACTAACCAATATTTTTCACAAAGAAGAGGAGAGTCAGAGGAAGGTAGCTGGAGGTGAATTTGGGTTTAAAGGACAGTTAACAACAAACGAATAAACAAACACCCTCCAGGGTCAACATTTGGTAGAGATGAGAATGTATTTAGTTACCATCATTCTAGTACCCAGCGTGCACTTGGGGGAAGCTTGCACCCACACCTGAATACCTGAAATGTGTCACTGTCCTCTGTTTCCTGCCAGGACGGCCCAAATTTGTATGATAAGGTATGTTGGCCTCTCTAGGGGGAAGGGTCTTGATTAAAGTAATTTAGTGGGTCCATTTGGTTCTGCTGGCTATAGCAATGGCTAGAAGGGGCAGTCACTTGAAAAGTTTTAGCAGTAAAAAGAAAAAGTAATTGAAAAGGACTAAACATATATTTTAAAATGAGAATGATAACAGGCATTCTATGGAATTAATAATAAAGCATGAATAATGAGCCAGTCCTGAGATTAATATTCACACCTGCTTTTTAAAGTTATTGCTAAATCTTTTCACCGAGCAGAGATCTGGTGTTCTCTTCCTGAGTTGTCTGTGTTTTTCTGTACATGTCTCCTGTCTTGTTCCCATCTGTGCTAGGAAAGTTATATCTTTAGAGTCTGGGCCTTAATTAACAATTATAGAAGGTTTCTTTTTGAGAAATGAAAGATTGTCATTGCCCTGAGTTCACTGTCAGTACAGAAACATTATCAGCTTTCTTTAAAGGAGGTGGCTTCCATTTGGTGCTGTCTGTTAAATGCCTCTTCTTACTGTGCTTAGTCACTGGAAAGAGACTTTTCATTTGCTAGACCGCAGCTTTTGGCTTCTTTTTGAGTACTCTCTGTCTTATGCCTCTGCATTCTACATACATGTGGCAATGTTAAGGGCTTTATTTCACTTATTTCTGTGATGGGAAAGTAATTTGCATGATGAGTTTGAACTGAAAAAGATCCCCCATTGGGCAAGAACAGTAATGCCAGCGCCATTCCTGTCTAAGCCTGTTAAACTTCTTTCCTGTATGCGGAAGCTCAGGAGTTTAACTATTTAGAGCCAATCTCATGTGGGTTATGTAGCTACCCAAAATTAGATACATACAGAGGAGTTTTTTAAGTAAGGGCACCGAAATGGAATTTAAAACTGGATTGAGAATTCAAAATCTGAAAGACACCAATTCCAAACTTTTCAGTGGCATAGATATTTTATACTTGGGAATAAAATAGTCCTCATAGTTATTCTGTTGTACAGACTTCTTATGATGGTGAAAGAGGGTGAGCCCAAGTCCACCTACACAGAGTGGGAACAAAGTACTCTGTGGATTTGGATCAGATATTACCTTCCTGGCTTAGCAAGTCTATTTTTACTCCCCACGGCCTGGACTCTAGACCCTGCACAGGTGTCTGCTTTCTGCCTGTACTCCATAAGCTGGAACTCCCTGGATTCCAGTAGTCGCCTACCCCTAACTCTATCAAGTCCCCTCTGAGTCATCTATCATCCCAGTCTGGTCCCTTCTAGCCAAACTGACCATTGCCACTTTCTGCTTGGTACTAGCAAGAGAGCTAGTGAGAAAGCCCGTAGAGTGAGAATAAGATGGAGTCTGTCAGACTGGGGTGGACGTGACACAGCTTGTCTTCACCCTCCATCTCTCATTCTTACCGGTTTGTAAATTTAGCTCCCACCTTAAGGATACCCATGTTACATAGTTTAGGAATTAACTTCTGAATTAGAAATTCAGGTTGTCACTGAGTTTTGCTAATTACTAATTAAGGTAAGGGTTATTGTGGTCTTTCCTTTAAAAAGATTGATTTAGGAAATTAACTTTTGAATTAAAAATGTTGTAATAGATTGTCTCTGAGATGTGTGCTGATTATTATTTAAAATAAGGGTTATTGTAGTGGTTACTGGGAACCATTATGTATAAAAGTGTAACTTTAGGAATGGAAGAACAGAACAGACTTGGAGAGTTTACTCTCACTGTTCTCCAGAATACCGGCCTTTGGATAAAATTTGGCGGACCTATCCCTTCTGTCTCTGTAGATTGGTTGACAGTGACAGATGGCTGAACCCTCTTTGTCTGGTAACAGCAAGACCACATTAAAAAAAGAAAGACCATATTATATATGTAAAGGCATTGAGTTTGGGATGAAGTTATAGGGTGAATTGGGGCACTAAAACAGATGAGTAAATATGATTGTTGTTATTAATAGTTGACGTATGGTTCTATCCTTACTTTTGTATATTTTCCCATATTTCAATATTTAAGTTCTTGAGAGATATTTTTGTTAGATATAGACTTCCAGGTTGTCGGTCTATTTTTTAAAGAATTATGTAGATATCCTTCAATTGCCTCTAAGATATCATTGGTTTCTTTAAAAAATCAGTTACCAGCAACATTGTTGTTCCTTTGAGGGTAATCTGACTTTTTCTTACTGCTTTTAAAATGTTCATTTTGTATCTTATTTAATTTTTTTTTGCTTAGGATTTGTAAGAATTCTTAAATCTGTCCGTTTTGTACAATTCTTAATCATCGTATCTTTAAATGTTGCTTCTGCTGGATTATCCATTTTCTTTTTTTTCTGGAATTATAAATAATCATAAGTTACACCTTATTTTCCTATTTCATATGCTATGCGTGCATCTATGTGGATGTAGTATACTTACATATAAACACATGGATGATCCCTGACTTATGATGGTTTGATTTATGACTTATTTTGTTAAACTTTATATTGCTGCAGAAGTGATAAGCATTAAGCAGAAGCCATTGGTCAGATTTTGGATTTTGATCTTTTCCCAAGCCGTATGTTGTACAACACTCTGTGTTAGTGCCGGGCTGCAGGGCAGGCTGCAGCTTCCATTCAGCTACACAAACACAAGGTCAACAACCACATACTCTGTTGCCAGTGGTTTTTGAATATTGTGTTTTGTGTTCTTGTAGCCCGTTATGTGTGCAAAATGCCCAACTGCATACAGTATTAAACACTATTATAAAATAGCCTTTGCATTAGAAAATTTTGCCCAACCATAGCTACTCTGAGCATGTTGAGAGTAGGCTAGGCTAAGCTGTGATGTTTGGTGGGTTAGGTGTATTAAACACATTTCAACTTACTATATTTTTAACTTATGATGATTTTCCAGAATGTAATCCCATTGCCAACTGTGAGCCTCTGTATTTATCTCTATCTGTTATCTCTCTATATAAATAGTCTATACGTAAAATTAAAATTATTTAACCTACTTTTCAGTTCACTATCTTTTTATCTTTGTCCAATCTGCTTTTAAATCCCTCTATTAGTTTCTTTTTTATGGTTTTAAAATTACTACTCAGATCTTAACCTGGTCTTTAAATTTCTTGAAAACCCTAATTATGCTTATGTTAAATTTTATTTAAGAATCTCATTATCTAGAGTCTGTCTTTTTTTGTTCTTTTGGTTAATTTTCAATTATTTTCTTCTCATAGGCCCAGTTTTTTTTTTTTTTTGCAATGCCAGACATCATATGTGAAAAATTTTTAGAGATATTTTAAAATTGTGGATGATGTTATCTTCTTCTAAAGATTTACTTTTGCTTCTGATAAGCAGCTATTGTAGGAACTAGCAGACCTAGATATACTTTCATTTAAGTATATGAACGAAACCATTGAAGTATACTTTCATTTAAGTATATGAATGAAATCATTTAAGTTTATGATTCAAACTTAGCTTCAGTCTCTGTTAGCACTCGTCTATTTTTTGTGAACTTAACTTCTAGGAGGCAGTCTTTACATATCCCAGGCAAAGCTGTGCATATTTGTCACGTTATTTCCAAGAGTTTCTGGATTATGCTCAAAGCTATGACCAAGTTTTTAGACTCTTAGCTGCCATTTTTAAAAATCAACAGTCTCCTGAAAGGAAAAAGTAGTCTCCAATATCAGACTCACCTTCCTGGATTTTCTTCCAATCCCAGATTTTGGCTCTGTGACTGCTTACTGGCTTTCCAGCTGTTTAATGCTTCAAAAATATATATTTTACATTTGATTTAGTTTTTCAAGTTGTGCTCAGAGGGTAGATTGATACAAAATCACTTGGCTAGTCATTGTTTTCTGTGTTTAAAAAACAAGTTTCTTCAACTATTTAGACATGAACCTGCAATCAACACACTCATCATTTTAAAACAGAGATTGTAATTTGATATGAGTGTATAATATCAAAAAAATATTTAGTTTTCTGTTATTTATTAAAGTCAAAGTGCCTAGGTTAGTTCCAATTGGATTTTTTTTTCCAAACATTTTCCCAAGGCATATGATGATGATGAGTAAAGCAATTTGGAAGAAAAGGGCTGAGAAGGCAAATATTTTTAGATGTTAATGTATTTTCAGGGAGGAACTATGTAAAACTGCTGAAAAGCTTCCTATTGTTGTGACTGACTAGTGAAACTCACATAGACAAAGAAATACGCATTTTTGTTTCTTTTCTACTTAGGTTTTTTCTACTATAAAAACAAAATGATATTTCATAGTATTGAAGAATATTGTGTAATATATTATGTGTAAAAACAAGATAATATTAAGTAGTATTCAAGAATTCTACACAGGTACTTTTTTTAAATTTATTCTATATACTAAGAGGCAAATATTATTAAGTGTCCCATTATTGATGGAGCTAAGTTTGATTGCCTGCTTAAGTGACAGCCTGACTTTTCCATTGCAAGGATATATTTTTCTTTGTATAGATATTAAGTAATTTGTAGGAGTAATATTTTCAGATTATATTGTCTCCAACAGGAGCACAAGTAGTTGCTTTAATAATGACTGATGATCCCTGCCCGAATCAATTTATTAACTGTGGCTTATAAAATGGTGATTTTCTATTCCCTTCCTTCTTTTTCTATTAGCTGGAATTCACTGAACAGGAACCCTCCTCTTCCTCCACCCCTGTTTTTGAGTATCACAGAAGGGCCCTTCCTCCCTTATCACACTCTTTGAGCATCAGTGTTTCAGAATCTGGTTTTCCAGGTGACTCTGGCATATAGTCCCAGTCCTTGTATTCTACACAGAGTACCCTTTAGTAGTTCAATTATTCCTTAAACAGATCTCCTTGTAAGACTTCTTTTCATTTAAGTTAATCAGAGTTAGATTTTAATATGTGCAATTCACATGTTCCATATGATTACTAAAATTCAAGAAATTGCTTTCTAAAAGTTGGCACCCGTGTGCAAAACCACTTGCAGTGTTTGAAGATCTCAGTCCCTCTTCACCATATTGTGCTTATCTCTGTCAAGTATTAAACTAACCTGGAGGTAATTGTATATAATCTATAGAAACATTTTTGGCCCTCTGGGAAGGCAAGTCATTGTTGCTGTGGTTTGTATTGAACACCACATTTTATCAACTTCTTAATTCTTAGAACAGGAAGTAAATTCTACTTGAGTACGCCCACGTGCACTCACTGAGAATGTATCACGTGTTAGGGGTTGGAACT
The DNA here is from genome assembly GCF_000181295.1 of Otolemur garnettii. Taxonomy (NCBI): domain Eukaryota; kingdom Metazoa; phylum Chordata; class Mammalia; order Primates; family Galagidae; genus Otolemur; species Otolemur garnettii. The sequence continues at coordinate 2,013,926 of NW_003852471.1, read as the reverse complement.
TTAACAACAAATGAGAAAGACATTGTTCTATCTTTGTAGCTTCTAGTTTAGTAGAAGACACAAATATTTAAACATGCAATTATATTACAAAGAACTTGTATTTTAACGAATCCTCAGATGCTTTGGTGTTTTGTTTTGTTTTTTTAATTTCCCTAGAAGCTCCCAGTAGAAAATTTTTGAACAACTATCTCATGATTACCATTTGGTTGGCTATGCTATCAATTATACGATACATCCTCATTTCAGAAATATTGAAATATGGAAAATATGTGCCTCTTGGAAGCGATGAAATGAAATAGCAAGTACCTGGGAAAGCCATAGAAATGGTCATAGACATCCAAAGTGGGGGAATCTTTCTGAAGGAAGTCTAGTCTGAGAACTGAGAACTGAGCAAGACTTTCCGAAGAGGATGGGAAAGAGGATTCCAGGCAGAAGTCACTTTCTCTGACCATTTCCTCATCTTTGAAATCAGAAGTTTGGGTACTAGTTTAAAACAAACATATTGTATGGATTTTAGAGTTTTATTTTATTTTGTGTTAGCAATGATATATTTTGAAGAAAATTCTATCTGGAAGCTTAATGTATAAAACACATACAAGGGTAATTGCTATGGTCAAGACAGTAGAGGTAAAGGTGAGTTCTTCTCTCTCACCTTAACTTCTGTCCTTGAAAGGGCTGCCAGGAGCATGGCTGAAAACCATGGATCAAATGTTCCCTAAATCCTTTTTACTTTTAATGGTCTGTGATTCAGTGCAACATACTTATTTGGACGCTATATGAAGCTCAATTTAACTTCCAAAGGTTATATAACTGGTAAGTTACAAAGATGGGCTTTGATGCAGATAGTCTGATTCTAAGCATAAGATCTTAACCTTATACTTAGAATATCTCAACTGTCTCTGCAGGGTTAATGCTAATTTTTGTATCCATAAAATAGGGATGGCACTTTATTCCAAGGTCATTGAGGAACAAATGAACTTCATACATTTATGCATGAGTAGTGTTCCTGTGGTGTGTCCACAGACCTTGCCATTTCATCTATTATTACATAAAAAATTCCCCCCAAATTCTGTGGTTTAAGATAATAATAAATGTATACACAGATGTTACATATGTATGTAATTATTTATATTTTATATATACACACACATACACACACACCCCTTAGTAGTTTGGAAATTCCAATGGCTGGGAATCAGCCAAGTGGCCTGGTGATTCTTCTGCTCCAGGTGGCACTGACTGAGGTTACTCAGTGTTATGCATTGAGTGGCTGGGCTGGCCTGGAGGCTTTTCTAATGTGCCCAAGGCCATCATAGGCTATGTTGAGTTGAATCCTTCTTCTCAACATGGTCTCAGAGTTTTCCACTTGGTTACTCCATCAGAGTGATTGACTTCTTTAGAAAGTGGCTGAAGGTGCTGGCAGAGAGTCTTCCAAGAGAGAGGAAGTAGGGCCAGACCTGGAAAGTGACACAGCATCGCTTATACCATATGCTATTGGTCATAGCAAGCACAAAACCTACACATATTCATGAGATGGGGACATACCCCCAGTCTCTTGATGAGAAGAGCATCAGAGAATTTAAGGCCATCTTTAACTTGCCACAGACATGACCGAGAACAGTGTCTGTTAGAGCACAGGCAACAAGTACAGATAGGGTAAAGCCTGGATTTATATTTTCCCCTCTAGTTTCAGGAGAGAGGGAATTACAGTATGCTAGAAGATTTATGAAGCAATTCACTTAGTCAACCAACTATGAAGTTTGCTTTTTATCTTTGGGAAGCAAAGGCTGAATATAAGAGCACTAAGGCTCATTTAAAGAAACCACCAATCTCAAGAAAAGTAGAAAACCAATATGAATAAAGTAATTGAAGCAAAGGTAGAAGAGCAAAATAAGATACAATTTTATGTCAGAAAAGTTTAAGGTTAAAATGTACTTTTACTATGGCTCAAGAAATTACCTAGTTGTCAAGTATTGAGATTTGGGGATGGAGGAAATAGCATGACAGTGTCCTAACTATCTGTCTGTCTGTCTGTCTATCTATGGTTTGGGATTCATTGAGGGTACAAAGAATTAGGTTACACTGATGCCTTTGTTAGATAAAGTCCCTCTTTTAATTGTGTCCTGCCCCCAAGAGGTGTGCCATATGCCGTGACCACACAAACCCCTGTCTCTTCCCCTCTCCCTGCTCCCTCATTTTCCTACCCCACCCCTTGTATCGGCTCATCTACTGCCTTCATATTAGAATTGAGTACATTGGATGCTTGCTTGTGATGCTTTACTTGTGTGCTTGCTTTACTAAGAAGAATCTGTTTCACCTCCATCCAGATTAATACAAAAGATATAAATACAAAAGATATCTTAAATGGCTGAATAGTTGTCCATAGTATACATATACCACAGTTTGTCAATCTATTCCTGGGTTGGTGGGCACTTAGGTTGATTCCACATTTTGGCAATTGTAAATTGAGTTGCAATAAACACTCTAGTGCAAATGTCCTTATGATAAAAGGATTTTTTTTGTCTTCTGGGTAGATGTGTAGTAATGGGATTGCAGGATCAAATGTAAGGTCTAATTTGAGTTTTTTGAGGATTCCTTCCAAAAGGTTGTTAGTTTGCAGTCCCACCAGCAGTGTAAAAGTGTTCCCTTCTCTCCATATCTATGCCAGCCTCTGTAGTTTTGAGACTTTGTGATGTGGGCTACTCTCACTGGGGTGAGATGATATCTCAGGGTAGTTTTGATTTGTGTTTTTCTGATGATTAAGACCAAAGAGCATTTTTTCGTATGTTTGTTAGCTATCTGTCTTCTTCTTTACAGAAGGTTTTATTCATCTTTCTTACCCAGTGATATGTAGGATTGTTGGGTCTTTTTTTGTTGAATTAATTTGAGTTCTTTGTAGATCCTAGTCATCAGACTTTTGCTTGATTCATAATATTCAAATATCTTTTCCCATTCTGAAGGTTATCTGTTGGCTTTGGTTGTTGTTTCATTAGCTATACAGAAACTTTTCAGTTTAATGAAGTCTCATTTGTTCCTTTTTGTTTTTGTTGCAATTGTCACAGAAGTCTTCTTCGTTAAATCTTTCCCCAGGCCAATATCTTCAAGTTTTT
>NW_003852471.1:2007674-2010680 GCF_000181295.1 Otolemur garnettii | reverse complement strand
GCTCAGTGTATGTTCCTGTTTGGTTTATCGAAGATCAGGTGGCTGTAAGAGGTTAGTTTCATTTCATGGTTTTCTATTCAGTTCCAAATGTTAATGTCTCTATTTTTGTGCCAATACCATGCTGTTTTTTTCACTATGGCCTTGTAATATAGCCTAAAGTCTGTTAGAACAATACCCCCAGTTTTGTTTTTGTTACTAAGAATTCTCTTTACTCTGTAGGGTTTCTTCTGGTTTCATTCAAAATGAAAAATTATTTTTTTCCACTTTTGAAAATATGATGTCGGTATTTTAATGGGGATTGCATTGAATCTGTAGATTGCTTTGGGAAGTATAGACATTTTAACAATGTTGGTTCTTCCCAGCCATAAGCATGGTATGTTCTTCCATTTGTTAATATCTTCTCTTATTTCTTTTCTTAAAGTTTTGTAATTTTCTTTGTAGAGGTCCTTCACCTCTTTTGATATGTATATTCCTAGGTATTTCATTTTTTCTGAAGCTATTGTGAAAGGAATTATATCCTTGATTAGGTTCTAATCTTGGCTGTTATTGACATCTAAAAAGGCAATTAATTTGTGGGCATTAATTTTGTATCCTTATATGTTAGTAAGAATAAGAATAAGATCATATCATTAATGAAGAGTGAGAATTTGCCTTCCTCTGCCCCGATTTGGATGCCCTTTATTTGCTTCTCTTGCCTGATTATATTGGCTAGAACTTCTAGCACTATATTGAATAGTAGTGGTAATAGAAGACAATGTTGTCTGGTTCCAGTTCTAAGTGGAAAAGATTTCAGTTTTATTCCATTAATATAATATTAGCTGTGGGTTTTTTTATAGATGGCTGCACATTAAGAAATGTGCCACATATGCCTCTTCAGTGTTCTAAGTAGAAAAGGATGCTACTTTTATCAAATGCTTTTTCTGAATCTATTGAGAGGATCATATAGTCTTTGTTTTGCTTCTGGTGAATTACATTTATGGACTTGCATATGTTAAAGTAGCCTTGCATCCCTGGGATAAAACCTACTTGATTGTGATGAATACTTTTTTTTTAATGTGTAGCTGTAATTGACTAGGATTTTATTGAGAATTTTTGCATCTATATTTATTACTGAAATTGGTCTGAAGTTCTCCTTTTTAGTTGGGTGTTTCCTGGTTTTGTTAACAGGGTATTGTTTGCTTCATAGAACATATTGGAAAAGATCCCTTACTTCTCGATTTTTTGGAATAATTTCTGTGACATGGATATAAGCTTTTCTTTGATGCTTTGATAGAATTCTGATGTGAAGCCACCTGGATCAGAGCATTTTTTTGTTGTTTTGGAAGTTTTTTCATTCTTTCTTTGGTCTCAGTTCTTGACACTGGTCTGTTTAAGAGGTGTATTTCTTCTTGGTTAAGTTTAATGAGAAGTTTAAAGTTTAACTTTAGTTGCTTTAAATCTGCTTGTATCTGAAAATAAGATTGCAACCCGACCTTTCTTCTGATTTCCATTTGCTTGAAATATTGTTTTCCATCCCTTAACCCTGAGTCATGATTTGTCCTTCAAGGCTAGCTATGTTTCGTGGAGAAAGCATGTGGATGGCTTGTGTTTTTTTATCCAATCAGCCAGCCTGTACCTCTTCAGTGGTGAATTCAGTCCATGTATATTTATTGAGAGAATAGATAAGTGTGGTGGAGTTCTATTTATCTTATTTAGCAAAAGTCTTTTGTGTAATTTTATCTTTTGCACTACTGTGGAAGCTATGTTTTGACCTTTAGCTTCTGGGTGTTTACTTTGCTTAGTCCTGGCTGCTTGTAGAATTTTTTCTTTCATCTTGTCTTTGGGCAGGTTCATTACAATGTGTCTTGTAGAAGCTCGGTTTGAGTTGAGATAAGCCAGGGGTTGATATCCATCTGAATGGAGCATGTCAGGATCTTTAATAAAACTTGGGAAGTTTTCATTTATGATAGTCTTCAGTAGGGCTTCCATTCCTTTAGAACAATCTTCTTCCCCTTCAGTGATTCTTATTATGCCTATGTTTGAATTCTTCATGGAGTCTAGTAGTTCTCTAAGCAACTGTTCTGCATTTTCTCTCTTTTTTCCTGCCTCTTTGCTTACTTGGGTTAACTTAAAAACTTTATCCTCTAGCTCTGAGGTTCTTTTTTCTCATGGTCTAACCTATTTTTGATACTTAGTATTTCTTTTCATTTCCTGATTGTCTCCTTCATTTCATTAAGCCCCTCCATATCCTTTCTATATTCTATATAAATGAAAATAATGAAATCATTCTTTTTATTTCATTTCCTGATTGTCTCTTTCATTTCATTAAGCCTCACCATATCCTTTCTATATTCTACATATCTCTTATCTAACTTTTGGTTCTGTATTTCCATCTTCTTATACATTTTTTGTCTTTATCATCCATAGTTTGAATTCCTTTTCTGTCAAATCCATTAATTCTTTATAAGTAGAGTGTTCTTCAGAAGCTGCCTCATGGTGCCTTGGGGGAGTGCTCTGCTTCAGTTTTAATGTTGCCTGAACTTTTCTGTTGATTCCTCTTCATGTGTTCTTTTTTCTTATTCATCTCCTGGTCCTCTTTTTTCCTTCTTACTTCCTCCTTTACTTGAAATTACCTTTGTCTCAGAGCTTAGGTCCAAAGGAAAAGAAGGGTAAAGTGTAAGTGGGCAGCAAAAAGAGGAAATGAAAGAAAGAAGAGAAAATAAGGGAAGAGAAAAAGAAAATAAAAAGAAAAAATGGAAGGGGATGAAAGAAAGAATGGAAAAACAGGAGAGAATGAGGACAGGAAGAAAGAATGAGAGTGATAGAAGAAATGGTATTGATTGCCATGGTGTTAAGGCCACATCTATAATTCAAGGATTTTGAGGGGCTGGGCTGAGTTGAGTTTCTTAAAATCAGGAGCTCCTTACCAGCTTGAGCAAAGCCATATTTTTCCTCTGCCAAAAATGAGAAGAGAAAGAAAGGATTAAAAAAAAAAACAGGAAGGAAAAAATAAATAAATAGAAAAAA
>NW_003852471.1:1987977-2007467 GCF_000181295.1 Otolemur garnettii | reverse complement strand
TACCTGTTGCATGAGCAATTTCTGTGGGAAAAATGAGGAAAGTCACTATTAAAAGAGAAAATGGAGAGGAGTGGAATAGAGAGAGAGAATAAATGATGCTAAAATATCGAGACCAAAAATACAGGAGGCCTTGCTCTTAATGAAAGTAAAAATGGAAGTTAAGAATAGAACCAACCAAACAAATTAGCAAAAACAAAACACAAGAAAACAGAACAACAAAAGCTCAAATAGCCAAAAACTGCAGCAACCCCAACCATATAGTAAGGAAGAGGGAAAATAGTAAAGAATAAAAAAACAAAGAAAAAAAAAGAATAAAAATATAAAAATAAAAAATACTAAAAAAATTCATATATATATATAGCAGAAGGGAATAACTTTAATAAGAATATATATGTTGTACTATGTTGCTGGGACACTAGGTCACCCTGTGGGTTTTTGTTTTAGGGGATGGAGAACATAGCCAACAACCTCTGTGGTTCTTATTCCTAACTTAGTTGCCCTCAGTGATTACTTGATTGTTTACTCAGCATTCAGACTGGATTGGGATCTTAAAGCTCCCCAGAATCCTTCAGGGGCAGGTTTCAGAGTGCCCCCCAATCCCAGTTCTCATGGTGTGCAGGAGTCCCTCAGTCTGACCCAAGAGTGGAGTTTTGATTCCAGCAGGCAGAATTAAGATGGCTATGCTTTAGTCCCCTGCTAAGACCTTCTTACAACTTTCCCACAATGGCAGTTCCCTGGCCACTGAGACCTTCCTAGTATGGCTGTCTTGCCAGCCAACAAACTGATGGCAAATCCACTCCAACCAAAATTCAAATCTGGTTGCTGTATACTGTTTGAGTCCGTCCACTCCTCCAAGCTCTCCACTCAAAGTGCAGCTTCCCCCCAGAAGTGAAAACTCTGGAAAGGCTTCCTACCATCCTGGACCTCCATTGTGGATCTGGCTGATCCTGGTGGGTCACAATTACTTGCCTTATGAGCCAGATAATATTTTTAAAATTTCTTCAGTTTGAAAGATAAATTGTAATACCATATACGTTAATTATTATTTTTAAGCCATTTATTCAAATCTCTAGGAAGTAATTTATTACTTTATTTTCCCTAAAATCATCTTAAACTTTGATCTCTTTTCTCTATTCTGAGATGTGGATGAGAGATGCAGCATTAGTCCTGACTGCAGCTCCAGCCTCTCTCTGGGATGATGAGGTGGTGCTTAGAAAATGAGGGCAGGGTCTCGAATCTCCAGCCTAGTGTGAGTGGCATGCATGGCACAAGCACCCATGAACTTCAGAAATCCAGCAGTTTTGTGTGTTTCAGTGATGTGTGTAGAGCCACACCACCCCTCTGTGACCCACTACCCAGCCTGGGCTTTGCCAAGGAGCAAGGTATAGATCCTCTAGAACTCACTTCTGCTCCGAGTTATCTAAAACCATCTGTGTTCCACCACCCTACAGAGACACAAACTCACATGTACAGTGTCAAAGGACAGCTGGCACAAAATCTCTAATGAGTATAGACTTTCATAAAAAATTACTTTTGAGCAGCTTTTGCTTCAGTTCCTACAAATACTCCTTCAGACTAGACAGTGGAGTCTGGTTTGGGTGTGAGGATGGGTATTACCAGGTCTCAGCTTACTCCTAAAGCACTATAAAAGCAGAGCTGAAACTCATAAAGCCAAGGATGCAAGTGTGCCTATGCATCTCCTCCTCGCTGCCTCCCTTGTCTCTGATGGTGGCACACCCAATCTCAGGAGTCTTGACAGCCCCGGAAAAGGGGAATGTCTGCCAATTCGGTGCTGGGCTGGTTGTCTTTTGTATTTCAAACCACATCAGCACCCACAAATAATAAATTACCACAAAAAGCAATAATTCAGTTTACTTTCTCTAGGAAGACGTGTGGACCAGACCACAACTCTGGGTTCCAGGTCTTAAAATGGTTGCTTTGCCAGCACAGGACAGTGTCTCCTTATCTGAGTTTCCCATTTACGTGTGCATAGGGGCTTTCTGTGGGCAGGCCTGGCAGTGACCACCTCTTGAAGGAAGGATATTAGAAAGAGCCTATCTAGAAAAATAAATAGATAAAAAATAGATGCTGTGTACCTTCTTGGAAAGGAAGAAGGGAAAATACAGAAGAAAAAACACACATTAATATAGCAATGACTTCTGCCAAACATATGTAAATATCTTTTATTATGTAGAGGGATCAAGTTCAAGTATGTATTTGGAAATGTTCTGACAAATGGACCATAGCCCTGGGACATATTTGATTTCTGTTTTCCAAATTATAGTTTCCAAATATCCTGAGTACGTTTTATGACAAAGACACAGCTTCCATTTAGACAGATTTGTAATAGTTGATTTTAATAATCTGTTTTAGGAATTCATTTCTGGCATAATGAATAAGATAATGTCTTATTCTGAGACTGCGTTTTACTCAGTGAAAGAGAAATATTGTCAAAAACCCATAATTCACTGACAATAATTAACCTGAATTATATACTGGGATATTGGCTACAATAATTGCTCAATTAATATTGCGTGTTTTCTTTGAAAACAGCAAAGCATGATTGATGAGATTCCTACTCTCATCCAGGAACATGTAGGGAAATAACCAATAGAGAGCAGTTGCTAAACTCAAACATTTATCTATAGGCCAACCAATTATTTCTAGTCTTTAAAAAAAAATAATTAACACACTTCTCTTGGTTCATTATATAGCAACATAATATTTAATATAGAAAGATGATTTAAGGTACCCATGGTTCTCAGAAAGGCATGGGCTTTGAGATTTCCCTCAGATGGCCTGGAACTGGCTTTATCCTCAGGAATTCGTAGTCCTCCACAGCTGCTTCTGTGACTAATGCTCGTATCTGTGAGTTGGCTTCACTGTCAGTCCTATCACTGTACAGGAAAGCTCCTCCAGTGAGAATGGGGCCAGAACACACCAATCTGCTAAGCTAACTGAAAGCCAAATTTCCCCCTGATGTGTATCTCTAGAAAGGGAAAGTAGAAAGAATGGATAGGAAACAATTTGGGAAAAGATAACAGCTGGTATATATTTTTTAATTTGATGCAACACACAAATCTAAAAATTCAGTAATTGTAACAAATTCCAATAATACTTGGATACATCATGGTGGAATTGCAGAAGTCTGAAAATAAAGAGAAGGTTTTGAAAGCAAAAAGAGAGGAAAAAAGACAAATGCTCCAAAGGAATGACATTTAGATTAATGGCAAACTTTTCAACAGCAATAACAGATACAGAAAAATGGTGGAATAACTTATTTAACTTTTGAGAGAAAATGAACATCAGCCTAGAGAAATTCTCGTCAGCTGAGAATTGTGAACTTTGCTGAATTTTTAAGAATGAATACAAAATAAAGCTACTCTCAGATATAAAAAACTGAAAAATATTACAACTCTTAGATTGGTTACTAAAGGAAATTTTAAAAGATGTCATTGAGAGTATAGGGTTTCCTTTAAGTGGGGGTGATTAAAATGTTCTAAAATTGATTGTAGAGATGGTTGCACAGCTCTAAATATACTAAAAGTCATTGAACTGTACACTTCTTTGTCTACAAGTGAGTGAATTGTGTGGTGTGTACAGAAGGTTAAATAATGTGCCCTAGGGCAGCACCTGTGGCTCAAGGAGTAGGGGCTGGCACCATATACTGGAGGTGGTAGGTTCAAACCCAGCCTTGGCCAAAAAAAAAAAAATAATAATAATAATGTACCCTAGCAAAAAAATAATGTGCCCTAGCATTCATGCTCACCTAGAATGTTAGAATGCTTATTTGAAAATGGGGTCTTTGCAGATGCAATTAGATAAAGATCTCAACACAAAATCATTCTGGATTTAGGCCATCAGATTCAATGGCAGGTGTCCTTATAAAATAACAAGACAGAAAAAAAAAGAACCTGAAAAGATGGAGGCAGAGGTTGGAGTTATGCTGCCACAAGCCTAGGAATGCTGGAGGCGTTCAGAAGCTGGACAGGGCAAGCAAGGATTTTCCCCTAGAAGATTTTGAGGGAGTATGGCTTTGTCAAAACCTTGATTTCAAACTTCTGGCCTTGGCAACTGTGAAAGAGAATAAATTTCTGTTGTTTTAAGTCACTGCATTGTAATAATTGTTATAGCAGTCCCAGGGAACTAATGTAGTACTCATGAGCAAATTATATCTCAATAAAGTTGATATACTATATGATGTACTTGAAGAAGAAAGTAAATTGTTCAAGAAGGAATTCAAAGATTCAAGAAGAACCAATGAATAAGAAATCTGGGCAATATTTGGGTAAATCTGAAAAAAATATTGGATAGTATAAATATAATACTTGAATTTGACACAGGAAAGAGACTCCTAACACTGGGAATGTCTTGAAGTCCAAGTGGGTCCTCAGATTCCTGTAAGAAAGAACTCAGGAGCAAACCAACAATATAAAGTGAAAGTGAGTTTTATTTTGAAGTATAGAGAGTCTAGCCCACACACAGTGTAAAAGGTATTTCTCTTCCAAGACAACCAGCCCCATGGGTTCTTTAGCTCCTCTAACGTAGCATCAGCTTAATTACAGGCTAAACAAGGGCGGAAGAGTTTATGCTGTTTCTTGGAAAGGGGTAGTGTGTTACTAGAATTAGGATGACACCCTCCTTTTGACTAAATATGTTCAAACAGGAAGTGTCATGGCATCAGGTACATGATGAGACTGGGAGGTTTCCTAAGAAACTTTTATGGCAGTCACGTATATAATGAAGTGGTCAGGATAAGAGGCAGTCAATTTCTTCTCTATCTTGCTTCTAGCCTATTGGAGCTTGTTCTGCATCTTTCTTATTTTGGCGAGGGGAGTTTGAATCTCCTGAGTCAGTTAAACAAGGCCTGCACAGTGAATGCCCCCCAAAGCATTGCCTCAAGTATCAGTAAAGCCAATGCCCACAGCAATACCCAGAGCCTGACAGTTTACTCTCAATTTCAGTGCTTAAATTAAGACAGAACATAAATATTTCGAGAAATTAACATGTAAGATGAGGAGGTGAGATAGGTGTTAAATGTTATAAGATATTTGTGTTTGGAAGGAAGTATAAAATATTGAAAAATCTTAGACATTAATGAATTTCTATGTTAAAAATCTTAACATGAAATGAGTAGAAATAGAGTATATAATTTTCAGAACTATAGAGAGAAAGTAGAATTAAACACTTCAACTTACAAAAGAAGAAAGGGGTAAAAGAGGCTCAACTCTCTAATTAGAAGGCAAAGACAGTCTGGCTCAGCGCCTGCAGCCCAGCGGCTAGTGCACCAACCACATACACCTGAGCTGGTGAGTTTGAATCCAGCCTGGATCCACCAAACAACAATGACAACTACAACCAAAAAATAGCTGGATGTTGTGAAGGGCACCTGTTGTCCCAGCTATTTGGGAGGCTGAGGCAAGAGAATCTTCCTCTCTTAAGCCCAAGAGTTTGAGGTTGTTCTGAGCTGTGACGCCACAGCACTCTACAGAGGGTGACATAGTAAAACTTTGTCTCAAATTTAAAAAAAGTCTAGGTCTGGGTCAACGACTGTAATTCCAATACTCTGGGAGGTGGAGGCAGGAGAATGCCTTCAGTGCAGGATTTCAATACTAACCTGAACAAAGGTGAGATCCCATTGTGGCCGGCACCCGTAGAACCAGTTACTCTGGAGGCTGAGGCAGGAGGATGATTTGAACCTAGGAGTATGAGGTTGCATTGTCACCCTGGCACTCTAGCCTGGGTAATAGAGTGAAACTTTGACTCAAAATAATAAGAACAGCAAGGAAAAAAAAGAAGGAAGGAAGGAAGTCGGTGAGTCTAGTGTGCTACCCCCAAGAAGAAACTCAAAAGCAAAACCCAAAAAGTAAAAATGAATAGAAATAATTATAGAGTGACTTACACTAATCTCTCTGCTTTTGAGCGTGTTTGAAAATGTCCATAATAAAATAGCAAGTCAAAGAAAACCATTGTTATCAGAGAAGTGATGAAGATTTAAATTTGCATACCATCGGGGTCAGGGGTGTCCTGGACTGACTTCATCCCAGTTTGTTTTCACATGTTTGATTAACTGCTGAACTGACCCCCTCCCTCTTTGGTTTGCACTTAAAATATAGCAAGATACCTCTGTGAACAAATTTACATCAACGAATAATCACAGACAAAATTAACAATTTCCTGGAAAAACATAACCTAGTAAAACTCAACCCTGTCTCTACTAAAAACAGAAAAAAATTGCAGGGTATTGTGGCAGGCACCTGTAGTCCCAGCTGCTTGGAAGGTTGGAGCAGGAGGATTGCTTAAGCCCGAGAATCTGAGGTTGCTATAAGCTTTGACTACACCTGTCCTTTTTCTTTTTTTTTTTCTGAGACAGAATTTTGCTCTGTCACCTTGGCTGGAATGCTATGGCCTCAGCCTAGCACATAGTAACCTCAAACTCCTGGGCTTAACCAGTCCTCCTGCCTCAGCCTCCTGAGTGACTAGGATTAAGGCACCCACCACAATGCCCAGTTAATATTTCTATTTTTAGTAGAGATGGCTCTCACTCTTGCTCAGGCTGGTCTCCAAATTGGAGACCAATTAAATATGTATGTTAGGCCTCTCATTGTGTTCTCTATGATTTAAACCCTGTTACTGAATTTTTCAAACTTTTTGAAAAAAAAGGGCATCATTTTGTGCAGTTTCTCCTGACCTATCTTCCAGCTTTAATCTGCTCCACTGAGTTATTAAGTTATTTGTATTTATAGTTTAAGAACTTCAAATGATTTCTTTTAAAAATAAGTAGTATTTACTTTTTATAGTTTCCAGTTCATTTTAGAAACTTAAAAGTTGGTCTTTTAGCTTCACTATCACGAAAATAATCATTGTTTTTTTATTCTGCTTCTGATAATTATACTATCTAGATAAATTGTGGATGGTTCTGCTGACTGTTATTTGTGGCAAATCTTGTCCATATAATCTTATTTTCTCATGTTTCTGGTTCTCTTTGATAAGGTGCTGGATATTGTATTTAAACAATTATTTATAGAAATAATTTGAGGGTAAAAATAATGTTAAATGTTAATTTCTCTGGAGAAGATTTACTTTTGTTTTTCTCATGTCCTGGTGGCAGTATTTCTCTAGGATGACCTTAAGTTTGGAGTTTGAGGTACTCTGCTCCACACAGAAGATTTGATCTCAGGGTGAGGCTGAAGATTTTATAGTCCACATAGTTCTGGGTTTATTTCCAGTCACTCATATTCATGAAATATGCTTCGCAGCCCGTCTGCGACCAAAATCAGATGGAGAGTTCTTTTTTAGATTCTCTAATTTTGAGCCCTATTCATATATTCTTACCCTAATGTAGCCATAAAAAGTGTCTCACAACCTCTTTGTCTTCTGTTTTGGATTTACAAATGTCGACTGGGCAGAAGTGGTCCTGAAAGTTAGGCTCTTGTCTCTGGATTCCTGTTTTTCTCCTAGATTTGGCTTGAAAATTCCCAATTGCATTGTTAGTTTTTACAAGCATTTAGTAAGTTAAAAAGTTATTTTTGGCCCTTTTTCATTGTGTTCGGTAGCTTTGATGCAAATCACTGGACTGCCTAGTGCTGAAGTGAAATCCTCCAGAGTCAGGGGTTTGCCTTCTATCATAAACCATTCTATTACATGTACGTACTCCTCTTACTTTTGCCTTCTAATAAAAAGAATAGTGCCCCAAACCTGCCATACAAATGGTCTACCATCTCATTCATAATAGAACCAAGGTCTTTAGAGGAACCTTTAAGGTTCTACCTCATCTGCCCTCCTTCAACTCTGCCCTGGTTCTCACCACGCTCTCTTGTTCACTTTGCTCCAACCACACTGTTCTCCATCTGTTCTTCCAACATACCCAGCATGTCCACTTTCTTCAACATCTTTGCATTTGCTGGTCTCTGTGCCAGTAATTTTCTTCTCTCCGATATCCATACATCTTTTTTTTTAACCTCCGTTAGGCCTGACATTAAATGTTCCCTGTTTAGTGGAAGCTTTTCTGAGTTCTGTACCTAAAATTTCAAACATTTTTTCTCTTACCCTATTGTCTTTGTTTTGTGCTTCTGTAACAGAATACTTCAGACTGGGTAACTTTTAAGGAATAGAAAATTTTCTCTTGCCATCCTATACATTGGTAAGTCCAAGAACAAGGCACCAGCAGATCAGAGCCTAGTCTCTCTGTCTCCACTATGGATCCTTAAATACTGCATCCTCCAGAGAGGGTTGTGTCCTCTCATGGCAGAAAAGCAAGGGAGGGGGAGAGAGAGAGAGAGAGAGAGGGAGAGAGAGAGGGAGAGAGACCCCACTCCTATAAGCACTTTTCATAGCAGCATCAATCCAATTCATGGAGGCATTCCAGTCATGGCATCTATATATGTACTACCTTTTGCTATACTGTTTTATTTTTTCCTTAGCAAGAGCAAGTATTATTATTTAATGTATTGTATATTTTTGTTTTTTAATTTTATTAGAAATCTTTCACTTATAACTGGAATTCCTTGGATGCAGAGGTTTTTTTGTCTATTTGATCATTGCTCTATCCTCAGTATACAGATGAGATCTTGTTATATAATAATCAATAAATAATTTGTTAAATGTATGACGGGGAAATTTTGTTTATGTTCCTGAGGTGAACTAATACAAGTTACACTCTGCCTAAGGGATACTTTTCTAGGTTCCTTGAGAAACAAAAGATAATACTCATTGACCAAGTGTTCTTTTTTTATTAAGATTTAAATGTAAAAGGGAAAAAAAACCCCAGTCCTCTACTAGAGCTGATGAATATTGTATTAGTAATTACATTAATAGTAATTAGTAACAGTAAAGCAGTAGTTCTTAAAGTTTAGCTTGCTTAAGGACACAAAAATTAAAGCAAATAGACAATCTTCAGAATGAGAAAATATATATATATATATTTTTTTTTGAGACAGAGTCTCACTTTGTCACCCTTGGTAAAGTGCTGGGAGTGTCATAGCTCACAGCAACTTCAAACTCTTGGGTTGAAGAAATCTTATTGCCTCAGCTTCCTGAGTAGCTGGGACTATAGGCACCCACCACAATTTTGAGAGACCAAGTCTTGCTGTTGTTAAGGCTAGTCTCGAACTCCTGAGCTGAAACAATTCACCTGCCTTGGCCTCGCAGAGTGCTGGGATCACAGGCATGAGCCACTGCACCCAGCCTGTAAAATATATCTTAATGTTATGAATCTGATAAAGTGTTGATAACTAGAAGTCACAGAAAACTGAAACTAATCAACAACAACCAAAAGGGCAAACAATCCTATCTATCACTGGGCTAGAGACATGAATAGAATCTTCTCTGAAGAAGCCAAATGGCCAACAAATGTGAAAAAATGCTCACCGTCCCTAATCATCAGAGAAATGCAAATCAAAACCACCCTCAGAATCACTTAGCCCCACATCACAACGTCCCAAAGTTACAGATGCTGGCATCAGTGTGGTGAGAAGGGAACACTTTTGCACTGTTGGTGGGATTGCAGACTAATGCATCTCTTTGTAAAGAAGTGTTGCATGAGATTGTTGTGCGAATCAGTGGCACAGAGGACTAGTCTGTACTGAAATGTTTTTAAGAGGGGAGACTACAGCTCACTCTGGCATGTAGCCCCTAACTTTATTTCTTGCAAACTTATGTAGTCTTAACAACACTAAGTTCTTCACATACACATTCTAATACTAAAACTAATTGGCAGCCAATGGTTTATATGATAAGAGTGCAAAGAAACCATACAAACCAACCACAAAAACTTATTCAATCGTTTGGCTGAGAAAACAGGTGCAACAAGTAACTGAAATGCACATTAACTTATCTTGTTTCTCTGGTCACAAAGTCCCTTCCAGGACTTTCCAGAGACAGCCAGACTCTGATTTCGGGGTCTGCCTCCTGCATGATTAGCTTTCTAATCAATTCAGAGGGTCTTAAAGGAACATCCCTTCATGTGGACTCTGAGAAAGCTTCTTCAAACATAAGTCAATGGCACTCAAAGTTACAGTGAGGTTACAAGAAGTATGGAGAATTCTCAAAGAACTCAAAAGACACCTTCTATTTGATCTTGCAATCCTATACCTAGGCACCTACCCAGAGAAAATATCATTTTATTCTCAGGACATTTGTATTAGATTGTTTACAACAGCTCAATTTACAATTGCCAAGATGTGGAATCAACCGAAGTGCCCACCAACCCGTGAATGATGAATAAACTGTGCTATGAGTGTCATGGAATACTGTTCAATCATAAAAGATGGAGATTTTACATGTTTTTTTATTAACGTAGATAGAATTGGAGGACATTCTCTTTAGTAAAGTGTCACAAGAATGGAAAAGCAAGTATCTCACATACTCAATACTAATATAAAGCCAGTAGATGAACAAATACACTCCCACACAAGAGAAAAACTCAATTTAATTCAAGTTGGGAGGAAGGAGGGGGAGGAGTGAGGGGGATTGGTGTGCTCCCACCTAAAGGGCACAATATAAAGGTATATGGCATGGGGGGGCGGGACACAATTACATTAGGGACCTTAGCTAACAAACGCAGACCACAGACATTGTAACAATCATTTGTACCCTCACATTAATCCGAAAATTAAAAAAAGGAATTATGTAATGATGCTTTTTAAAATAAAGATTCTTAGGCAAGCCCTTCCTCTGGGGATACTAAATCAGCAAGGACCAGGCAATACCAAGAAGTGTGCATTTTATTTTAACATTTCAAACTTGAAGTAACATTGATCTAAAGGACCAAAATTTGCCCCCTGAAGCATAGAAATGAGTATAAGAGTTAGTAGCTGAGTTCAGAAAAGTATTCCCTTCTGGGATATTGTAAACACACTGGTGAATATCTTTCAGTAACTGGCTTTTAGTCTCCATGATAATTTGTAGTATTTTCAGAGAAAACTCCGATTCTTCATGCCTCAGTTTTCTTCTTTGCAAATTAATGATCAACCATTGATGCTTATTATTTTCATGTTTACAAAGTGTTGAAAGGGAATTCCTGATAATAGAGATTACACTGGACAGGAGCTCTGGGGCCCATGTTCCATTCTCTTGGACTTGTGATGGTAAAATGTTCACTGGCCTATATTCAAGCAACATTTATTTCTTTCACATTTAATGTAGTGCCAAGTTAGAGACAAAAGAGTTAAGAAATGTATTCTAAAATTGATCCAAGAAAAGAATTAACTGCTTAATCTTATGCCTCCTTTTTTTTTGACCTATTTCCTTTGAGTTCTATTTCATTAATCCACAAGTTCTTGCTACCACCTGATACTGGAATATAAAGCATTAAAGTGTCAATTGCAAAGGTTTTATTTTTAAGGGTCAGGGAAAGGTTAGGACATCCTGAACCTGGATTTCATACTTTTCTAGGCTTCCTGTATAATTTAATGCTCCTCCATCTGCACTAAGGGTCCTATTAGAATGAAAGAGAAACGTCAGTTACTTCTCTCCTTGTCATGTAACTGCATTTCTCAAGGCAGCTTCCCAGTAGAGGTGCAGGTGCTTACATGAAGAAAAGGCAACTCTTAATATATATCTCAATGAATTTGGAGCAGTGCGTTTAGGAGAAAAAGCTTTACATTTTCACTTTGCATACTTTCAATTTAGAAACCCCAAAGATGGTGAGGGATTTCCTCTATTAATCTATTTAATTGAAATGTCTACTTTTTTTAGGCTCTATGAGGATGGTGGCATAATTATGTAGTAGTTGTTGTTTTTCACTGCACAAGTTCTCATGCATGCCTCCCACATAACAGGCCCTTTTTTACATACTCCAGTATGAGTAGATGGGAATGAGATGCAGTCTTGGCCAATAGGGGCACAGAGATTGGTTCACACGTAGCTTAATGACAACAACCAACCAATCGGATGTCTTGGGATATTTCCATTGGGACAAAGGTTGAAAATCATCTTTTGCCTCTGTGATCCCCTCACTGAAAGGATATGAATTTAAGACCACTGTGTACCATCTTCCTCATTATTTGGACAGAACCTGTCAACAATGGGAAAGAATGAGACCACACTGAGAGGGAAGTAGAACTGATACGTGAGAGAAAGAATTTTTTTGGTAATTTTATTTTTTATTGCCAGATAATAATTGTGTGTTTTTATAGGATATAGTAAGATATTTCAAGGGGAAAGGATCTTGATGACCTGGTCCTGTATGCATTTATGCTTGATGTCCAGACCATTCTGTCCCTTCCCAGTTACATGATTAATAAATTCTTTTTAATCTTCAGCTAGTTGAATTAGATTTCTGTTATTTGCTACTGAAAATATCCTGACTAAAATAAGCAAAAACAACAATAAATAGGAATGAAGAGTTTTAAAAAAATGCAGGGATTTAGAAATCCCTTGAATGATATTGAGTATTCTGGCTGTGTCATACTGATACTGCAATTTCTTCTTCAGTAGGTCCTGGGTCTTGGGGATTCAAAGAATGAATCTATGGACCACAGATCAGTGGTAAGACAGGATTTATTTTACAGAAAAGAATACAGAAAAATCACCAGAGCTTCTGGCAGAGGGAAAAACACAAGTGGGAAAAAAATCTCTCTCTCTTTGGGCTATTAGTCTACATGTGTATATATGTATGTGTGTGTGTGTGTGTCTACAGGTATATAGACCTATATAAATGGCATACAGTCCCTCCTGCTAGGGGCATGGTGAATACACATTAAGGAATGGATACTGTCCATTCATGAAATTGGCTAGGCCTAGGAAACTTACATGAAATTGACCAGGTCAAGAAAATGAGGTGTCCCCCTGAATGGAGGGACCCCTGTATCACCTTTGGGACTGTGAAATGCTCACAGGGAAGTAGTGCAGCCAGAGGAGGGCTCTCTAGGTCCCTGGGTGGTTCTGGGTTTGGCAGTGGCAGCAGCGCGGGGTGTGCCATGGTCTCTCTCCACTAGTGACCTTCAGGCTTCCCCCTTGCTCACCCTCTCTGCTGTGCTTGGTTCTCCAGCTCTGCCTCCCTGCCTCCCCTGGCCCGCTGCACCAACATCACTGGGGCAGAGATGCAGAGTGTGGCAGATCCTCCAGGTGCCTGGCGCTGACCAAGCTAGGGTACACCCATCCTGTATCAATATGTCTAGGCATTTTCCTTTATAACTTGGCTTTGTATCAGAATTCCTTTACTGCTCATGTATCTGACATTAATAAAATTGCTATTTCTTTATAAGGCAAATAGGAAACTCTTATCATATTAAGCTTAGGCAGTTCCTGGAAAGTTAGCCTTCCCAAAGTTTTTCCTAATATGGCTGCACTGTCACCCTAAGCTCAGGAAGCCCAAAGTCAGTATAGAGGTGACAGAAAGGTCTCTTGATCAAGAAGAGAATTCTAGAGTAGCTGAACAGTTTTGTTCTTTTAATGGTACCATGATTCATAACTCTAAATTTTTAACACCTCAAGGGGAATTTTGTATTGCCAATGAAAGATGGGACTACAGTGCCTATAATCAGATAACGAAAGAGAGGATGCAGCTTTTCACGCATATGAAGCACTTGTCAGGGTGAACAGGGAGCTCCTTTTAATAATAGGACCTGGAATGGACAAGCTGGGGAAAGACAGATGTCTGTTCATCCTATGCAAAGGTGATGGATTCTTTTCCCGGACTAGTGATTTTCAAACTGTTTCCACATTAGAATTTCCTGAGAAATTTTTTAAAAATTCAGTGGCTAGGTCTTTTCACCCAATTGCATTGAATTCTCTGGAGTTGAAACTGGGAATTTTACTTAAGAATTTTACTTGGTACTGTCTGAGTGTGGTGGCCTTCCCCATAATACCAGGAATTTCAGATGCCAGGACTTTGAGACCAGCCTAAGCAACATCTCAAGACTCCGTCTCTACAAAACATAGAAAAGTTATCCAGATATGGTGGTACATGTTTGTAGTCCCAGCTACTCAGGAGGCTAGCATGAAATGATCACTTAAGCCCAGAAGTATAAAGCTGCAGTGAGCTATGTCCACTCTTGCCTGGGCAATAGAGTGAGATACAGTTTCTTAAAGAAAAATTTTTGTGGTTCTAATGTGAAGACAGATTTGAGAACCATAACATCATCTCCTGAGTTTATTTCAGTTTTAGTATACATATATGTAAACTTGAGTCTCAAAAGGTTTAGACCTGTTCTTTCTTCTTAATTAGCTAGGAGTATAATTTTGGACAAATAATCTTCTAAGGCTTCATCTATAAAAAGACAGGTTTAAAATCTCTAAGGCCAGGTGCAGGGGCTTATGCCTGTAATCCTAATGCTAGTACTTTGGGAGGCCGAGGGGGTGGATTGCTTGAGCTCAGGAGTTTGAGACCAGCCTGAGCAAGAGCAAGACCCTGTCTGTACTAAAAATAGAAAAACTAGCTGGGTGTTGTGGTGGACACTTGTAGTCCCAGCTACTTGGGAAACTGAGGCAAGAAGATTGCACGAGTCCAAGAGTTTGAGGTTGCTGTGAGTTGTGATGTCACAGTACTCTACCCAGTGCAACAGAGAGTGACTCTGTTTCAAAAATAAAATAAAATAAAAAATCTCTAAGATCTATTTAACTCTGACATTGTACAATCTTGATCCTTTTGAAGAATTCTTCTTTCAAGGGATTAAAACTCCAGAAATCAGAATCCACTTCCCTTCCTTTGGGAAAATGATAGAATATTACTTGGAGGAAGGATAATCAAGTTCATTTTTAAAAGCCAAGGATTTATTGTATAAGTGAAATGATAGAGCATACACACATACTAATTCCAGTGCTGTTTGAGAGCACTTAGCTGTTCTCATGCCAGTTGAACAGATGAAAGACTCTGGATCCTCAGAGAGATTGTGTAATCTTTGCAATCTAATTCGGCATAACATCTGACAATTGTTGAAGGACAGGGTTACTTTTCCCAGAAAGAATTTTTATGGTTGCTTGTATGAAAGCATTGCACTGGGTGTGTCTTCTTAATGACCTAATTGTTCTTCTGTCTGTAAATGGAGGGATATATAAGTTTTCTAAAATAGAGGGCCTAATTCAGGGTATGAAATATGTTGTTTTTTCAGTCTCAGTTTCTCATTCCCTTTAAGAACAAGCTCCTTTAAAGACTTAATGGTAGCATTGAATTACTTTAAGAAATATAACCCTATAAAAACCCTCTCACCTCTGTCTGATCCTTTTGTTCTGTCTGGGTCAGTGCGTCAGGTAAGATGTGGCGGATGTTCCTTCTTCATATGACCCTGTTGTACCTTCTCCTCAGACTCACCAATCAGCAGACCTTCCTCCCTTCTTCCAGAGAGTAGTCCCTAATAAATAAAAATGCTGGGGAGCGGGGGATCTGTGCATCTCTTTGCTTGATGTTTTATTTCTGAGTTAATCATATGTAGCCTATTCCTCCAAAAACATTTTTGAGATCCTATTTAGTCTTTGGCCGGCCTGTAAAGGTATTTTTCTTTGTTTGTTTGTTTGTTTGTTTTGGAGCCAGAGTCTTACTATGTCACCCTTGGTAGACTGCTGTGTCCTCACAGCTCACAGCAACCTCAAACTCCTGTGCTTAAGTGATACTCTTGCCTCAGCCTCCCAAGTAGCTGGGACTGCAGGTGCCTACCAGGCCCAGCTATTTTTTTTTTTTTTTGTTGTTGTTGTTGCAGTTCTCATTGTTGTTTAGTGACCCCAGCTGGCTTTGAACCCGTCAGCCTGGGTGTCAGTGGCTGACGCTGTAACCACTGTGCTGTGGGCACTGAGCCAGGCCTGTAAATTTTTATTACTCCATGGTTTTTTCTGCAGCTCTGTAAGACTTCCAAAAGCAATCCATATTACAAAATATTGTTCTTCTGCCTAAGTCTCAATCCAGATTAAAAGTTCCCTTTTCTGGCAATGGTATCAGCTAAGAACTAGGAGAAAATCAATCAGATATAACTGATTCATATTACTGAATAAATGAATAATAGATTATATTGTTTCAGTCTGACAATCAAATGTATGCATTCTATTTAGCTACTTATAATGATTTCCCCCCCTTTCTGCATGTTCACTAAAAATATTCTTAGTTATTTCTTATATGTATGCATTTCTCAGAATAAGTTGAGTTTGTATTTTGGGGCATTCGCAGCACATCTCTCTGTAAAGTGGAGGTGTAAATGATGGCTATCTTATCAACTCATCCACGAAAACCTCATTTAACTCTTCTTGGAATTTATAATCAGAGGACTATTAATAGATGCTGCATAAGTGAATAACTGACTAGAAGCCAGGCAGGGAGGAGGGCTGGTCCATGGAGAGACTCTGAGGGTGGTACTTAAGTATAGTGTGAACATTTAAAAATGTGTTCATTCTTTCTCTCTTTTTTTTCTTGAGACAGTGTCACTCTGTCACCCTTGGTAGAGTGTTGTGGTGTCATAGCTCATAGCAACCTTAAACTGTTGGGCTCAAGTGATCCTCTTGCCTCAGCCTCTCAAGTAGTTAGGACTACAGGCACCTGGCTAGGTTTTCCGTTTTTATTATTTGAGACAAGTCTTCTCTGTCACCCTGGGTAGAGTGCTACAGCATGATCATAACTCACAGCAACCTCAGTTGCTAGGGCTTAAGTGATTCTCTTGCCTCAGCCTCCCTAGTAATTGGGACAGACACCTGTCTAGTTTTTCTATTTTTTAGTAGAGATTGCAGGGGAGGTTTCACTCTTGCTCAGGCTGGTCTCAAACTCCGGAGTTCAAGCAATTCACCTGCCTCAGCCTCCCAAAGTGCTAGGTTTATAGGTGTGAACCACTACTCCTGACTGGCTCTCTTTCTCTGGCATGGTATGATTTACTGTTTGTTCTGGTGCAAGAGTGAGTTGCTGAGGGGCCATCGTGTGGTCCAGGAGGCTGAGAGCTGTGCAGTGGGTGCCAACACCTTCAGGACATGAGTGTGATCAGGCAGATCCTGGTGGGTAGATCAAAAGCTACTCTAAGAGGCCATTTATGAAAGGTGAGTGATTTACCACTGAGTAGAAAATATCCCGGTTGTGGAGGCTGACGCAGAAATTCTCTAAGCCAGTGGTTCTCAGCCTTCCTAATGCTGTGGCCCTTTAATACAGTTCCTGTGGGTCACGATCCACAGGTTGAAAACCGTTGTTCTAAGCAAAGGCGAGGAAAAGCAGGTGGCTGGTGCTGATGGATCTTTCCAAGCACTTCTCTGCGCTCTTCTTGTATCTTTGTACTGCTGGCGTGAGTGACTCTGACAGGTACACCTGCATGTCAGTGCAGACTGCCCCTAGTACACATTCAGTAGAGTTTCAGTGACTACGACATTTTTTTTGTCAGTGCCAGTTTTATTTCTTTTTAAGGAAGTGAGTGTCCGCTGTAAATTCTGATTTTTTGGTGCAAGAAATGATAAAGCACATTTGCTGTTATTTCGTAAGTAAATGTTTAAGTTTATAAACAATATTTATACAGGTAGCTGGGACTGACTGGTGGCTACACCTGTAACCTAGCACTTTGGGAGGCCAAGGTGGGAGAATTGCTTGAGGCCAGCAATTTGAGACTAGCCTGAGAAAGAACAAGACCTTGTCTCTGTGAAAAATAGAAAACTTAGCCAAATGTGGTGGTGTGCACCTATTGTTCCAGCTACTCAGAAGGCTGAGGCAGGAGGAGGATCACTTACGCCTGGGAATTTGAGGTTGCAGTGAGCTATGATAATGCCACTGCACTCTAGCCTGGCTGGGTGACAGACCAAGACCCTGTTTCAAAAAAAAAAAAAAAAAGTATATATTTATTCATTATAATTTAATTATCATTTTTTTTTTGAGACAGAATCTCACTTTGTCTCCTTCAGTAAAGTGCCATGGCATCATAGCTCACAGCAACCACAAACTTTGGGCTCAATTCCTCCTCTTGCCTCAGCTTCCCAGGTAGCTGGGACTATAGGAGACTACCACAATGCCCAACTAGTTTTTAGAGACAGGGTCTTGCTCTTGCTCAGGCTGGTCTTGAACTCTTGAGCTCAAGGGATCCTCTCACCTCAGCCCCCAGAGTGCTAGGATTATAGGCATGAGACACTGCCCCCAGCTGCATGATTTCAACTGAAGCAAAATGATTCAAGAATCCTGTAACTCTCAGCCAACTACCACTCTCCCGCACCCTCCCATACCCTTTGCTGTCTTGAGAAGGGTGGAGGACCCAGAATAGGGGATGAATTGAAGCATACCAGCAAGTCAGGAGGTAGAAAGAAACATTTCCAGACTGACAATTGCAAAGAAAGTTTTTATTTATTTACTTTTTTTCCTTTTCTCTCTTCCTTTGGTTTTGATAAATGAAAGTCTCTAGTGGATGTAGAATTTGAAAGAACTGGAAAGGAGTAGGGAAAACAAGAAGTGTTCATTGGGATGTCCTACTGAGTGCTCAGAAATGGATCCCTTTACCGTTTGTACAAAGCTTTAACTAAGGAACAGAGTTCCATTTAAATATCCTTTGCCTATTGGCACTGTGCAATCTTTGACAGTGGTACTACTTATGGGTCACAACCCAACAAGGTTGGGCTTCATCTTTTCCTCAATTGATAACAAGAAATAATTGTAGTAGATATAAAATGTGAAGGTATAAATATTGTTGATTTTTATTCATTTCCTACCTATGTTATATCCCTTAGAACAGCAGTTCTCAACCTGTGAGTCGCGACCCCTTTGTAACAATGAAAATACATCCTGCATATCAGATATTTACATTACGATTCATAACAGTAGAAAAATTACAGTTATGACATAGCAATGAAAATAATTTTATGGTCGGGGGTCACCACAACATGAGGAACTGTATTAAAGGGCCGTGGCATTAGGAGGCATTAGGAAGGTTGAGAACCACTAACTTAGAAGATCTACATTTAAAGCTCTAACACATCTTTCCCTCCTTCAATATTGCTTTTTTGTGTAAACTCCCAACATTCTGTGAATGTGAAGATTCTTTGAATGTGAAACAATCTTCCACTGTAAAAGTAATATAATCACGCTACAGAAAATTGGGAATAAAGGGAAAAAATACGTCACTACAATAGTAAGTATTATCCTCGTACAAACTGCTGTAAATGAATATAATCTATTTTGGCTGCTTTCTCTTCATTTTTTTTCTTTTAAAGAGCCTAGTTGGATTAAACACTTTTCCTCAGGTTCCCCTCCCATTCTAATGCAATGGCTCTTGGGGCATCTGGGATCTGAAGGGCCTGATCCTTGGTAACCACTTTCAGGACTTTCTATGTCAGGATCAGACTGTCAAATGTGTTCATGTTAAAATCTGTTAAATTCTGAAAGTTCAGGGTCTCAGAATCAGACCATCAAATATGTTCCTATTAACTTTGTTAAATTCCTTAAGTTGGCTCGGCGCCTGTGGCTCAAGCAGCTAAGGCACCAGCCACATACACTTAACGTGGCAGGTTCGAATCCCCAGTCCGGGCCCACCAAACAACAATGACGGCTGCAACTAAAAAATGGCCGGGCATTGTGGCGGGCGCCTGTGGTCCCAGCTACTTGGGAG
>NW_003852471.1:1986413-1987724 GCF_000181295.1 Otolemur garnettii | reverse complement strand
AAAAAAAAAAAAAAAATTCTTCAAGTTCAAGGACAAACTTTAAATTTATCCTCAGCAAAAAATGATAAGCTTGGAGGTGCTAATCCAATACAATTTTTTAATGAAATGCCATTATAATGTTTGTATGTAACATTATGATGCTATGTATTTGTCCCTTATATTCTTGTCTGGATGGCAAGATGTACCAACTCACCTAGTGAAGAAATTTTGCCTACCATTCAAAAACAGGTGACTACACTTTTCAAACCAGAAAGAGAGTAGTAGGTCGACTCTCTTATTATCCTTTCTGGGCCCACTGTCCTCATAATGGACTTGAATTAGATGATCTTAAGTTCAGTTATATTTTAGCAATGTGTTCTGTACAGTTGAGAACTCAAAGAGTTTCCTTCATATAGCACAGTTATTTTTAGACAGAAATGTCTTTTGAATTTTTAACATATATTATGTCTGACAGTAGCCTTTTAACATTTGCTCTTAGATACCTGCTAAAAGAATTTTAAGAAGCTGCATATCCTCTCGTGCATGTAAATGGACATTAACATGTCTTATCATAGTTATCAACAATTATAAGGCATGTGATTTTCAGTATAATGTAAATACATATTGACCTTTTAAAATAAAGCTTTTTAAAAAGCATTCAATATAACATTAAAAACCATAACAATGTGTTACTAATTATAATCCATTCAAAAACAGGTGACTACATTTTTCAAACCAGAAATTTCATTTGTAGTTTTTTAAAATTTTCATTTCACTCCCTCATAGAATTATTGTTTCTTAGTTTAATACAGAGTGTCCCAAAAGTCACCCTTAAATTTGCTATACATAGGGAAAATGGGAAATTGTAGCTAAATGTACCTTTACAAAACATTCATTATAAAATTTTACAAAACAGTCTCTAAGCATTGGCTACTTCTTTGTAAAATTTCGTAATGAATATTTTGTCAATAAAAGTGCCCTTAGCCATGATTTCCTCTTTTCCTTATGTATGGTGCCTTTTGACATGATTGTTGGCATGCCCTGTATTTATGCTTAAAAATTCTATATTGTTTAATATATTTAAATATTTTAAATATGCTTTATGCTTGAAAATCCTTTATTAATCATGATATTACTCTGTAATAAAAATACGAACCACTTAGGAACTAAGTTGTAAAAAATTTCTGTCCCTACAGTCTAACTATTCAAATGTTTCTTTGGGATTGAGTTTTCACTATAGTTATTAGTACAACATTGAACTAAATGGCATAAATATATTATAGATTTTGATACATAATTACTAAGCAAATGCATTTCTTTTTTTTTTTTGAG
>NW_003852471.1:1977655-1985409 GCF_000181295.1 Otolemur garnettii | reverse complement strand
TTTTTTATTAAAACATAGCTGTGTACATTAATACAGTCATGGGGTACCGTGTACTGGTTCTATATACAATTTGAAATATTTTCATCAAACTGGTCAACATAGCCTTCATGTCATTTTCTTAGTTATTGTGTAAAGACATTTATATTCTACATTTAGAAAGATTCACATGTACCCTTATAAGATGAACCATAGGCATGATCCCACCAATCACCCTCCCTCCACCCACCCTTCTTCCTCCTCTTCCCCATATTCCTCCCCTTTCCCCATATTCTTCTATAATTGGGTTATAGTTTTCCTATGAAAGCTATAGGAAAGTTTCATAGTAGGGTTGAGTACATTGGGTACTTTTTCTTCCATTCTTGAGATACTTAGCTAAGAAGAATATTTTCCAGCTCCATCCATGTAAACATGAAGGAGGTAAAATCTCCATAGTTCTTTAGGGCTGCATAGTATTCCATGGTGTACATATACCACAATTTATTGATCCATTCATGGATCAATGGGCACTTGGGGAACACTTTTACACTGCTGGTGGGATTGCAAACTAATACGTTCCTTTTGGAAAGACGTCTAGAGAACACTTAGAGAACTAAAAATAGACCTGCCATTTGATCCTACAATTCCTCTACTAGGTATATATCCAGAAGACCAAAAATCACACTACAACAAAGATATTTGTACCAGAATGTTTATTGAAGCCCAATTCATAATTGCTAGGTCATGAAAGAGGTCCTCTTAAGTTTTTTAAAGATAGGAATTGAGTACTTTTTCAGTTCAGAATGATATTACCAGAGAGAGAGAGAGAGAGAGAGGGAATGATATTACCCAGTCTTAACTTTGTCAGCATCTACACCAACATTTCTACTACTGTTTTTGGTGCCCCAGAGGTTTTTATGTCCCTAAGGCACTCTCCTTTCTTTTGTAAAGCAGAAGTAGGGCAGTTGTGAAAGGAAACCATTTTAAGTGAATTTTTTTTCCTTAAAATTATGTTTGTTCCTATACCTCATGGACATGTTAGGTAGTCTCAGGATTATAACCCAGTTTGAAAAATGCTGATATAAACCATATTTCTATCTACATACTTAACCTAGTTTTTCTGTTGTTATGTGTTTATGAACAGCATTTAAACTATGGTAGAAATAAAGTACATTAAATGAGTAAGCTCAAAAATAAGGAAAAAAGATCAATGATCACTTATATAGAAACTGTGATAGTTTAATGATATTAATGATGCTACTGATATTTAGCTAAACATATTTCTTTCTTTTTTCCTTTTTTGAGACAGAGTCTTACTCAGTTGCCCTGGGGTAGAATGCTATGTTGTCATAGCTCATAGCAACCTCCAACTCTTGGGCTCAAAGTTCCTATTGTCTCAGCCTCCTAAGTAGCTGGGACCACAGGTGCCCACCACAGTGCCTGGCTATTTTTTCTATTTTTAGTAGAGATGAGGGTCCTGCTTGGCTTAGGCTGGTCTGAAACTCTTGAGCTCAAGTGACCCACCCACCTCAGCTTTCCAGAGTGGTAAGATTACAGGCATTAACCACTGTGCCCAGCCTAATTAAACGTATATCAACAAAATTAGAGCAAATTGACACTTCTGGTCTATTTTCCCCTTAATCATACATTTCACATTTTTTGTAGTTAATTTATCAATCTCAACTGAATAGTTGATTCACATTGTTTTGCTACTAAGAGAACACACTAAGTTATGCTTTGGAATTACTGATTTGGTACAAGATCTAACACTCTCTTTGAGACCACACATTGGAAAAAAAAGGTTATAAACAATTTGTGACACCCAACCCATGTATTTTTGATGCCCAGGATTTATTTCAGACTTGGCATAGTGTTTGGTATGTGATACAAAGTTCATTAACGTTTGTTGAATTGATTGAACGGATGCTTTAGTACTAAGTTCCTAAAATTATGATTGTGAGTATTTAAAAGTAGAGCAATCACTTTCATGAGAGTAATTTATTTATTTATTTATTTTTTATTGAATGGTAACTATGTACATTAATGCACTTCTGGGGTACAGTGTGGGGTTTTCACATGCAATCTGAAATACTTCCATCAAACTGGTCAACACAGCCTTCATGTCATTTTCTCAGTTATTGCTTTAAAACATTCATGTTCTACTCTTAGAAAGATTCACCTGAGAGTAATTTTTTTAATAGGTTGACAGGAAAAGGATAGAACATGAGAAACTCATTGAAACTAGTTGAATAAAAGGGCCTAGTCATAGCAAAAGATTGACAGCCTATAAGCTATTTGCCTATAAGCTGTTTGAGTTCATTTTGATAATTATAATTAATCTTACCAATTCTATGGACTATTCTTTCTAGTAAAACATGATCTTAATAATTAACTCGTAAAAATAGAATTTAGAAGTTTTGATATGAATTGGTATGTGTAAGTGTTCATTAAGTGGTAGTCATCTTACTGGGGTTACTATCCCCTAACTTGCTGTGTTCTTCCTACACATGGAATATTGTCCTAATTACAACATTCCATGGTGGGGGGGGGGAGTCAGTAGACCTGATGGTGTCAATGACTGTTTGAGGGAACATCTGAATTCTTTTCACTGTTAAAATTCTATATTTAAAAATGGTAACTTCCTTAGAGAGTAAATGTGGGCAGAAAGTTTTCTATTATTTTTCTATGTTTATGTGTGCAAGTTTTGTTTGATACAAACTGAGCAACCCAAATCCAACTCCAGAATGTGAAATGTTCCAAAATCCAGAACTTTTTTTTATTACTGGCACAATGTTCAAAAGAAATGCTCATTAGATTTCAGATTTTTGGATTTGGGATACTTAACCAAGGGATAAGAAGGTAATACATATATTCCCCCAATCTGAGATAGTTCCGGTTCCAAGTGCCTGTGTGATGTGTAAAATGGAACAAAATAAAGTTTACCAACTTGTGGAAAATGATGTCATTTCAAAAATTTGAACAGCACTTGGAGGGTATACTAATTTAATGAAGAAAAAGTGAAATTTTATGCTCTCTAGTTTCCCAGTTAAAAAGTGTCCATTCTAGGCTGGGAGAAAATGACAGTAAGTTCATTTCTCTGATTGGAAAATCATACAAAGCCCATCAGAGTCACTCAGGCTAGGAGTATAGCCGGGTGTAGCTGATCAAGGACATCTTCTCACATCTAAAAAAGCTACTAACCTGCATAGTCACATTAGCATAACGCAGATAATTTTCGCTTACTCAATGTAAATGGTGTAAAAGCACCCCTTGCCCCCCACCTTACTGGTGTCTTGACACTGGATTACACCGGGTAATGAGACCTGATTGTTAAATTTTCAGGAATCATGTTGGGAGCCTAAACTTAGTCATGGAGGCCATATCTATACCACAGAAAGCAGCAAACAGTACAAACCAGAGTCTTCCCCAGAGGTCAGATGTTGAACATTAACCAGCACAATATTACCTATGCATGATTACAAAATGATCTCTCAATCTCCCCACCAGCCCTGTCCCTCTCTCTGCCTCATCTTCTCTTTCTCCTAAAGCTTGTATGGTTAGGAATAAAAAGTTCAGGGATTATTACCAAATGGGCTAGTAACATTTTCTGTAAAGTTATGAATGAAATGTACTATATTCTAGGGAGAAAAAGATGAAGTCTGGCAAAAAGATGAATGTCTTATAGAAAATGTATGAATTAGTTTCAGAACCTACAGTTCTATTTTTCTCCAATTGAAAACACATTCAGTGAAAAAGGAATAACTGGGTTTTTTTGTTTTTTTTTTTTTTTTGCAGTTTTTGGCCAGGCTGGGCTTGAACCCACCACCTCCAGCATATGGGGCTGGTGCCCTACTCCTTTGAGCCACAGGCACCACCCTGGTTTTTTAATAAATAAGGACACCATTTACAACTGAGAAACTGTCTTTTTTTAGGAGAAATTTTTTACAAGATTCTTCCTCTTGCCTGGAGAAAAGAGCCCAAAGTTAGGCTCAATTTCCATGTAATGTTAAGCAGTGTTTATTGACAAAGTAAAATTGCAGTGTTCTACCAGTATAGAATTGGCCCCAAGGCAATGCTGCTTCAAATACTGTCACTTATATTGTCATCAGTTACAAGAACCTTTTTTGTACTCAATATAATACAAAACACACACAGGAAAAGAGTCAATATTGTGAGCTGCACAAATTTGCTGCCTGTGAAGTTCTGTGTGAAGTAGCTAACATTAGCATCTCTTAGGCTTATATAGCTTTCAAAATGTAATACTGAAATTTCTCTCTTCTGTTCCACAATTCACATGTTAAAAGTGATATACATACCAATGGAGTATATATTCTCTAAGACATTTCTAAGGTTGATATACAGACCGTTTGAGTCCGCAAGTCACACAAGTGTTAAGAAACAAATGTGATCAGTGTAACCCAATTCTTTGAGATTGTAGGACTAACCATTCTCATGCTGTCCACCAGGGGTTGCCCTTGCTCCCATGGTCTCTCTCCAGTCCCCCGCCAGGACCCTGTCTGTTTTCCTGGACTGCAAAGGTATGTAGATTCCTTCTTGTGCTTTTGAATCTCTCTGACTTCCTCTTCTACTAGCCAGACAAAATTCTTTGCCTTTCAAAACTTTTGGTGACTATATAAGGCCCACTCAAGTAAATCCACATTTAATTAACTCAAAGTCAACTGATTAGTAACTTTAACTGCTCTTGCAAGAGCTATCTGCCAGATAAGATAACAGGCATAATCACAGACAGGTCAGCTCATCATGCTGTAGTCTAAGGACAGGGCAGGTCACCTTCAGGGGCCATCGCAGAATTATGCCTATGGTAGCCCTGTTTGTTTTTATTTCACCTTAGCCTCTTGTAGGATGAATTAGCTGTTAAAATTTCCTGAAAAATAGACATCCAGTGAAACTTCTCCTCTGCCTTGAAGGTTATGTCCAGATGTATCAGAATGTCAATTTCTGCTGTAGTCAAAACATTTACTTTACATATAGAAAGAGAAAATCCTTATTCTAAATAACTTCTGAGTGTTACTATGCTTCTCTCGCTTACAGGGATGTGTAAGTGCTCCTCCATAAAGCATTTACCTCTTTTTGTAATATTGCATTTGAGAAGAAGACCATCTTTAATAGAAATAAGTTTAAATTATTCCTGAGAGTACCGAAGTATGTTCAGAACACTATTTTCCAAATCCTTTCTTTCAAAATGCCAAGAGTTCTTGATAAATTAAAGGTCACGTTAATTCTTTTGGCATTTAAATCAGCACCTTTAACATGATTAATTGACTTGGCATTTAATACATGATTGTGTGCTCCACTGTTATTATATGGAAATATTGATTTGGATCCAGGAGAATATTAAAATAATTATTATTTGATTTTAATTGTGCTAATCTTTGTATTTAATTTTCTCCCATCAATTTAATGAAATGAAATAGTAACTTTGCTCTCATAAAATGTAGCCTACTTTTCATTTTAGCTTATACTTATAAAAAATAAAAGATCTGAAATAGTTTTATAACATAGGTTATGTAACGATAATAACTATTCACAGTGTGAAAGTTATGTGACTTCTGTGTTCAAAGGAAATTTTTAAAAGTAGTATTGTGGAGAACTCAAATTAATAAAGAGCAAACAGTTCCATCTATCACTGGGCAAGAGAAATGAACAGAACCTACTCTGAGGAAGACAGATGAATGGGTCACAAACATGAAAAAATGTTCATTGTCACTAGTAGTAAGAGAAATGCAAATTAAAACCACTCTGAGATATCACCTAACCCCAGGGAGAGTAGCCCACATCACAAAGTCCCAAAGCTGCAGATGCTGGCATGGGTGTGGACAGGGGGACACTTTTACACTGTTGGTAGAACTGTGAACTAATTCATACAGCCTCTTTGGAAAGAAGTGTGGAGAATCCTCAAAGAACTCAAATCAGACCTCCCGTTTTCCCCCATAATCCCACTACTAGGCATTTACCCAGAAGAAAAAAAATCAATTTATCTAATGACATTTGCACTAGATTGTTTATCAGAGCCCAATTTACAATTGCCAAAACAAATGTGCAAACAAACTACATGCCCATCCACTCAGGAATGGGATAACAAACTGTGATTTATGTATACCATGGAATACTATTTGACCATAAAAAGATGGAGACTTTCCATTTTTTGTATTAACCTGGATGGAGTTTAAGCACATTCTTCTTAGTAAAGCATCACAAGAATAGAGAAGCAACTATCTAGTGTACTCAATTTTATTATGAAGCCAGTAGACAATCTAACATGCCCACATAGGAGAAAAACTTAATTCAAGTTGGGGGAAGGCAGAATGAGGGAGGGGAAGATGGGAGGTTGGTGTGCTCCCACTCTAAGGGCACAAGGTAGGGGTGTATGGCACACCTTCTGGGTGTGGGACACAACTACAAGAGGGACTCTACCTAACAAATTCAAAAATTGTGACCTGGTTGTTTGTACCCTCATAATAACCTGAAATAAAAAAAAAAATGTAGTATACTTTCAAGGAAGAACAATTGCAGAAACATAACTTTTATTTCTTTTCTTTCTAGCAATACTAATTTTGAAAGTGAGAATTCTTTGATATATTTTACTTCCTATCCCTTATATTAGGAAGAACAAAGTAGGTAAATCTGTTGAATAGAATGCAAGCTCTGTTTTGACTCTGGATCTCTCTGTAACATTTACCGCTCCTGACCGTACTTTGGTCTTCCTGGAGAACTAAAACCTGGGATTTGCAAGTTTTTCATTATGGTGAACATTTTGTCTTTGCCCTGTGGCCTATTAAGTTTGAAAGAATCCTCAGCCTTTTTAATAGGAAACCTCCCCAATCTCTTTGCTAGAACCTTCGTCTCTCCTTAGGCAGTAGGTGCTCTCCTTCTGGACAAAAACCCACTGAGACTGGTTTATTTTTGGTAATAGTTCTTTCAAGAAATAGGTATTAATTATTGCTGCTAAGAACCCTGGAGCATCTTAAGTTCCTGTCCTTCCTGAAGCCTTTTTTAAAAAATAGCTTTTCCTTCAATTGTTGTCACTATCCTTATAGACATTCAGTATGTTTGTCCCCCTTCTTCAAGTTACAACAGTTATTTTCTGTTGCCTGCAGCCAAAAAATCCTAATTAATACATTCATTTAACTGTGTAGAAATTCAATTCCACATCCACTAAAGTTATTCAATATTTATCATGTTACTATCCTTACAAGCCTCGATGTCCTAAGGCAGTAGGATCAAATCAGATAGACTGTCTTCTTTTTCCTCCCTGCTGTTTTGATTTAATTGATCAGTGGGTCAAATACTAACACATAGGGAACATTCAATACATTTTTCTTTTTGTGTCAATGAAATTCCAAACACTAGATTTGTATAACAACAGCAAAAGGACATAGAAATCAATCTGTTTTTTGCACATTAACCATGTTTGGAGAGGGTATTATACAATATATCAGTTAGTTTTGAATACATAACAAATAACTATAAAATCTCAGTGACCTATTACAATAAGCCCTAATATGGCATGTTCTGAAGTTCAGCTGATCAAGGCTGGGCTCACCTGAATGGTTCTTCTGAGTTCTGCTGAGCACACTAAGCTGAAATTGTATAATACCATTATAATGATTGTATAGTACCCTCTCCAAGCATGGTTATATATGTTTGTAGGTTGAAGCAGTATAGTTTTTGAAAGTCAGAGCTACTAGGCTTGGTGCCTGTGGCTCAAGTGGCTAAGGCGCCAGCCACATACACCTAAGGTGGCGGGTTCGAAGCCC
>NW_003852471.1:1941792-1977481 GCF_000181295.1 Otolemur garnettii | reverse complement strand
AAAAAAAAAAAAAAAAAGAAAGTCAGAGCTACTTATGCAGTAGCCCAAGACAAGCCAGTTATAGAAAAGTGCATTTGGAAAGGCAGACAGGAAAGGTTTGACTTTGTGGCATTTCTGAGATACAAGGTCTGACAATGAAGTTAATGAACCCAGGAAAAGCACTTAATTATCACTAACTTGCTCAATTATCACTATGGTCATCTTCAAGGTACTCCCCTTGGGAAAGTGTGCACTGACGCCAGCACTAATCCACACTTCAAAGCAGTTTTGAAACTCTTTTTCTGGAATGGCTATCAAAGCTGTTGTCATAATACCCTTGATGTCCTTAATATCATCAAAATGTCTTCCTTTCAATATTTCCTTTATCTTTGGAAAAAAAAGTCAATGGGGGCCAGATCAGATGAGTAGAGTTATTGGTTACTGGCTAAAAACTCTTTTGCAGATAGTGCCATGTGAGCTGGTGCATTGTTGGGATGCTAGAGCCATGAGTTGTTGGTGAAAAGTTCAGGTTATCATTTAACTTCTTCACACAGCCTTTTCAGTACTTCCAAATAGTAAACTTGGTTAACTGTTTGGTTGATACAAAATCCTAATAAACAATCCTTCTGATATCAAAAAGATTAGCAACATCATTTTGACTTTTGATTTTGACGGATGGAACAGTTTTGGTCATGGAGAATTGGCTGCCTACCATTGTGCACTTTTACATTTTGTTTCAGGGTGATATTGGTATACACATTGTTCATCACCAGTGATAACTTGGCCCTAAACATCATTTTGTCTCTCCAAAAGGTCTTATTGCACTTAACTTGTCTTTGCTCATGTTCATCAGTGAGCTTTTTCAGGACCATTTTTGCACACACCTTTCTCATGCCAGGATTTTTAGTTAAGATTTTCCTGTTTCTCTATTAGTCTTTACTGGTCTGCTATGCTTCTCACAGCTAGCTGATGAATTTGATGAACAATTCGAGAAATTTTTTCAATGCTTTTGTAAGTTCTGCTTGTTACTGGCTGCTCTGACCTCTCTTCATCAGTGAGGCTTTCTCTCCCTTCAGAAAAACATTTCATCCATTTCTACACTGCTGTTTTCCTCATGGCATTATCCCCATAAATTTGGACTAAAGTCCCTGATTTCACAACTATTCTTGCCAAGTTTAATGAACACCACTCAGCAAGATATCACCCCATGTTGATGGGAACACAGGTGTGAGACACTGATATACCAAGGTTATATAACCTTACGAAGTTGTTTGTACAGTGCTGCCAATGTGAAGAACATGGTGGCAAGTGCAAGTTCAAAAATTTAATTGTCAAAAAAAAATAATAATAAAAAAAGAATTTAATTGTCAGACCTTGTGTCTACCATTGGTTAGTATATCAGTTAGTTTTGAATACATAACAAAGAACTATAAAACCTCAGTGATCTATTACAATAAACCCTAATATGGCATGTTCTGAAGTTCAGCTGA
Source organism: Otolemur garnettii (assembly GCF_000181295.1). Taxonomy (NCBI): domain Eukaryota; kingdom Metazoa; phylum Chordata; class Mammalia; order Primates; family Galagidae; genus Otolemur; species Otolemur garnettii. The sequence continues at coordinate 1,976,012 of NW_003852471.1, read as the reverse complement.
TCAAGGCTGGGCTCACCTGAATGGTTCTTCTGAGTCCTGCTGAGCACACTAAGCTGGAGGGGGCTGGGCTTAGTGGAGACAGGTTAGCTGCATCATTGGTTTCTCTTCCTCTTCCAGGAACTAGTGGACTGTGTAAGGCAGAGCAGAAGAAAAAGAGCAAGCAAACAGAACTGTGTTAGGCCTCTTGAGATCAGCACTTAGTATCGGCAAAGATCATTCTGTTGGCCAAAGCAAATCATGTGGATGAACTCAGAGTTAGCACAGCAGATTTATATGCTAGATCACATGGCCATCGGGAAGGTGAAGAATTCAGGTCTTTAATGCAATTTGCCACAGACACAGTGATGCCACACAACCATATCTAGCTGTGAGGGAGGATGAAATTAAAAATATTTCCTGGGACATTGATATTGAAGTAACATTTTTCTCCCTTTTCTTTCTCCTTCCCATTCTCTTCCTTCTTCTCCTCCTCTCTTCCTTCCCGTTTTCTAATTTTTTTTTGTAGATATTGATTAGGCAGCAAACATTGACAATCATCATTTCCTATATGGTAATTCCAAATCTCCTAATTGTTGCCTCCTGCCATGCCCTCATTTCTTGCCCTCTGCTAGGAGGACCTCTGATTACATGCCCTGAATCTAGCCGTTGGTACATTCTAGTTATTTCCAGTATCCCCATTTACCTTTGACCAATTTTAAGTAAAAGAAAAAGGAAAAGAAAAAGGCATTTTTTTGTGAATGTTAAATATTGATTATTAACATTCAGTCACATCTGACTGAATGTCATCATCAAGAAATAAGATTAGATAAAAGATAAAACAATAGATGAATTAAAGCTGAAGATATAAAGCTAAAGCCCAAAGAAGAATCTCAAACTGATAGACATGACTGAGAGCTTACCATGGGCAGCATTTCTTGAATGCAGCGGTTAATAATGGAAACCAGCAGAGGAAGACTAGTGGAAACCTGATGGGAGAGTGTGAAGTCCAATGTAACCCAAGAAAGATGAGACAGGAAAAAACAGTGCAAAGTCCTAGCAGGATAGCAAGACTTGGTAAAGTGGGTTTGTTTTTGGCATTTTAGAGACAATTTTTGTAGCAACTCGAAAACATTTTTAGTGGACTCATCTTTGATGTTATTTATGTGTTGCTTGTAAATCAAAGCTGTCTATCAAATGCTAAATAATACATTCCTGCAACTTTGGCTCCATGCTGTTCCCACTACTTTGCAGTATTTATTGAATTCAGAAATAAATGTGATTGTTAAAACCAGGCAAGATTTTGGCCTTGAAATACAATGCTATGAAAATAAGCCTTGAAAGCAATGAATAAAACAGATCAAGTAGTTCCTTCCCTTAACTCTCAAAATTCATGTTAAATTTCTTGGAATCTGCCCATACCCAATTGAATAATGTTTATATCATGATCAAAGGGTGTAAATAGAAACACAATAAAACAAACAAAAAACTAAAGCATAACAAAACACTAATTGGAACAAGGGAGCCCTAAATTCTCCCACCATCTTTACACTAATACAAATTTACGACATGCAAATTTATGTCACTTTATTTCTCTAGGCCTTAGTTCTACACATCTGAATAGCTGATTGTAAAGACATCATTTTATTATTTTAAAGAAATAATGTGATTATACATTATGATTAAACTAATATAAACTCAGGGTAACAAGTCAAGTAGTACCAAAAGTTGCAAAGGTAAAATACTTGATTTTTTTTTCACTAATGCCTAATTTTCATCTTTTATTCACCAGTCATAATCTTTCTTACCATTATCTTGCAGAGTTTCAGTAATTTTTTTCTGCTTATATAAGTATAGGAATTCTTAGGTCTGTGTGAAGAAAGAAAGCATATCCTTGTGCCCAGCACGGAGCCTGGAACATAGTAGGACTTCAGGAAAGATCTGTATGATATTTGATGCTTGAATGCCTTGATGCCTATACCCCCAAGTCCTGTCTTACAAACTGGCTGGTGCTCAGTTTCTTTTTCTCCTGTGTCCTGGCTGTTTTTCTTCCCAATCTCCTACATCACTGGGGCTTTGAGCTCTACCCTTGAACTTCTCTCTGTGGTCAGAGCTCTTCTGGCTCTTAATGAATGTTTTTCTGAAGCCAAGCACCATTTCCCCTCTGGTCGCAGCCTGGCACTGCTGGGAACACCCAGCTCTTGTGTCAAGCCAAGCTGACCTCCTCTTGGCAATGAAGTTGACTCTTCCAAGTGTGGTGACTGTGTCATAAGGAAACACGTAACAGCATGGTATTTTTAAGTCTGTGGTGTTGTCTCATATGTCCCTCATACAGTTGGACCACAAATGGGCATCTCAGGCCAGAGCAATCATCTGGGGGCTGTGACATAAGTACAGTGGAGCTGAAGTTATTGGCACTGAGTTTTCCCAGTATGCCCTCAAACTATTACTTAGATCTCTTTATAAGCAAATAGACCTTTGGCTGCTACGGGTTCTAGCACAGATGCCTAAAGGAGTGACATAAAGTGTGTTGCAGATTAACTGTCCAAACCAGTGGTTTTCAACTCTTTTTATCTCATAGCACACTTGAGCCTATAGTTAAACTTTTGGGGCACACTTAAATTATGATTTAAAAAAAGAGTAAAAAGAATATACTTAATGTGCTTTGAACTTCTTTTGAAAATACTTTATTTAATGATCTTTAAAATTTTTTTGTGACACATGGGTTGAAAATCACTGGTTTAGAGGGACTACATGTGAAATCTGAAACCATCAGTATATCCACTCGCTTTCCCAAAATGACTTTCCTGGAAGATATGTTTCAGTGTCAGCTAATCTGTTTGTCTGACAGGCTATTGTTATAAACATACTGAGCCATGAAAATGCTTTTGCCATATTGGCGCACATTTGAGATTTAATATTTTATAGACAAAAGACTCAATTTGGGGTGGTGCCTGTGACTCAAAGGAGTAGGGCGCCAGCCTCATATGCCAGTAGTGGTAGGTTCAGCCCTGGCCAAAACTGCAAAAGAAAAAACAAAAGACTGAATCTGTAGACTATAGACTAAAGAGCATGTACAGCTAGTCCAACAAAAAAGCAAATAATTCATAGTAAATCTTTAAGAAAATAATTGTCTTCTGTTTCAACTAACCTATGTTGATTATTTAAATTAATTGACCAGATTAGAAGTAGAATCTAAGATTAAGTTAAGTCTACTACACTATGGAGTACTACATATCAATTAAATATTTTGGGGGGATGCTAAAGACCAAAGCAACTATGAACCAAAATGATCTTCTAACTTTTTTTTTTTTTTTTTTTGAGACAGAGTCTCACTCCCTGGTCCTGGGTAGAGTACCATGGCATCATAGCTCACAGCAACTTCAAATTCTTGAGTTTGAGCAATCCTCTTACCTCAGACTCTGGACTAGCTGGGACTACACACATGCACCACCATGCCTGGCTAGTGTTTCTATTTTTAGTAGAGGTAGGGTCTCCTCTTGCTAAGGCTGCTCTCCAACTTTTGAGCTTCATTGATCCACCCTCCTCAGCCTCCCAGAATACTAGGATTATGGGTGTGGGCCACCACGCCTGGCCTGACTGTCTAACTTTTATCAGGTCACCCATGTAAGTTCTATAGATCTTTTATATAATTATTTATTATAAAAATGTATTGTATCAATAATAATGGAAATTAAAATGAGGAAATATACATTTAATAACTCTGTTTAAATTTTTCTCATATTCTTTTAAAATTCTTACTACCTGCATATTTGTAAGTTTTAAGTATTTTAGTTGTAGGGTATGATCACTTATCCTTTTTCTTTTTAAAATTAGAAAGTATTTAAATTTGGGGAATAATATTATGAGTGACCTGTACATATAATTAAACTTTAACACATCTTAAGATACTGGCATTTCTTTTTCGGATATCTTTCCTCAAAAACAAGAGAAAGAAACAAAACATTGTAGAGTCCCTGTACTACAAACTCCTTTCTGTAATTTTATTTTCCTTCTTTCCTCTTCAAAGGTAACTACTATCTTGAACTAAGTGTTTATTTCTCTCACGAATGGCTTTAAATGTTTAGCATGTTAAGTATAATACTAGGTCTTAAGGAAACTAGAGTATTATTTTTCATAGTTTTATACTTAATATACATGATGTTATTCTAAATGTTATTCTTTTGCAACTTATTTCCTTCCATATTATGTGGTAGAGATTTGTTTCTGCTGATCCACATGGTTTTAGTCTATTCATTTAAATTATCATGTAGTAGGCCATTGTATGAGTAAACTGAAACATTCATCCATTCTCCCACTGAGGTGTGAGCATAATTATTGCTTTACACCAACCACTGGTTATTCAGGTGGTTTGTTACGCAGCTTTCTTATAGCAATAGCTAACTAGTACACAGGACATACAGACCAGCTTTATTAAATATTGACAAATTATTTTTCAAGGTGTGTGTCCTAATTTCATAATCCTATGATTGCTTCTCAACATACTTGCTGAATCTTGGCATTAGCAGATCATCACATTTTTGTTAATTTTATGAGCAGGGAATGGTATGATACTGTGAGAATTTGTGTTGTTTTGGTTGTTGGTCAGTTTGATCCTCTCACATGTTCATCGGTCACTTAGGTTTCCTATTATGTAACTTGAATATATTTCAATCCTTTACCTATTTTAAAATTTGGTTATTAATGTTATTATTCCTTAATTTTTAGGAATTATTGTATTTATTCTAGGTGCTAGTTCTTTTTCAGTGATATATTCTGCAAATACTTCTTCCAGTCTTTAGACTTTGTTGTGACAAAATCAACTTTATTAATAATTTCCTTTGTGGCTTGCTGAATTTATATTATTTAAGGAATTCTTTTTTACAACAAAGTTCATAAAAATATTCTATATTCCCTTTCAAATGTTTCAAAATTTTGTTTTTTAACATGTTGGTTTTAATTTATTGGGGTTATTTTGGTGTATAGTTTCAGTAGGCATAAGATTTAGGTTTTTATCTTTAGATAACTGATAATCAAATCCCATTTCTTAAATTATTGGCAGTGCCACCTCTATCATACGTCAAGTCTACATATGTCCATTTTCTGGATTCTAGTCTGTTTCTGGTCTGATAGTTTATTCCTATTAATGCTCTTCTATTTTAAGTTATAAAACTTTAAAATAAATGTCTTAGTATCTAGTCTTTAGCCCTTGTTCATTAATTTTTTCTTTTTTATTCTGGCCTCTTTGATCTTTCATATGATTTTAGTATAAACTTCTCAAATGGCATGAATGACCCTGTTGGGATTTTGATTAGAATTACATTACATTTATATATCTTAATCTGGGGATATTTGATCCTTTTAAAATCTTGAGTCCTGATTTCCATCCGTATAGTATTGATGTTCTCTTAGCTAGCCTTTTAATAATGTCTTTCAATTTTTTCATAGAGGTCTTGTGTAATTTTCTCAGTTTTATTTTTAAACACCATTTAGATTTTCTTGCTATAGAGGAAGGATTCTTTTTCCTTTACATTTTTTCATTGCTTATTAATGGCAAAAGAAAGGCTACATTTTGCCTATTGTTTTCTTGCCCATTGACTTACCCTTCTGAACTTTCTCTTTAATTGGAATAGTAGGTGTGAGAATTCTCTTGGAATTTCTATGGGGACAATCATATTGTCAGCATAAAAGGACCATTTTACATATTCCTTTCCTGTTACTACCATCTTTTCATTTGTATTTCTAGGTCTTTGGATAGGCTGTTGAATACAAGTGCTGACGAGACATTTTTGTCTTATTCCTGACTCTAGTGAATGTCTTCTGAGTTAGCTTGGCTCACTGATAGATAGCCTATATCAAGTATAATGGTCATTTCCCTTTAGGTCTCAAATCTCTGCTCTTTTCCTGAAAACTACATATCTCAGACACTTCCAACTGGGTTTTGGCTGTGTTTGGTGTATAGAATGGCCTGCTAGGAGATGGAGTGGAAGAAAAGGAGAAGTCAGGGAGTTTCTGGCCCATTCTTGAGGCTTCAGAGTGCCTGGCAGTCGCCCCATCTCCTGCATGACACCACCCCCAAGAGGGTCCCTTGTTTCACGGTCATGGCTAAATCCAGACAGTCTCCTGCCTGATGGCCTCCAGTCTTGGACTCTGCTTATGCTACTTCCATCTTTTGTTCTGCCAATAGGGATGTAGTAGTTTCTGCTTCATTAATTTCTGTCACCTCTTTGGCATTCATCTCTCTCCCACCTTTAACTGGCTCCCTATGTTAAATTCCTTCAACAGGACTTTTTGGTCTGGGATCTACTTTCTTGAATGGACCTCTAATAAGACACGAGGTTAGCAGAAGTTCAGCGTGTTCTTTGTTAGTGACTTTTATTTTTTGGTTTGTTTTAATACTGTGAGAGTATATCTTACCAAATAATTTTTGGTGTTGAATTGCTATATGTGAACACCTATTAAAAGGTATACATATATTTATTTTATTCTGTTAATGTCATATATTTAATAGACTTTCTAAAGACAAATCATTTTTTCATTCCTTGGATAAACACTATTTGTTTATGATATTTTTAAAAATCACTGTACTGAATTTGTTACATTTTAAGAGAATTTTTGCATCTATATTCATTAGTGTAATTGTTCCATAATTTTATTTGTATTTCCTCACATAATTTAGCAATGCAATTTCTGTGCTCACTGTGAGTTTGTGTTCCATTTAAGAGTAATTTGTATTTGTTATAGGTTTTAGGATTAACTCTTTATCTTCGATTTTATAATTTTACTATAATTTCATTTTCAATAATCATGTCTTTAAAAATTACTTCTGCATTCTTTCATGCTCTGAATATATTACTATGACATTTACATTAGCGTGCTTTTACTTCTGTGTTTTTGAAAAATTTAATTACTTCAAGTAAAATCATGTTTTTATTTTATTTTCACAAGTTCAATTTCTTAATTTTTTTATTACTTTTCATGGATGTAATTCCTTCATCAATTTAAATACTGTTGATAGATTACAATCTCTTTGTCAATTATTTTTACACAGTGCTGTCTTGTGTAAACAAAAAGTCTGATTGTATATTTTGCTATCTTTTTGAACTTTAGATTTTGTCACAGTATTTTGATTTGCAGCCTCATTTCAAATGGTTGTTTTTTGTGTCTTTTCTCTCATTCTGTGTCTGTTTGTTGGTTTTTGTTGACTTAGGTCCCGGGTCTACAGTGAAAAATCAGGTGTTGTAATATATCTTTGTACCTCTGCACTAATGTGATTTTGGTAATGTTGCAGACCCAGTTACTAAGCCAGCTATTGGATTATTTCTATTTCCAGTCTTGATCCTGTGTTTGCACCCAACTACCCTGGCAATTGTAATAGGCAGAGTAATGGCTTCCAAAGATGTTCATATCCTAATTCTTAAAAGGTTTGGATTAACATGCTATCTTACCTGGCCAAGGAGACTTTGCAGATGTTATTAAGATGAAAGACCTTCATGCGGGGAGATTATTAAGGTGGGCCAATCAAATCCCATAAATCCTTACAACCCACAGAAATCTTTCCAGCTGTAGTCAGTCAGAAAGAAATGTGATGACCAGAAAAAGGATCAGAGAGTGCCTAGCCTTAAAGATGGAGGAAGGGAACGGTATGGTGGAGTGGTCTTTAGGAGCTGGAAAAAGAAAATAAAATCTTCTCTAGAGCCTCCAGAGAGGAATGCGGCCCTGCTGAGAGCTTTATTTTGGCCCAGTGAGAACTGAATCAATGTACAAAAGTGTAAGATAAATTTATATTATTTTGAAGTCATTAAGCTTGTGGTAATTTGTTATAGCAGTTTTAGAAAACAATTATATCTTCAGTCAGAGTTTGCTATCTTTTTATGAATTTTTGATTAAAATTTTTTTTGTAGCAATGAGGTCTCACTATGTTCTCAGGTTGATCTTGAATTCCTGACCTCAAGTGATCTTCCTTCTTTGTCCTTCTGAAGTACTGGGATTGCAGACATATACTTCCCCACCCTGCCTGTGCTTCAGATTTGTTAAGCTTCCTGCATCTGTAACTTGACATTTTGCCCATCGAATTTGCAAAATAGCTACAATTTCCTCCAATTTTTTTCATTCTATTCCCTCTTTTTCTGTGATTTCAATTATACAAATGCTAGACCATTTAAGTCTATCTTACAGAATACAGATATTTTACTTACTTTTTTATAAACGCTTTTCTTTTCTCCTCCACTTTATGTAATTTCTATTGGCCTACCTTCAAGTTCTACCTACCTTCAAGTTCTACTTTATGTAATTTCTATTGGCCTACACTTTATGTAATTTCTATTGGCCTACCTTCAAGTTCTACAGTGTCCAATTTGCTGTTATTGTAATCAAATGAATTTTGAAATTCAGAATATAGCACATTTTGTTTGTAGAATTCTATGTGGTTCTTCTCTCCTAAGATACTCTCTCTCTTTACCACCTATTATATTAATTATTCTTTAATATATTTATAATAATTGTTTAAAAGTCCTGTTCTTCTCTTCAGGTAACTGGTTATCTGTAGTTTTGTTTCTGCTGAGTGATGGCTTTGTAGATCCTGTGAGAAAAAGAACAATGGATCATTTAGTCTCTCAGACAAGACAAGAGGTGGCTTGCTCAGTTTTTGCTGGAGCTGAGTTGTTGCAGATTGGCCACAGCTGTAATTAGATTGAGTTCACCTGTGACTAGCCCAAATCCCAACATCTAGTACAGCTGTACTTGATCTTATCCGTGTTGGAGCTGAGAAGGTACTGAATTGGGACTTTTTATTTTCTTTCTACTTTATCCTTAGATTCACTCAGACTAGTTTCTAAGAACAAAATAGCTCTGTGCCTGTTTAGAACTATGACCCCCCCCCCATTGGTGCTATAATTGAATGAAAGAAGGTGAATTTATGGGCTATGTAAGTTTTGCTTATGTGTGTGATTGTGATTGCATCTCCTGCAGCTTCTAACTTGTTTTGCTTGTTTGGCCCACACTGTCTTCTAGAAGCTTGTCTGATTTTCCTTCTTTCCTGTAAATTGTGTTGGGGCCAAGGTACAACTTTTCTTTTAGTCTCTGAAATTTCACTGAAAATCAACTTTTAAAAGGTGGATTAATAGGAGAACAAGGCATAAGAATTTATTAACATTCACAGGAGTTTTACAAAATATAAAGTCTCAAAGAAAGAAAAGATGGCTGATGCTTTTATACCACATTGAGGTTACAGAAAGAATAAGTGCTTGGATATTGGCAAAACAGGTTATGGGAGGGAGAGAAGAGGAGGCCTGACTAGCAAAGATGGTTTTGTTTAGGCTCAGCACCTGTGGCTCAAGTGGCTAAGGTGCCAGCCACATACACCTAAGGTGGCGGGTTCAAATCCAGCCCCAGCTCGCCAAACAACAATGATGGCTGCAACCAAAAAATAGCCAGGCATTGTGGCAGACACCTGTGGTTCCAGCTACTTGGGAGACTGAGGCAGGAGACTTGCTTGAGCCCAGGAGTTGGAGGTTGCTGTTAGCTGTGATGCCATGGCACTCTACCCAGGGGGACAGCTTGAGGCTCTGTCTCAAAAAAAAAAAAAAAAAATGGTCTCGTTTAACAAAAAATTTAGTGTTTGTTTGTTGCTCTTGTTTGTTTGTTGAAGCTCTGATATTCTTGTGATGGCACACATAAACACAAAAACCAATAATGAACGTCACTCAGCAAGACACTAGAACATGTCAACATGAACACAGCTGTGAGACACTGATATACCAAGGTTATGAAACCTTACTGAGTTGTTTGTACAGTGCCGCCAACATAAGCACATGGTGACAGACCTTGTACAGATGAAATATCAGAGGTAGCAGCCCTCAGAAAGAATGGACAGTGAATGTTTTCTTCAGATCTTTAAAGATGTATCAGACTCTCAGTTATTTTGGGGTGGGATTTTTGGTTTCCTTCAAATGTCTCTATGGAAAGTTTGACCACCCTATCTCCCAGTACCTAAACCAAGCACCCAGATCCAGGTATGGAAGTTTCTGTGATCTTTATTTTCCTAAGATGGGGTTTGGCTAAGACTTTTTTTTTTTATCACATCACAGGTAAACTATATGCTCTATTTATTTTAATTGTGACTTATATTTTTTCACATGGAGTGTCTTTGTCTGTACTTTTTAGCTTTCCACAAAGCCCTCTCATTAGAAAAATGAGAGTTTTTCTCAAATAGCTCAAAAGGTTTATTGATATGAAAAATTTTAGAATAGCTATTTCACAAAGTTTTTAAAAACTCATATAGTGAGTATTACAGGGAGTCTGTGGGAAAGTAGTAGTATAATTTATATTCACTTCTTTTAACTACAAAAACAAACAAACAGAAATCCCTAAATATAAACATAGTAAAACATGTAGTAGGAATTCCTCTTTTCATAAAACTGTCACCAAACTATCAACTCTAGAAATAATTGGCTGATTTGTAACACTCCCCATGTCACACAGTGAGTGCACATGTGGAAATGGGACTGTTACTGCACAACCAGGCTATATTGCCTGCTGCACACTGGGAGGTTAGTACATTGAGACAGCAGGGGTGTCAACAAAGAAAGATCAGAGCACTAAGTGGGGACATCGGAGATGTTTCTTCAAGCCATCTTCCTGAGAATTTGGTGACTAGAGTTTTTAAGGATGCTTTGATGGGCAGGGAACTAGGGAACAGTATTGCTGATTAGTTAAATTGGGGGTGAAATCATAGGCATGTGGAAATTATCTTCTTGAGTTGAGTCAGTTTTTGGATGGGGGTCACAAGACCAGCTGAATTAGGTCATTGATATGGGCCACTGGTCTGGCTGGGTCATTTGGCTCACTTAAATCGTAGGGTCTAGAAGATATCTTAAAGAGCAGCTTATGTTGTATGAGGGTAATTTTATCTATAGGAGCAATAAAGAAACCAATGAATTGGCTAGGCGTGGTGGCTCATGCCTGTAATCCAAGCACTCTGGGAGACTGAGGTGTGCAGATCACTTGAGCTCAGGAGTTCGAGACTAGCTGGAGCTAGAGTGAGACCCTGTTTCTAAAAAATAGCCAGGTATTGTGGCAGGTGCCTATAGTTCCAGCTACTTGGGAAGCTGAGGCAAGAGAATTACTGAGCCCAAGAGTCTGAGGTTGCTGTGAGCTATGTCACCATGGCACTCTACTGGGGGGGTGGTAACCAAGGGAGACTCTGTCTCAAAAAAATAAAAAATAAAAAGAAAGCTATGACTCTCCTAACCATTTATGTGACCACTGAGTAGTAAGCAATTGCAGGAAAGCATGGTTAGGAACAGTGGCTGGTTATACGTTTAACTATTAATATTAGAGTTTAATTCCCTAACACAATTTCCACCTATGGCTCTTTATTAATTTTATAAAAGGTAGTTGTAGGATCCTTTATCTGTTTTGCTACTTTATCTATCTTTATACCAGGTATGTCCAGACTTGGATTTACCCTTATGCTATTTAGTAATGAGTGTGTACATTATATGTGAGGATTACATTTTTCTTAAGTTCAGGAGAATTAACAGCAATGCATTTTCAGTTGCCATTTCTTAATCATTCTTACTTTTTTCCAGGCCTGGAATGCTGATTAGCTTCATGTTGGAGTATTTTAGTTTATCCTGCAAGACTCTTAAATCCTTTTCACATTAAAAAAAGTCTCATTACATCTTTATGCTGGCTCTGTTGCAATTTTCTGTACTCTCTTCCAATTCATTTAATATCTACTTGGCTAGAATTTATATCATCTATTAATTTTTTATAATAATGACTAAAATTTTAATTCATAGGATTCCTGAACACGGCTTCTCCTCTCATTCATATCCTCTCCTTCTTTTGTTCCTCTCACTGATTTTTCCAAAACTTCTATTGTGGCTTATGCATAGTTACTTATATTTCTTATTTTGGCTTTTTTTGATGTTATTCGTTTTTAAAAAGTTCTGTGAATTTGAAGAACATTTATTTTTCTAGACACTTTTCCTTATTTTTATCTACTTAGAACTGAGTCTCCCCATTTATTGAATGTTTTAAAGTTACTTTAGCTCTTTTTCATCTTGTGCCCTGGAATTTTAGTTTGCAAGTCCGTCTTATGGAGAAGTTTCTTACCTGTTTCTCTCCACCTTACCTGCCTCCATGCCATCTTTATGCCACTTTGTGTCTGGGCTTGTCTGCTTCTCTCAAGGTTTTCCATTAATTAAAAGTGGATCAAGCCTTTTGCTTGAAGAGATATTGCTGATCAAGAAGTAAGACATTTGTTATAGGCTCATTTCTCCTTCCTAGTCAGTCTCTGCAATGGTTCTATATAGGCTTCTGCCATGGTGATGCTGCTGACTTTGGTTAATGGGTCAGGAACCTCTCATGACAGGACAGAGGGGTCTGACACAGTGGAAATTTCCACTGTCTTTCCCCACAATGACTGCAGACTTCCATTCTTGGTACACGTAGAGGTGAAAATTCTCCAACTATTTTGAATCTCAGAGACAGTGGTTACCATCCTAGTGCCTTTCTTTCTCTTTCTTTTCCTGCCTTCCTTCCTTCTTTCCTTCTTTCTGATACCAGATTTTAGGTTCTTGGTCTTGGCTATTCAAAGGATGAATCCATGGACCACAGGCCCAACTGTAAGTTAGGATTTCTTCAGAGGAAATAAAGTACAACTACAAAAACCAAACCTCCTAGCAGAGAGGACCCAGGTTGGGAACAAGCTCTCCTGCTCCCTCTCCAAGGTCTCTTCTCCCGCTCTGTGGGTCCTGTCCGTTATAGCCAGGTGTCCAGTGAGCGGTCAGGCCTTGGAAACTGACATGAAATTGACCAGTCAGGAGTGCACGTGGAGCAGACAGCAAGGCTCCATGAAATTGACTAGCCAGAAGTCCACGAGCATGGCGCCAGTCCCGCAGGTGTTCCCCAGATGTCAAGCTGGTTCCTCCATCTGCTGCAAAGTCAATAGGTACAGGCTAAGGTGGCAGGTCATGGTGCCACCTTGTCCTGCATCACTTCCTTTCTTTCTTTTGAAGTCATTTATTTGTGAAGACCAATATATGTTTACATATTTTCTGGTATTATATCTTTAGTATTTTGGGGTGGAGGTGAGAGTTGAAAGGGTGGTCTTCCATGTGAAATCATACACTCTCCATCCTGACCAGAAGTCAGGATATTTATTGACATTTTAGATAAAAGTGGAATAAGTGGTAGTTGATTAGAGGGCACTGAAGACTGAGATGTGATTTCCATTTTGAGAGATTCCAGGAAAAAAGACAAAGAGCAGTCTATGACGAGAATAATGTAGGAGAGAAAGGTAAATTAGAGAAATGGAGAAAACTATCCAAGTAGAGATGGAAGCTAGTTGTTAACAGGGCTACACTGCCCCCCAGGGGGTGTTTTGGAAATTGGTGGTAATATTTTTGGCTGCCACTGTTAGGATGGAGAGCTTCTGATATTTAGAAGGTGGGGGCCAGACATGGTTAATTTCCTGCAATTTGCAGGATGGTCGTACAAACAATGTATGTCCTGAATGACTTTCAGACATCCCAGACAGAACTCTGGGTGAAACATCTATTTAAAATTGTCTAAGTGAAGAACCTACTTTATATATTATTACTAAGCATTTTTCACAAGATTTCATTATGTACTGAATTTTCCAGGGATGCAACTACAGTATTAATTCAGTGACCAGTTTGGTTTGTTTTGTTTGGAACTTCACCAAGAATTATCCACTATTTCAGAAAACCAATTCACTAACAGCAATAGTGCTCCTGGTATGTAAATTACCCGAATCACAAATTTTGATTTTTTGTCTTCTGTGATTTTTATGAGTAATAGAGAAAATATGTTCTTTTGAACCTTTCTAGAATAGAATGTTATCTAAAAGAATTGTATGAAGCATGAGGATTTAACTGAATTTTATTTATAAGTTGTTACTTAAAAGAGTTTCATATTAAGTCGTCCTATGTATTTTTATTTTTTGTGTGTGGCAGAATAATAAATACATATGTATGGAAAATTGCATAATAGAATCAGTTATTACATTGAGGCTACCTATTACATTTCAACATTACTCTGATACTGTCTCTAAAGGCCTACCAGGCTAGTTTTCTTTATTCTTTTGTTCCAAAGTTCCTTTTATTTATTTATTTTTATATTTTATTGAATTATAACTTTGTACATTGATGCATTTATGGGGTTCAGGGTACTGCTTCAATATACAATGTGAAATGTTTACATTGAACTAAGTAACACATCTATCACAATGATACACATTTCTTAATAGGTTTGAAATGTACCATTGCATCATGCACTTAGGTGAGGTCTCCTCAAATAATACTCTCCCTTCTCCTATATCCCCTGTTCCCTCCCCTCTCTCTCTACTTCCCTTCTCCTTTCTGGACGATAGTTATGTTTTGCCATTTGTATGAGGTGTGTAGGTGGTTATATATTGATTTATAGTAGTATTGAGTACATTGGACACTTCCCCCCCCCATTCTTGAGATACTTTACTAAGAAGAGTATGTTCCAGCTCAAAGTTCCTTTTAAAAACACCATTCTCTGTTCTTCAAAACCCATCAAAAGCTGTGATTGCTGGAGTCTTTGTAAAAATTCGAAACCAAATGTATGCTTTAACATGTAAGGAGATTTCAGGAGAGGTGATAATATTTTTTTGTATTCATCCCATAACAAAAGGGTTATTTTAACACTATACATTGTTAACAATGTAAACAAACATTGTTTTTTTTTTTTTTAATTGTTTCAGGTTAATTGAAGGTACAAAGAATTAGGTTACACTGATTGCATTTGTTAGGTAAAATCCCTCTTATAATTGTGTCCCACCCCCAAGAGGTACACTGTTACCCTCTTCCACCCTCCTCCCTGCTCCCTCATTCGTCTTCCCCTCGCCTTGAATTGATTTGCGTTTTTCTCTTATAAGGGTGTGTATTAGATCATCTACTGGCTTCATATTAAAAGAGTGCGTGCGATTCTTTCTTCTTCATTCTGGTGATACATTACTAAGAAATATATGTTCCAGCTCTATCCAGGTTAATACAAAAAATGTAAAGTCTCTGTCTTTTTAAATGGCTGAGTACTATTACACTTTTGAAGATAGTCTAGCAAGCTCATTTGTAAGAGTATTTTCCTTCCTTCATTTATTCCACTTAAAAGCATGCCTTGAGGTTTTAGCCCTCCTTCATTCAATGCTGTTTTCCTGTTTCCCTTACCTTATACAAATGATTCTTGTCTATTGTTATGTTATCTTTCCAGGCCTTATACTACTACTCACGCTACTGCTCTTTTTTTCCTCCAACTACTTTGTATTGTTGGATTTTCTTCTTTTTTCTTCTCTTAAATCCATTACAAGTGGATGAAAGCACCTGACTACTTCAAAATATTTCCTACTGTGGTGATGTCTGAGAATTTACATATTGAAATACATATAATTTCATCATAAATTTATTTTCTTTTATTTTTCTTTTATCATATAGTTAGGATGTTTATCATGATTATTTTGATGTTATTGTGAACTGTTCTTTTTTTGCTCCCTCATCAAAGTCATACATTACAGCTCTGACCTCAGTAAAGTATCTCAGATTAGCTACTTAGCAAAGGATTTCAATTAAAATGAAAATACTGAAATGACAGATAAAGAATTCCAAATATGGATTGTAAAGAAACTCAATGAAATCTAAGAGAAAATGGAAAACCAACTCAATGAAACCAGAAAGATAATTCAGGAAATGAATGAAAAATTTCCTAAAGATATATAATTATTTATCTGTCATTTCAGTATTTTCATTTTATACACACACACACACACACACACTTTTAGAAATAAATAGAACTTCTATGGAGGATGTTCTCCAAATCTATCCAGATAAATATAAAAGTCTCCATCTTTTTTATGGCTAACTAGTATTCCATGATATACACAAACCATAGTTTATGGTACTTTTTTAATTTGGGCCATTCTCATTGGAGGTAGGTGATATCTCATTGTGGTTTTGATTTGCATTCTCTTAATGATTAGAGATGTTAACTTTTTTTTTTTCCATGAGTTTGTTGGCCATTAGTCTATCTTCATTTGAAAATTTCCAGTTCATGTCTTTTGCCTACTTTTTAATAGGGTTGTTTGTTTGTTGCTTGGTGATTTGCTTGAGTTCTTTGTAGATTCTAGTTATTAATTCTTTTCAGATATATAGCTTGCAAATATTTTTTCCCAGTTGGTGGGTTGTCTATTTGCTCTTTTGATTGTGCGTTGGCTAAGCAGAAGCTTTTTAATTTGATCAGGTCCCATATATTTATTTTTTGTTGTTGCTAAAATTGATTTTGGGGTTCTATTCATGAATTATTTGCCTAGCTGATATGTATAAGAATTTCCCCAATATTTTTCTAGGATTTTTAATGTTTCCTGCCCTAGGTTTAAGTCTGGTGTTAATCTATCATGAATTAATTCCCATTAAAACAATAATGCCCTTTTTTCTGATCTAGAAAAAAATAGTTCTACCCTTCACATGAAAATAGAAAAGACTCCAAATAGCCATGACAATTGTATATAATAAGAACAAAGCAGGAAGCCTCACTTTACTGGACTTTACGCTATACAACAAGGCTATGGTAACCAAAACAGCATGGTACTGGCACAAAAACATAGAGACTAGAACAGAGAACCCAGAGATGAAATCTTCATCTGATTTTTGACAAAACAGATAAGAAAATACACTCTGGGGGAAAAGAATCCCTGGTCCATAAATGGCATTAGGAAAACTAGATAGCCACATATAAAAGACTAAAATAGGATCCACACCTTTCACCACAAACAGTGTTTTCAAAAGAAGATACACAAATGGCCAACAGACGTGAAATAATGTCCAACATCACTAATCAGAGTAATACAAATTAAAACGAGATGTCCTCAAACTATGGCCCATGGGCCACATGCAGCCCACCTAGGACATTTATCCCACCCACAGGGTGTTTTTGCTGCCACTACCTGTCCTGTTTAGCAGCCAACTCATCCTGGGGCCTGCAGTCCGGCCCTCCAATGGTCTGAGGGACAATGAACTGGCCCCCTGTTTAAAAAGTTTGAGGACCCCTGAATTAAAACCATAATGAGATACTACCTTATCCCTATTAGAATAACCATTATTAAAAATAAAAAAAACCCAATAATGTTAGCATGTTTACAGTGAATAGGAAATGCTTAAACACTGCTGATGGAACTGTAGTGCAACCTCTATTGAAAATAGTAAGGAAATTTCTCAACTAAAAGTAGACCTACTATTCAATCCAGCAGTCCCACTACTGGGTATATACTCAAAGGAAAATAAGTTAGTATATCAAACAGACACCTTTATCTGAATGTTTATCACAGCACAATCACAATTGCAAAGATGAGGGATTAACTTAAGCACCCATCCACCCAATCAACTGATGTTGGATAAAGAAAATGTGGTATATGTATGAATATAGCCTGGAGTACTACTCAGCCATTTAAGGAATGAAATAATGTCATCTGCAGCAACTCGTATGGAACTTGAGGCCATTATCTTCAGTAAAGTATCTCAGGAATGGAAAAACAAACACCACTTGTTCTCACTAATAAGCAGGAGCAAAACAAGGCACAAAACTTCCCTACTGAATACAGTTTACACTATTCTGGTGATGAGCACACTAGCAGCTCTGACCTGAGCATTACATGATTTATGCATATAATAAGAACACTTGTACACCTAATATTTGGAAATAAAAATTATATTAAGTGTGAGTAATAAAAGGAGTAAATGACACAGGCCATATTATACTAGGTGATTTCAACATTCCTCTTCTAGATATGACTAGATCAAGTAGAGAAAAGAAAGATGTGAGATGTGTATACATATATATATATAGTGTGTATATATATGTGTCTATATATATATCCTGTAATAAAGATAGAAGCACCTAAAATGTATGCTAATCCAGAATCTTTGATGAAATTCAAAACAAAATTTTATGCATTTTTAAGTCACTAATTTCATGTGGTTTTTAAAATTAAAAACCTCAATTAAAAATATTTCTGAGTTGTATAAATGTATAATTACTATTTTCTATTTATAATTATATAAAAGTATATATAGAAAAGGAATCTATGAGGTTTTCATTATTTTCCCTTGATCTTCATACTGATTTTAGCTAATACTCTAAGTGCTTATGTATTTATCTCAAAAGAAGAATGATAATATAAAACAGATGACTGATTGATTGATAGATACAGCACTTTGAGACTCAGTCCTCAAATTATTGTTTTATCCCGATACATGATCCAAGACTATCGTAGGAAAAATTTATGAACTTGTACTAACAAATACGAAAAGGTTATGACTGCATTTTGACTGGAAACAACTCTTTCAAATTTTTAAAAATTTTGAATCTTTGAGTAAAACCATTTAAAATAAAGATATATGAACCAAAAGAAGAAGAAGAACGATAAAAATCTTCATGTGGGTGAGTGAGGAAAGTGTAGATTGGTAACGTCTCAAAAAACCCCAAGGTTGTACTTTCTTGAATATTTTTCTCAAAACAAGAAGATAAAGGATGAAGCATGAAGCTGGTATTAAAAAGCTTAGTTGGAGACTAACACACTTACTATAATACAATCTTGGTGGCTTAATATAAGAAGTATTTTTTTTCTTCTTGACCTCAAGCCTGGTGCTAGTGTACCATTTACCCGATCACTAGCGAGGTTGAGCGTATCTCCACATTTATTGGCCATTTGAAGTTCCTGTTCCATATATTAGAGTTTTATATTTTTACACTTGATCTTAGCCAGAAGGTTGAGAAGTGATTGATAATTTATTTCCTTTTTGCTAATTTTTTCTCTTGGGTGTTTAATTCTTTTTAACTGATTTGTATAGTGTGGATATTAATCTCGTGTCTCTATAAAGACTTCAAATATTTTCTCTACCTCTCACTCACTTATTAACTTTGTGTATGTTGTCACTTTTTTATTATAAAAGTTTTCATTTTTTATGTGGTTCAAATGTGTCCTTCTTTACAGTCACCATAAACATTTTTCTAAGAGTTCCTTTTTTATATATTAAACACAATTTTCCTGTCTCATTGGGTTAGGCCTTCTAGACCAAGGTCAAAGAGTGGCAGGAATAACAGACATTGCTGTCTTGTTCCTGACTTTAACTGGAATATTTCTAAAGATTCACCATGATGGCTTAGCACCTGTGGCTCAAGTGGCTAAGGCGCCAGCCACATACACCTAAGGTGGCCGGTTCGAATCCAGCCCAGGCTCACCAAACAACAATGAGGGCTGCAACCAAAAAATAGCCGGGCGTTGTGGTGGGCGCCTGTGGTCCCAGCTACTCGGAGGCGGAGGCAGGAGACTTACTTGAGCCCTGGAGTTGGAGGTTGCTGTGAGCTGTGATGCCACGGCACTCTACCCAGAGGGACAGCTTGAGGCTCTATCTCAAAAAAAAAAAGATTCACCATGATGTAGTATGTTTAGTACAGGACTGACTTGCTTTAAGGAACAATTAGATAAAGCCTTCAGCATGTAAGCTATAAACAATAGATATTATTTATTATTTGGCAAGTCACTTATATTCTCTGTTCCAAGTCTCCCTGCTTATAAATAAGAGATTGGGGCTGAATGATCTCTAAGATTGTTTCCAGAAAACTGAGTCTTGCAATTTCAAGATAAATTTTCTAACATCTCACATCATTTCATTTATCTAAATAAACAATGATCTTATCTGTGAAATAAAACACATAATCACAAAGACGTACAAACACATAAGCACGAGGGAGACCCTCAGTCATCTCAGTAACTCAACTTAGATATGTGCAGGGGGCCCAGGTAAAAAGTTTCAATTTTGGTATTTTGTTAGTCACTTTATAAAGGTGTTTGGCAACTTTCACTGAAGGCAAAAATGAAGTTGAGAGGAAAGCGAAGTAAAGTAAGGATTGGGAAACCGTGGGTGAATATGGCAATATCCCAGCTTCAAAAGCCAGTTGCACCTGGCCAGTGTGGGGCTCAGAAACCCCAGAGTAAAATCCTAAGAAGCAGCCTTAGAAGTCCTCTGATCTTCTGCCCTCCGGTCACTTGACCCCCATTCTCCCCTGAGGCAAACCATAGAAACCAGAGTTCCTCCATGGCAGGTCACAGAAACCAAAATCCCATTTCTCCAAAGCCAGCCATCAGGCCCCCAACATTACTTTCCCATCCTGCCCCACCTTTCTGCGTAAGGGCTGGCTATAAATAAATTAAGACTTTTATTCCAGAGAGGGTCCTACTCCACACCCAGAAGAAATGAATGCTGCATGGGGAGGCCAGGAAAAATATGGGCAGGCCTTGCTGTATTTCCTCACTTGGTCTATTAGCATTAGATCATACCAGTTTTGCCAAATCTACTTCTACACAGGTGTCCATATTTCATGGAACCTAAGCATAAAAATGGACCTCTGCAGCCTTGGATCTTCATTCTGCAGGTTTCCATGTCACAGAAGCTATGACCAAATAGATTCGTTATGTTTTTCTCCTATTAACTGGTCTTTGTTTATAGGGGTGTCAACTGTGACCCTTATCGTGGAGAAGAAAGGGATCACTTCCTTCACGCTTCTACAAAGCAAATGTTATTATTGTTGTTATTATTTTCTCCTCCAATGAGGCGGAGACTTAGTGTCTGGGAGGTACAGGGAGGGAGAATACCCAAGCTGGAACTAAATAATTAATTTCCTATCGCCCACAAAGATGCAAGAAGCAAAGGGAGGAGGAGCAGCCTCATTGGGGTAAGCAATTGAAATTGCTAAAGAATGAGAATTGAAAGGCAGCCAGAAAGTGTGCTGAGTGGAGGAGCAAAGAGTGCAAGAAATTGGCAGGCAGTCATGAGAGATGGAGCCAGAAGGGAAGGCACAAAGGGTCTGAAATGAGTCAAGCTTCATAAAAGGAGTTATGGGGGGGGGGGCAGGGAGCAAAAGGCATGAATGTGGGCACCCGCCTAGAATGGAGGAGGGTGAGAAGAGTAAGGAAAGGGTCAAAATTATAAGATTAAAGCTATTTGAAGAAGCCACCTGCAGACAGAGAGCTGGCTAGCAGATTTTCATAGAGCAGATTGTGCATGAAAAGTGCCCAACAGATTGGAGTACGTGGTGCCATCCAAACCCCAAGCAGCAGGGGAAATGCAGTTGAGACATAGTGGAGTTAAGAGCAAAGCTATCTCCAGTGAACCAGATATGGCAAAAGCTATTATGGGAGATGGGACTGGATGAGGAGCCACTCTCACATTGTTTTATTTTCAGAGATGGAGCAAGGGACCAAATCAGGGCTCATATTCCACATGGTTGAAGATTTCTAGAAGTTATAAATCAAGCTAGCAAACTGTTAAATGAAATGCCCAGCCTACCTGTTTGGACAAAATACTTTCCTAAAGACATGGAGGGACAGATGCATGTTTTGAATTCCTAGACTTTTGGAAGTTGGCCAGAATGTGGCAGTAATTGGAGAGCTGCCTTGTGGCCCCGGGGGCCTGGCCTCCGCCCCTCTTCTACCCCAGCTGCGCTCTTCGGCCTCTTGCTCTGTTCTGCACCAGGGGGGCCTGGCTTGCTAAGTGAGAGTACTCCCCAACTAGCTTGTTGCCCCCAGCTCTATCCCCCTCACCCCTATCAAAGCACCATGTACAAATAACAGCCCTTTGCTCATTCCCAGGCCCAGGGACTCTATTGGGAAGAAAGAGCAGACCTGGGGAAAGGCTTATTTAGTCCTCAGAAGTATGTTTGGGGATGTTTGAACAGGAATCCCAGGCCCCAGACATCTGGAGCATGCTGTGGGCAGCTGGGCAGTTTTGGCCCTGCTGGCTCCTCATCCCTTGAAGTGGAGAGGAATTGAGAGGCCCAGCATGGCTGCCTCTAGATCTTGGGGTCAGAGCAGGACACCCTCTTGCCCAGCCTGACTGGTGGTTCTTTTTTCTGAACCCTGTCAAATAAAACCAGTTCTTATCACTAGAGGAAAAAAAATAGATTCTATCAGAGTAAAGCTCTTTTTTTTTTTTTTGGAAAGCACAGGTACTTCATTTATGAAGTGCCCTCGTGGGCTCCTAGCATCCCTCTCTGTCTCACTATCCTGGGCAAGGCTGTTTCTCCCCAGGATAGTCCCGTAGGAAGTGCCTGCCATCCCCCTGCCCGAATCACATGGACAGAGGCTGGTGCAGAGATGTTTCTAGTGCTCCGTCTTTGGAAGCTCAACATCAGCCTTCATTCATGGACTGTCCACTTTTCTGGCCATTTTTGGCTCACATTGGCTTCCCAGGGTTTTCTGTCTCAGTTCCCAGGTGCTGACCATCAGGTTCAATGTTTGTTGTGTCCAGAGATAAGAAGGGGCCGACTATGGACAGGTTGATGAGGCTTTTTAAAGAAGACATTATGCAGACTCCGACACAGATGGTGCCTGGGCGGCAGCACTTTTTGGTATATAGAAATATATTTCCTGTGATAGAGCACACATTCTAACATGATTGCAGGTGAACGCCCCAGTGTTTAATTTTCCTGGAGACTTCTTTCACTCTGAGTACTATTTACATTGCTTCCTCTGGTTAAGAACATCCCCACTTCTGAAACACTTCTGAGCTGCCTCCTGACTGACGCTGTGGCCAGAACACCAAGTGGCATGAGACTTTGGACAACAAGCCGGTCATGAACACCAGGTTGAGAAAAGAGGAGAGTGGGAAGGGCACGGGGCGGGCACAGACACGCAGAAGCTGGCTATTCAGCAACCACACGGTGAGATAACACATCCCACTTCCTGGCAGAGGGTTAAGACTATTTTTCAAATGCCTTGAAGAGTCTAGGGGTGTATGTGTCTTCTTGAATCAAAAATTGGCATCAAGCTGAGTGCTATGATCTTTTACACTTTTTACAGAAAGCTTAGGGTTAGAATACTAGTTGCCATTAGCCCTTAGAATGTAAATGGATCCGTTTACAGGTTTTTCAGTATTCTGCAGGGAATTTGAAATATAGGATGAAGTCAATTATACTTCTGACTATTTGGCAGAGTTCTATTTTCAGCTTCTTGGAAAAGTAAGCTTTTCGTTTCTGAACGAAATCAGAATTGAGTCAAGACTTTGAACTAGTTTTCAACTAGCTCCAGTTTAAATTTAGGTCCATGAAGTGTGGGAGTGCCTACAGCGTGGCAAAGAATAAAACACTCCTGCACAGACCTGTTAGCGTGGGTCCCTGCTGGGGAGGGTCACCATGGGGTCAGTTCCTTATAGCTCAAAGTTTTACAATTTCAGCATGATGAACATTTTAGGTTGGATAATTCTTTGTTGCGGAAGGCTGTCCTGTGCAATGCAGCGTCCCTAGCCTCTACCCAGTAAATAGCACTACCCTGTGCTACACTTTCCCAGTTACAGCAATGAAAAACATCTCTAGACATTGCCAAGTGTGCCCTGGGGAGCAAAAATAATTTCTGATTAAACAGTTACCAGGAATGGGTTTATTTTCCACTCTCATCTGTGCATTTTAGGTAGAAAGAGGGAGAGAGAACCCTGCAGGTAAGATGGATAGTGCTTTTGGTTTCTGAGATGACTGGAGGTGAAAGGAAGGGGTAAAAATGCTTACTGAGTATCGGTTGTGCTTTTGCACAAATTCGGGCTTATCAAATTGGAGCCTGGGCCAGGGTTGCACTAAACCATAAGGTAAACAGTAGCATCAATTTTACTTGATGGTAAGGACTTTAGAACATTTACTTTTCTTTAAACCGCATGCATAAAGAGAAGAATATGAAGTATGTATTAATATTGAAGGTAAAGTATAAAATTGCAAATAAATGTTGCACATGGTTCAGGAGCCTTGTACCTGGCTCTGCCCTGAATCTCTGCAGGCGTGGAGGCGCGCTCAGCAGCTCTTAGCTTCTTTGGTGGAAGCAGGAACAGGTGCTATTAGCCTGTTTGTATGTCTGTGAATTAAGTAGGTGTGCACCTCTTATTTCTTTAAGATAGAGAAACTAAAGCTCAGAGAGGTTAAGTAACCTATCTAAGCTCACACAGCTATTGTATAGATAGCCACTATTGGACATTTTAAGTCTTACTTCATATTTTATGTCTTTTTATTACTTTCTGATGCCATAATAGGCAGGGTTAGCTTTAGGTATATTTCTGAATAAGGTGAGATTTTGTCTTTTCTTTCTTACTCTCATCTCTGTATCATTTTTATTCTCTCCCCTGGTAACACCTCTTCTCAGAAACTCGAACACACTGTGACCTTGCTCTGTTCAGACATGAGGCCCCAGTAGAGCCCATCAACCATCCCAGGGCTGGTTTCTTAACTGGAAGACGTGGCTGATGTTTCAGACAGGTACAGGGATTCTACCCTGGGGATGGTGATGGAGGGGACAGCAGCAGGCAGTGCAGGAATTTCCCTTAAATCAGAAGCTTAGTTCAATCTGCTCTTGTTGAGGGCTGACTTCAGGTTGGAGGAGAGCAGTGGGTAAAAGTTGAAACCAAACAACCCCCCCCCCCACCTGTGTGGCTTCAAAGCCTTCTTTGTCTTTGGTTGGAAGGTCCTACCACTTGTCTGGTAGGGAACTTCAAACTGTCTTGAATTTTCTAGAAACTCCCAGATGAAAAAGAAAAAAAGGTAAAAGAAAGCAAACGGGAGCCCGGGTGGCATTGGTACCATTTTTTTTTTCATCCTTTCTTCAATTCTGTGTTGCCACCAGTGAAGGAAGGAGACCCAGCTGCCTGGTCCCTTTTGGTGGGGTCTTGCAGCTGCTTTTTATTTTCTCTTGTTATCTCTCTCCTCAGCTGACCCCAGAAATGCTTAATTTGGCTGTGTGAAAGGAATGCTAATTTCAGTCATTTAAGTAATCATTTGCCATTTATGCCAAATTGCTGTGTAATACTACAGTGATTATGCATATCATTATATACGTGTCACATTAGCCTGTGGTGGGTTTTATTTGATTAAAACACTAAATCATGCTCAGGACTCTTAGACTTCTTGGTTTGTTACTTATGCAATATTAAGCTCATTTTATAACTTAAAACTTAGAATATTGCCATGGAGGGGAAGCTTGATAGCTTTCCTTCCTTCCTGCCTCAGGCTGCAAGGTGACGTGGGCAACATCTGCATCATGGGAGTCTTTTGGGTCTTTGCATTTACCTCTTTGATCTCACAGTGTGGACTGTCACCACAAATTTATTCTCTGATGCAATTTAAAAGATAAGCTGCTTTAAATTGTGCTTAAAGAAACCTTATGTACATTTCCTATTGGGTCATCTTTTTTCTCTATTCATCATTAGTCTTCACCTACATGCATAACATTAATGCATAAGAAAGAATAATCGCTTTCTGCACTCGCTTTTTTCCCTAGAGAAATAAAATCTTAAAGGATATACACTAAATATTAGCAATGATTTTCTAAGATCTTACATTACAGATTTTTTTCTACCCTCTTTATATTTCTTGGTTCTCTAAATTCTTTTATAATAATTACATACATGTCGTTACACTAATTTTCTGAAAGTAAATATTCTTTTAATGCTAAACTATTTCTTCGATACATGTTAATTTTTAACTGACTTCTTCAGGATGAATTATCCTCTTGATTATTATCTTTGGCAAATACAAGTAATATTTCAACCCTTTGATCATTTACTTTGAGGGCACAACCATAGGCTGACTATCTTGTAATTATTGTGTATTAAAAAGAACCCAATTCTCCCTCTTCTTGTTCAATGAGTTTTAATACATTTTAGCAAATATTTTCCCTGTTCTTTATATCCAGAGATAGACCTCAGTCTTAGTGATCAGTTGGATTGTTTATCTCCTATGTTTTAAACTTGGTTTTATTTGCTCTTTTTAAATTTCTTGTAAGATGCTTCATATTCATTTGTGGAAGTGCAAAGACATAGAGAAAAGGTAACTTTTTGCCCTGATAGACCAGTTCTTACAAGAAAGAGACTACGTTTTCTGAGTGCTTCACAGTGGACTTAGGAGGACATATCTGCTGTTCTTTGTTTAGTGTTCTTTTCACATTCTGGACTGCTTTGTGCAAACAATTGTCAAAGGCAGGGAACCCCAGCTGCCATGGGTGGCTTATCTCTGCCAGTGGAAGAATGACAGGATTCCGACTGATAGTTCAATGCCAAATTTCTCTTAATGGCAAGCGAGGGGAGAGGGAAAGTAAGGAAAGGGGTGAAGATACGAGTAGGCTAAGATCTGTACCTATGTTTTATAGACAAAATTATCTGAAAGGCACAAGTTCACGAAAATATTTCCCTGTCAATTAAATCACTAAGTTTTGCACCTGTCTCTCTTAAACATCAAGAAAAGTCCCAAGTGGAGATACCATGACTGACAGCTTTAAGTGTCTATCTGTTGTGTCTCCTGAGCTGGGATTACAACAGCCACCTCCTGTCGGGTTTGCTTGCCAAGTTTTAGACAGATTTTAAAAAGCGGTTTGACTGGAGCACTGTTCTTGACTTTGGCTGCAGTGATCCAATTTGCCACTAGACAGAGCTGTTTATCTTATTTTTAACCACTGCAGGGTTCAGGATTTGCAAGAGAATTGGAGCCAATGGAAAGAGAAAGCTGTAAATGATAATATCTTTCCTAAGATGGGCACTCTTAAAGCACACGCTGGTGCCCTTTCACTGCTGCTAGTCCACAATTTCCAGGTTGCTCAGTGTCCTTGTCACTCGGGAGGCTGCAACTCAATGCTCAGACTTGCGCTCATCAGCAGGAAGATTTCAATAGCTAATAAAGAATAATCAGGAGGTATTCTGGAATTTGCTCCTTCTTTTCTTTTACAGTAGCGAAAGTCAGAGTGACATTCTAAATCCTAGGCTTCTTCCGAAAACATCTTGGTAATTTATTCTCTGCTTTTTCTCTGTGAAAACTGACTCTATTACAAGCACAAATTTTGGAATTCTCTGAGTGTTCTACCGGGGCATATGTTACAGGTTTTAATCACGCAGACATTTTCTACCCAAAATTGAAATATATTGAAAAATTTTCTATTACTAACCCAGAATCAGGTCCTTGATATTTATATACATGAGTTTCCTTTATACCCCCAAATATACAATCCCACTGCACCCCAAATAGTCATCTTCAAAGTCTGGGCCCTAGATGAGTAGCATCCGCATCGAGTGGAAACTTGTGAAGAGTCCGAGTTCTCTGGCCTCGCCACACCTCCTGAATCAGAAACTCTGGAGCTCTGTAACTAACACATTTGCCTTTCAGGCGATTCTGAAGCAGGTTGATGTTGAGATTTGCTGACGTAGCTTCCAAATGAAAATGAGAAAGCGTCCTCCTTTGAGCCACAGGTGCCACCCAAGAAGACAGAAGTTTTTAGGCATACAGTGACTCAGTATTTACCTTCTTTCCTGTGAAAGAACTGAAGTCTGTGTTTCAACAAAGGAAGAAGGCAAATCAAGAAAGAGAAAGACAAGACATCAGAAAACAGGGGCTCCGACATAAGAAAGTGACAAAGAAGTTCTGGGATAACAATTGTGCAGCAAGCCCAGAAAACATTCCTGTCAGATTGTAGGGGCAGGAAGATGGAGTGGAGCATCTAGGGAAAAAAAAATGCAACCATTACATCAGTCTGTGTGTTTGACCATTTGGGAAATAGTTTAGTGATAGGTCATAGAAAACTAAGCAAACTAAAAGTGAGGCAGTTATTAACTTTGGGAGAAAAACAAATAGTTATACAAGAGGAAAAAAATATATTTGTAGTGCTTAGCTCAGCAATAAGCAACATTATCCTAGAACACAAATCTCAATATGCATTTCCATTTTAATCAAAAGTTGCAAAAATAGTTAGGGTGTATAACATTATATTGTGTGTGAAAAATGTCAGAATTAAGCCAAATTTAGTGAAAGGAAGGTTTAAAAATAATCTAAATTAATTTTATCTCTTTTGGCTATTCCTTATTTAGATAACTCAATTCAGTTTGGAGTCAGCAAAGAGCCCAACTGATGTGGTTAAACTGGTCACAAACTGGCCTAGAAGTGTCTTGTAGACTTACAGTGGTTCTCAAAGTGGGGGCCAGCAGCACTAGCATCCCTAGGGAACTTGTTGGAAATTTGAATTCTTGGGACTGACCCAAGACTTAAGTGAATCAGAAACTCAGGGTTTGGCACTTAGCAATCTGTTTTTTAAATAAGTCTTCCAGGTGATTCTGACAGATGTTAAAGTTTGAGAAGTACAAATTTATGAAAACTTGTTTCCAACTAGGACTGCAGAACACTATTAAAAGTTGATTAGGGTGTCACAGTTGTTAAAAATCAAAAGTAAATAAATGTAGGTGCCAGGAGTTTAACTGCACCTTCCTGGCATGTTCTCTGCCATTCAACTCAATTATTTTCCAAATAGTCTGTCTCCTATTGGACACCTGATTTAGAATTTTGGAAAAAAGTGTTAACCCTTGTGAAGTGAAAAGTTGAGTAAACCACCTCCACAGTATCTGATGATTATTTGAATCCTTTGTATAGATAAGTGAGACAGACAAGACCTCAAATAGAATCTCCAAACACAAGGTATATTGTGAATAGTGGCATCTCTGTGGGTCATGCCATACAGAGGGCGCAGGAATGCCGGCATCTTCCTGATGTATGCTGCTGCAGAGATTTATAGCTGTAGCACTGATTGACCTGTAGCAAGTTGATACAGAGTTCTTTACTCTGCTCCTTGAGAGAACATTTTGGCTCCTGCAATTTTAGGAAAAGTTGCAATTTTACTAATAGTATGTGTCATGCTTATAATATTATAGTTTTGATACGGGGTCAGGGGGCCCTGCAAATGAGACCAAACTGAATTCGTAACCTCTATGCAAACCTTTCCTCCCTCTCATACTTCCTACCTCAGTGATTGGAACGATCTTCTGACCAGTTGGTCAGGCTACGGCTGTGGGGTTTGCCTGTTAATTCATTCCACAAATATTAAATGCTCATTGCATCCTAGCCAATATGCCAGGAACCTGAAAGACAACAGGAAACAAAATAAGACAAGACTCCCTGCCTGAATTCAAGGAGCTTCTATCTGAGGGAGTTAGAGAATTACCCAAATAAATAAATTAGCTATGTATTGTAATTCAGAAAGTGACAGGTATTAAGGAGACAACTTGGGAGTACTGTGATGGCAGTTGAAACTTTAGTGGGATGGCGGGGGAGGCCTCCCTGAAATGGTCCTATTTAAGCAAAGTCTTGAAGAAGGAAAGAGGGTGAATCGTACCATTATCTGGGCAGAGTAGATGGGAAGAGCAAAGGCTCTGAGGCAAGATCACCATGGGTACTTGTGCAGCACCAGGAGATTGGTGTGAGTGATGTAGAGTGAACTTGCTGATGCAATGAGTGGGAGTAAAGGGTGCTGGTGGGGGTTGGAATAGACGTCTAAGGACCTGTAGGCCATTGTAAAGACTCTGGCTATCATTGTAAGTGAGATGAGAAACATTGAAGGGTGTTGAGCTGAGGAGGACATGACCTACTCATTGGTGCACTCGCTCAGCCAATCACTTTCCATTCTGATTCCATCTTATCCTTCAGATCTCCCTCCTCTTTTTCCCTCCATTATCACTGCCACTACTCATTAGTTCAGAAAACCTTAATTTCTTTTTATTCCTCACTTTTTTTTTTTTTTTTTGCAGTTTTAGCCGGGGCCAGCATCCTACTCCTTGAGTCACTTTTTCTCACTTTTTATTTTATATTTTATTTTTTAAATTGTTTTTTATTAAATCGTAACTTTGTACATTAATGCATTTATGGGGTTCAGGGTACTGCTTCAATGTACAATGTGAAATGCTTACATTGAACTAAGTAACTTGAATTATTTTAATAGCTTCTTCCTGGGTCTTCGTGCTTACTATTTGTTCCCTTCTAAATCCATTCTTCACAATGCTTCCCGAGTGACCACTCTGAAAATTTGACAGATTTGCACTCCTGGTTAAAGCCTCACGTGGCCTCCTTTTTCTCTCTGGGAATGAATTTCAAAATCCTCAGCATGACTTTCCACGGTCTGTTCTCCATTCTCAATCTTCCTATATCCTTGTCCTCCCATTTCACATGGAACATTCTGGCCATCCTGAACCTGTGTTGCTTGAGTACATGGTGTTCTCTTCTGCTTCTGAGCCTTCATGGATTTCCTATTTCAGGAAGCCTTCCCTGATTTTAAATTCTGGATTGGTTCACCTTCTTTCTGCTCTTGTTCTACCCTCTTCTTCCCTTACACTGAACCTGTCATTCTATATCCCAATTATTTCATCGTCTATTTCCCCCTTTTCCCCCTAGGCTGGGTGAGGACTGTCTGCCCTGGTTATTTTAGACCCAGGGTTGCATTTTCCATGAGATACAGAAGGTGCTTGCTATACATGTGTAGATGATAATAGATGCCCAAACTACTATATAGATTCCAACACCTTCAGAAGGTTAATGAGTTCCCTTTTATCACAGCCAGGAGACACTCAAATAGTTGTTAAATAAATAAAATAAACAATAAATGAATAAAATATATTTTCTGATTCTGTGTATTCTACTCACTTTCCTCTGGTTGTTCAACTGCTCTTCAGTAATGGTGGTATATGCCCACCCATTGGCCCTATGTCTGAATGGAGCGGATCTTCTGGTGTTTGGAAGGATTCCTCACTATGAGTTCTTCCCAATTCAACCCTGGAAGCAGGGGTATGAACAGCACTGGTCTTGGCCAGCTTTGAACACATGGTCGGCTCAGGAGGGCAAAACAGCCATGATATACGTGGTGAGCAGCAATGAATTTAGTGGACGCCCTGATTTTCTTCAGTTAATGGAAAAGCTTAATATTAGATTCCAATTATGGTGATATTTCCTTTATTTAAGTTTGAATGCAGCAGAAGCCACAGCAATGGATATAGTCTGAGAAGATTGGGCCATAATATATTTGAGACATACCTCTAGTCTTTTGGAAGTAGGTTTGTAGTTTTTGAAAACTTGGAGTTCTTTAATGACTAAATAGACATATTTGATTCTGCTCTTTACCAGCTAGTAGTCAGGGAAGTCCTGTTATGTATTTAAATATTGTACTCCCAGGCTGCTGTGACCTAAAGAATTAAGCTTGTATCATTTTACACATGGTGCCTATTGGACTCTGGCCCAAAGTAACAGACAACCTCTTAACAAAGAAATGCTAAATACATTAGAACTTGGTATAGTTAGGGAGCCAATCACCTTAATAGTCATAGTAGTGTCTCGAAAGGGGAATGTCAGAAGTGGGATAATTTTAGGACTTTGAGGTCTGAACTCAAGTGGTTTGAGGTGGGTTTTTAAAGCTGAGCAATTGATTTGGATTGGGCAAAATTTGTGACACAATAGTTTAGAATTGGCAGACCCTATACAATGAGGGTCTTGAAACAAGCCTTGGTGAGTAAACTTGGTATGATAAGCAAATGTTTACACAGGTGAGCAGATTCTTGTCTTTGATTATTGATCGGTGGGAATTTCTAGAAGCAAACAGTAAGTATTTTTTTTTTTTTAATTCATTTACAGCTTTATCTTTCCCAGGCAAAGTTTCCTGGAACAAATAACTCATTCCTGTTGACACTGCTGCTCCATATTCTTAAGTCATGTCAAAGCAGATAGTCACAGGGGTCATACCTCTTAACTGTTTTCATTCTTGAACACCTTGAGACCCCTGTGTCTCAATAGTCTCGAAGGACAGATTTCAAAAAGGAGAAAGGAGGGTACAGAGCTGGAGCAGGGAGCAACGCACTGCTGAAAGAGGAGATGGGGTGTCATTGAGAAAATGAGGGTGACAAAAATAAACTGACTTTGTACAAATGTGTTTGAGATAAGGCTTCAGCCAGTAGAATAATCAAACACAGGTTTGATCTTTCTTTCCAAAGATATCATATGTAAAAATGGACCACTGCTTTTGTAATTGAGATAGAAATCTCTTGCCTCACCCCCGGCAGCTACAGCCCCTGAAACAGACATTCCCAGATGTTGTTGAGCTAGATGATGGCTTTTTACCTACTTCTCTTTAACAATCTGGGCATTTGAGCATCATGGTGATGGGTGAAGAAGTACCGCAGGGAAATGATAATAGGGTATTATGGCACAAATAGAAACATGTTCTGATGCCAAAGTAATTGTGGATGTTGGATTATCTGTGCTTAATGCTCTGAAACACTGCGTTGAGTCAACAGCTTAGGTAGATTCTCTGATTCTACTGATTCAACACGGCTGAATCTATGGTAACAGTGGACAATTGGAAGGTTATAGATTATAGAAATTAAAAGCCCAAGCCCTGGGATGAAAGGGAATTGAATATGAATCCTGACCCTAGAAGATTTTAGTTTTGTGCTCTTCAGTAGGATACTATTTAGTTGCAACATCAGTTTTAAATGTATACATCTCAGCCAACTTTTTTCACATATCAAATGGAGATAATTAATAAATTCCTGTTGGGATTGTGGTGAACAATACAACAGCTATGCAAAATGTTCAGTCCAGTTCACAGTGTGAACTTAATAAACGTCAGCCATTAATATTATTATTTTCATTATTCTTCGGTAGTAAGGTATACTTGCTTGCTCATTGAAAGATGAGAATCAGTAACAGATTCAGAAAACAGCCGAGTTGAGAGGGCCCATTGAGATATTCTAATCCACAAGCTTTATTTTTTAGGAGAGGAAACTTTTAGACCAAAAGGAATAACGATACCTCGTGTGAAATAGCCAGTTAGGAAAAGGCAGACGTCCAGTTTGCATTGCTTGCTTACAGGCCAGCGTTTGCCTATTAAGAACAGCTGTGGGGGATGTGCATCTACGGTGCTGGGGATAACCTCCTGAACAGAGCCTTTGTTCATCACTGTAGAGGTCCAATTGGCGATATTTTCAATGGAGGACAGAAAGTGGTCAGACGTGATTTTGAGTCTCTAAACTCAGATCCTGCAGTTTGCTGGGCACAGTTTCATCACTTGGCCATAACTGATATCTTTAGAATGTGACATAAATATTTAAGATTAATAAGCCCTATGTGAATGTTAAGTTCCTCATCTGTTGACACATTCTTCCCCATACTCAGCAGCTACTCCTGGCAACTGGTCTTGCCAACAAAATATCAAATATTGTTAAAAGGACAAACAGCGGCAAATATTGAAAACCTATCTTTTTAAGAGGTTTCTAGAGTAAATGACTAGAAAACATAGAAGGTGATTTTATTGTGAAGTAAAGGTAACTTTTGAGAAATTATTTCTATTTCTGAGTCAATAAAATTTTATTGAACATTCGCCTTGTACAAGACAGGGTAGGCATGGTAGGTGATTTTAAACATGTTATTTTTGCCCTTAAGGTGCTGACAATATAGAGGAAAGATGAAAGGTAAGAAAAAATTAAATAACAAAATGCAAACAAAATAATATTTGAGGAGGAAACCAAACCAGGGGACAGTGGTAGGCAGAGCCTGATGAATTACCACATCAGTCACCGTTTGCCCAGTACTCGTGCACTTTCCTTTACTGACAGTACCCAATTCAGTTGGGGGAGTTATTTTCCTTGCCACCTTGGGGAGATATTAATTAAGGTGTCTGCATTTCTCTAGCCAACGAGTGATCTTGTGAACCAGAATATGCCTCGTGGACTATCTTCCAGAGTGACTCAAAAGATTGAAAACTGTAGTTATAGCTGAAGAAATTGTTAACCCCTTTTGGCTGACCTGGTTGCTGATTTTTGCTAAGCTATGCATTTTTAGCCTTCTGGTCAATTCTTCTGCCTTCAGCTCCTCAATATTCTTGGAATAAACGTTTCTGCATGAGTTAGTAAGCGTACGTGATGGTGTCAGATAGAAGGGAAGGAGAAGCCACATTTCAGTGTAATGTCCAGGAAGAGGAGGGGACGCAGGAGTAGGGCTTGCAAGGGGGGAAGGGAATAAGCAGAGAGACTGAACTTTCAGCGCGGTGACCTCCTATTATTTCTAATTTAGGAATACTTTCAGAAGCACTTCCACAGCTTTTAATAAAGCTTGTGCACAAATCCTGAGGATTTAATACTTTGCTAAATGCAAAATCAGGGCAGTAGAGTTAGAAAATATTTCAGGTTCTTAGTTGGGTTAAAAAATATAAAAGACTATTAAAAGATTGCTTTGGCTGGGGGCAGTGGCTCACGCCTGTAATCTTAGCACTCTGGGAGGCTGAGGCAGGTGGATTGCCTGAGCTCACCAGTTCAAGACCAGCCTGAGCCAGAGCAAGACCTCATCTCTAAAAATAGCTGGGTGTTGTGGCAGGT
>NW_003852471.1:1936487-1941679 GCF_000181295.1 Otolemur garnettii | reverse complement strand
AAAAAAAAAAAAAAGTAAGAAAAAGAAAAAGACAGGGCTACCGATGTAACTATAGCTAAGCTAATATTTGTTTCTACCCTGAAAATATCTCTGGGGTCTCCTCTCATTTTTAAAGTCTCCTTTTCTTATCTTAGCTGTATGGTGATTCACTTTTAATAGCAGGGAAATTTATTCTTTAGTCTATCAAGTAAAGTTAACGTATACTTTCATCACTAAACAAGATAGGGTATTTGAGAATTATATCATCTCCTTTTGATAGTTCTTATTAATATTGGAAACCGTATTTTGTTCTTGCAAAGAGCTCAGGCACTAGTGAATATAATTCTCCAAATTCATTTTACATATAAAACAGTTGTATTCTTTGATTAAATAATGTGGGTTAAATTCTGCCTGGCAATACACATGCGCTTCCTAAGCCAGTAAGCAGTGAGTACCAATATTTTGGGCTAGAATTTGGTCCAATTAGCACTCTAAAAAAACAATTTTGCTGTTGGCAGAATAGAAATGAGAAGAACAGGGAAACAGAAAATGGAGAAATTAGTGAAGTCCACCTCCCCCTTCTCTCTTCCTAATGTATTATTTTCCTTTTCTAAACCAGACTCTCTTTAAATTCCAGAAGAAGAAAAATCTTTTTTTCTTAATGTGATTTTTTAAGGGGGAGAATTTTAAGGGCATTTGTGCTTCTGCTTGTAGAGCTAAAGTGTTTCTTACATTGATTTTTATAGCAAACTGGTAATGTCTGCATTTGAATTTCTGGCAAGCCCCAGAACATAACACTACACTTGTTTTGCATTTATTCCTCACTAGC
The DNA here is from genome assembly GCF_000181295.1 of Otolemur garnettii. NCBI lineage: Eukaryota > Metazoa > Chordata > Mammalia > Primates > Galagidae > Otolemur > Otolemur garnettii. The sequence continues at coordinate 1,940,871 of NW_003852471.1, read as the reverse complement.
TGGATGGATTTTTAAAACATGAGGCAAATCAAGTGGGAAGATTAAAATCAGATGGTTTTGCATAGACTGCCAGTAAGGAGGGGTAAAGCTGGCATGCTTCCATCTGCTTATTTGATTATACATTTCAAACTTATTTTAAAGGCCAAACTAAGAAGAGTTGGAAAGTACTATTGAAGTCCAAAATGGAAAGTGTTTCTTAGTTGTTTTTATCATGAATTTTGAAACTTTAAAATGCCTGTGGCCAGACTCTGCTGGAGACAGGATCAAGTGGGTTTACCCTTCCTCAAAGAGTTTATTCAAAAATGTATTTGTGGCAGGGACTTGTCATTTAGTGTAGCCAAGGGAGATCTTTTGGAGCTTTTACCCTTATATGTTATGTTGCCATAGAACTGTCCACTAGTCTATCTCTGCTTTTCAGGGTGGTGGAGCAGAGAGACCAGGGACCTTGTGGTTAGGAAATACTGCGTCTATCCCCGGCCTCAATTCCTGCTAGCTATAGGACTATGGGTGAAAGATTTCTGTTCTCAGAACTTCAGGGTTTTTAAATAAAATTGAAGTGATTTCTATTTTAAACATTGTTATGAGCATTAGAAGCAGTATATTAGGTAAAGACATAGGGCGCATCAGAGGCATTTGGTGAGCAACGGCTGTTAGTACTGATGTGATCATGACGAGGGTGCAGACAGGTCCGTGCTCCCTGCCTGGCTCATGCCGCCTTCTCTCTTCTCTCGCTTAGCGTCTCTGTCGGCTCAGTCCCTGGCAGCATGGAAAATGATGTAAAATTAGGAAAAATATGCTAGAGAAAGAACTGAACTACTGGAGTAGGGGAAGAAAAGGGGGCGGGCTGCAGCAGAGAACCCAGCATTTCATCTCAAGAGCTGGGGAAGTTGGGGTGGTAAGACCACAGTGCAGGTGGGTGCTGGAAAGAGCTGGGGGCTGTTGGCGGGGAGGCCCAGAGCAGCACTGCTCGCCGGAACTTCTGCAGGTGTGCGCCCGTTCCGCAGCCGCTGGCTACACGTGGCTACTGAGCTCTCCACTGCGGCTAATGGGACTGAGGAACTTAAAATTTCATTTCATTTTAATTCATTTAAATTTCAGTAGCTACATGTGGTTAGTGGCTACTTTATTGAACATCAAAACTCCAGAGAATGTAGAGCAGTGTTTTTCAGTATTTTTTGTTTTGCAGTGCCCTCGAACCTGTCGTTACACTTCCATGGCACACTCGAATCATGGTGATCAAAAAAAGGAGTTTAAAAAAAAATCCGAAAAGACTGTGCTTTGAATTTCTTTCCAAAATGATGTAGTTAATGGTCTTTAAAAATTTTTGTGGCACACCTAAGATGCTCTCAGGGCATACCAGTTGAAAATCTCTCATCTAGAGGACATGGGACTGAGGAAAGAAAGGAGATGAGAGGAGACAAGTATTGGAAGGAATTAGATGTTCCTTAATATTTCTTGAGAGGTGAGACTAAAAGATCAAAATTTATCTAAAATTAGTTTGGATGGTTGGAGTGCAGACATACACACATTTGACTCACAACTTAAGCCGGATACATGGGGCCCTGATTAATAGAAATATTACGGATACACAGATACAAATGCAAACGTCCTTTCATTAGTATGATGACAATTGACATTTTTATGGACCTAAATGCATAACAGAAAGAGGTTATTGACAGAAATTCTTTTCATTTGGAACACACACCCGCAAACATTCTTTCCATCTAGAACTGAACCTGATAAATACTAAGTTTAAATATTTGATGTAGAAAATTAGAACTAAATTAGAATTAATTTTCTATAGGCTTCAGACTATCTTCCATAATTTGTTTTTTCACAGCAACTACTGCTGTCATCTACATCTATTTTCGCTCTAGCTGTCCAATGAAGGGGTCTTGAAAGTCCAGCAAACTCACTGAAAAATACATGAAAAAGTTCAAGTGTGTATGTGTACCTTTTTTTTTCCCCAGGAAGATTCTAACATCCATTAGAGATTTTGTATTGGATATACATATATATATATTTTTTCCTTTATCTGCCTGGCATGTGACAGCCCTTCCTTCCACGTGAGTCTTCCTCACCTCCCACTAAGGAAGGTGAAAATGCCAAATGCATGTCCACCCTCCCTGGCAGCTGGAGTGTGAACATATAATCCCTTATTTACCAGTCTTCTTGAACTCTAATTGAGAACTGGAGGTCTAAATGTGCAGGGTATGTGGGGAATTCTCTGACACTGGTGGCAGCCACAGGAAGACGAAGTCCTACAGCCACAAGGACAGCTGCTTGTCCTGCAGCCCTGCCCCATTGCCCAGCGATGGTGGTTCAGCACTAAAACCTCAGCTTGAATACTCAGAAATGGCAGCAAGGGTGTCCTCACTGAAACTGATTCTGCAGAATAACCTTGGACACATTTCCTGCTTTCCTAAGCACAAAGCTGGTTATTCACCATGCCCAGCAGTTCTGTGAACTACCCCACATTCTTTTAATGAATTGAAGTTTTCCTTGAATTCGGCAGAACTGGCTTTTGTTGCTTGTGACTAGACCCTGCTATGGATATCCAGTGAACCCCCAAATCATTAAAATAGATCCCATAACACCTCATATATCTGTAACTCCCAAATCATCAACATTTATCCCATAACACCTCATTTAGTAGAACTATATGAGGATCAAAAGTGATATGATTATAAACAGAAACCACAAATCCAAAGCTGAGGAAAGGTGTACGCTTCAGGTTTTGTTTGCTGTCGAGTATAAACTGTATTAAAACACATGCAGTTAGGATCATGGGATCTTAGGAAAGATCCTTGCTTTGGGAAGGAGAATAATATCAAATCATGAAGAGTCTACTTGTCTAAAGGCTCACGGACACTGAGTGAAATGACAGAAGCAGTGATGCTTTTCTTCTGGTCAAACGTGGATCCAGTGACACCCAGTTCCCTTCATCTTCTGTTCCCTCTCCAAATTTGGCATCTGTTGTGTTTCTAAGTCAACACTACGGCACCCTATCTAAACATTCATTCCAAGTATTCAAACACATACTAATCTCAGTCTCCAATTTCATATGTCTCTAGATTTGTAAAAACCAATACAAACATATAATCAAGAGATCCATTCCTGGAAATTAATACGTAATATCTAAATTATGAACATATAAATTTTCTCTGAATATTTTAATGGAAGTTTTAGTTAAAAAGTAGATTGGCCTAGAATTTTAATGATGGTGGACAGTGTCATCTTTGAGCAAAAGGTCTCAGATACAATCCCATCTTCACAAACAGAATAATGGTATTTTATTAAAGAAAATGTTAGCATATTCTTTCATAATTCACTTTGTGTTTATATAACGCACACATTGCTGATGACAGACACACATCAAGGAAGGAGAAATAAGCATTTGTTTCTTTTCACATAATGAAAGTTCTAAGTTGCTACATGCTTTAATTATAAAAAAATTCAGAGGTGTGTGTTATGTTCATAATTGAACCATTCTGTGCACATGTTCCCAGCACATTATAAAATAAAGTCTCCAATGTTGCCATTTTTTTTCCAGAATGGGAAAGAAAAATATCATCAAACTTGGAAAACGTATTTTTCTTTAAAATTTTATTATACATTTTTTTTTAAACACATGGCAGTGGAGTGAATAGCGCAGGGTACTCCTGTACCTATTCTCAACTTTAATCATTTTTGATATTCGACGATCTTTGTTTCATCTCCTTTCCCCACTCCTGCTACCCCACCCCACCTTTTCTTATTTTTGCCTGGAGTAGTTGAAAAGAAATACACACATTAGGTCACTTCACTCTGGCATAGTTTGGCATGCATTTCTCCCCCCAAATAAGAACATGTTCTGATACAGCCAACAAGGGCAATATCATATTTAATAAACTTAGTAAATATGTCCCTGGTATTATTTAATTCCTATTCAATACTCAGCTTCTGTTGATTTCTTAAAAATGTCTTTTTTACAGGTCATTGAATCAGTATCTAAACACGGTAGTTCCCATATTTTATGGATTTTTTTCTCTTATATCTGCCCCCTCCTTTCCTCTTACAGGTCCCTCCCCTTTCACCCCACCTTGTTACTTGGAGCTCTTGACATATCAGAGAAATCCCCGAGGTCCTAATCCCTGATTTGGCTGTTCTTTGTTTGTGGTACAGTTTTCCTTGTTTCTCTTGTTGTGTAGACTTATAGTTCTATCTAAAGTCAGGTTCCAATTCCTTTTTTAGACTAAAATACATTAGAGATGGCCCAATGTATTTCATAGTGCCCAACTTAGGAGGCAGATAATGTCCCACTTTAAAAATTTTGTTTTTAATTTTTATGGATATTTTTGTATATTTGATGGGGCACATGTGATATTTTCAAATAATCATATAA
>NW_003852471.1:1932573-1935470 GCF_000181295.1 Otolemur garnettii | reverse complement strand
CTGGATGGAAGTGGAACACATTATTCTTAGTAAAGTATCACAAGAATGGAGAGGCAAGAATCCTGTGTACTCAATTCTGACATGAGGAGAATTAATGACCTAGTACATGGTGGGGGGTGAGGGAAGGGGAGAGCAGAAAAAGGAAAGGAGGAAGTGGGGAGGGAAGGTCACATGTGCGACACACCTTTTGGGGGCAAAGACAATTGTAAGAGAGACTTTACCTAACAAACGCAATCAGTGTAACCTGGTTCTTTGTACCTTCAATGAATCCCCAACAAATAAATAAATAAATAAACAAATCTAAAAACGATTAGTTTAGTGCAAAAAAAGTTTTATGGCTGAATTATATTCCATTGTGCATATGTTCCACAATTTCTTTCTTTATTCATGTGTCTGCTGATGGGCACTTAGGGTGACTCCATGCCTTGGCGATAGTGCATGGTGTTGCAGTGAACCCGGGAATGAAGGTGTCTCTGCAATACACTGATTTCCTTTCTTTTGGGTTGTACCCAGCAGTGGGATTGCAGGATCGGCTGGCAGTCCTGTTCTTGTTAGCTTTGATAAACCTCCACACTGTTTCGATGGTAAAATTATTTCATAAATTCAGGAGATGAAACTCTTATCCTTTCACTATTATTCTTTCTGCACTTTCCTTAATGATTTTGGCTTCTATTGATGACCATCATCTTATCAGATTTTTAACTTAAGGGTTGCAAAATATTGATTTTCCGATTCTCATTCCTTTTGTATTTGTTAGCTGGGATTTTTTTCTTTTTTTACAAAAGTTTTCCTCTTTCTTTAATGCTATAAGGTTACTTAGTGAGTTTATTCAAAAAAGGCAGAATCAATGCTGAATATTTCTCTTTAAAGACCACTTCTAGGAGGAAAGAGGTGGAATCAGAAGGTACATCACTGACCTTCCTTAAGGTCGGTCATCCCAAAGCTGTGGGGAATGTTGGGAGTTGCCACTGAGGGCTAACCCTCCAAGGAATGTCCCTGGCAGAGGGTTGCTATCTCACCCAAGGTTATGTGCCACCTCCCGCCCCATGTACAGGCAGATCCAAAAACTGGCCACTGGGATGGAGTGGGCGGTGGCAAAGAAATCTGAAAGGCCATTCCAGCTTCTCCCCCTCCTTGCCCCGCAATATACAATAAACTCTTGATCATGTCAATGGAATTTTTTGGTGATTCTAACAAATGGCTTATTTGAAATTTCCTGCAGCATGGGCATGTTTACTTATAGTACATTATACTGTTTTGTATTGATGATTGATAATAGTGTGTGTACGAGCTAAATTATAAGCAAACTAGAAAGAAACTGGTATGTAATACATAATTGACAAGTTGATATTTCTCCACACCATCTATTCATATTTCTTTATCATATACTCCAACAAGATCACTGTTTTCTATGTTATATTTGGATCACAGTCCAGCATTCTTTGTTAATTATATAATGTTATATTAAGTAGAACTCTCCACTGACTAACATTTCTGTAACTTTTATAACAAAATGTAAATTAATGTTAGCAAAGTTAGGAATCTGAGTGTCATAGGAAAGTTAGCATTGTGGTCAAAACCATTTTGATTTCAACAGTCACCTATTTTGGGCTATTTCCATGATATTTTGCAGTGATAAGGGGCAATTGTTTTCAAACGGTTTTATAAATCCCCTATATTTTACCCATGGTGTGCAGAGCAGTGAAAAAAACCAACAACAATAAAACAACAAAAATAATACAAACAAAAAAACCCCGAAAGTAGGTAGAAATCCTGCTTCAACCAGAGCAATTCCATTTCTTATTAGTTTTATAAACCAGCCTTTCAGACACAGTTTCACTTGGGAAAATGTTCCAGTGCTAACATAATTTTGAATACTGCAGATAAATGGCATAGGTGCTAATGAACTATTAATAAGAAAGATTTAATTAACAGAACATGCCATTTGTTGTCAGAAACTCGTGAATATTCTAAAGACTTCCTGTCTCTTTTTCTATAATGCAGGCGTGTGGATATATCTCCTGTTATATAATTGCTGGATCCTTGCTGGATTTCACATTGAGCCTTATTAGAAAATTAGTAGTACCTTTTTTTCTGGCCAAGAATGGCTCTAAAATGTAATGGAAATCAAACTTAGCTCTATTTTAAATGAAAGCTAGTATTTTCATTAAAAATTTCAAAAATTCAATTGCACTATGACATTTTAATGTACAATTAAAAGGTTTTATATGGCAATCTACTATTAAAATATGCTGGATTGGAAAATCACAGCCAACTGTTCATTATGAAGTCCCTCACATTTTCTGACGGGCGGTAGAGAACATGACCTGTTTCCTCTTTAGCATCAAATTTTTCCTTTTGCTTATCTCAAAGAAACTCCTCTTTTTTCATGTGTCCTTTTCATCAAAAACCCAAGGGCTGATCTTGGTTCATGTTAATGAGGATAAGCACTTCAAAGTTACCCCGTGACTTGTATCGCACGTGACTCAGGTTTGCTCAATTCTACGGAATGAGCATCTTACATTCTTCAGTCTTGTCTTCTTTCCCTGCTGTATATGATTAAGGAAGACCATGGCCCCAGTTCCTGCTGGCCGCTAGCCATGTCCCCAGGGTGGTCTTGTGTCAGAGAGAAGGGAGAGGAAGGGCCAGCAGGGCAGAATAATGCAGAGACCTGCATCCTTATTAATACCACCAGGTTACAGAATCGACATCTACATTTCCTCTCCATAACGTAATTACTCTTTCTAATTGCTTATCCCAGTCTTAATTTAGGTTTCTGTTATTTTCAGCAATCTCCAACCCCCGGAGGGGAGGAGAGGAGACCTTCTAAACAAACAAAATGGTATCATGAATACAAATAGAGAGGGAAGTCCATTATGTAGTTTTTTCAGTCTTAG
>NW_003852471.1:1932134-1932419 GCF_000181295.1 Otolemur garnettii | reverse complement strand
TTCCTTACAGGTTGACTCCCCTTGACTTTTCGGTCCCAACCATCTCGGTTGTACATTGCATTGGTTGCTATGAAGATTGGTCCCGCCAGTCTTTTGCATGCCATGTTTTGTCATATTTTTGCTTTATTTTAATGACTTGGTGGTTTTGAGGTATGAATTGTTTATCTGTGCCAAAAATAAGTACTAAAGACCTTGGGGGCAAATTTTGATAATATAGTAGGAAATAAAGCAAAAGGCAAGCTCATTGGCTGTAGTTTAGGTGATACCAACAGTGGACAAAATAAC
>NW_003852471.1:1926869-1931712 GCF_000181295.1 Otolemur garnettii | reverse complement strand
TTGCCTACAGAATCTTTATAGGAAACTCACTTTTGTCATATCCCAAACTGAACTTACTTATTGTTTTCTCAGAAGCTAGCTCCTTCTTTCCTTGTCCAAGCAAACACTGGTCGTCTAATGTGTTCCGGGCTTTGTCTTAAGAGCTCTAACCCTCAAAGGGTACAGTATGGTGAGGAGACAGATAAAACCATAATTATACTCTTGTGTCTAGTACAATGTTAGCTACAGGAGGAGAGTGTGTAACCTTGAACTTTTTGCAGGCCTTCTCTGTGACTTAGTTTCTTTATCTGCACAGTGGCTACAGATAATAGTGTATTCTTAGAAAGTTATTATGAGGATTAATTCAATCACTGTATGGAAAGGATACAGAACATACTAAGCATTCAATTATTATTCAACTATAAGTGATTATTGCTATTATATTTATTAGTTATACAGAAACTGAAAATTAAGCCTTAAACACAAGTTAAAATGTTAAAACTGGAAGGAAAATGGCAAATGGCAATTATTTGGAAATGATTTGACTATATGTATACATAGAAACCTCAAATTTAATGGACAAAATAATAACAGCAACAGCTAGAAACTTCAAGTACCTGACTGCAATGTTAATGTGCAAAGATCAATAGTTGTACAACACTCAAAACCCACAAAAATGATTATATTTAGTGTAACTAAGAAAAACTATCAATAACCCTTACAAAACTTCATAAAATCTGTGAAGAAACTTTAAATTGAGTCTGAAAGTCAAAGATACTTTGTGCAAATGTAATGATATAGTCATTGTTCTTAGAGAGAAAGAACTGCTTATAAATACACCGATACCACGTAAATTAATCTATATGTGTGATGTGAACCCCCCAAAATGCAACATATTTATTTTTGAACTAACTTTTTCAAAAGCTTACATGGAAAAAAAAAACAGGAGAAAAACTGGGTGGGACAATTGATAAAATAATATATAAAAATGCAGCACTAGTTGTACCAAGTATAAAAATGTGTTTATTTGGATTCTTTGTTATTTGTTCTTTTATTTGTTAGGAATTCTGGCTCAGCCATGAATGTCCTTTCTCTGACATCTCCCTTTCAGGGATCCATTCATCTCAATTACAGAATAATCATCCCACATACCACATTTGGCTTAAATTTCTTGATATAGCGTGGGTGTGTTTTAATGATGGACACTGTGCTGAATGTTAAGATAGGTAGAAATGCGGCAGCCTGCCGGAGAAGTTCCATGAAGAAGGGAAAGGTAAAATAATTTTACTGACTATTATGGACAAATTGTGAAAGTGGAGATACTGTGGGTCATTTTTGTGTGTCTCAAAACAAAGTCAAAATTATCAGCTTCTTCCTCTCCCTCCAGCAGGAAATACACCCTCTTTCCTGCTTCCATTCCCGTCATTCAATTTGCTTGCTTATTTCTTACCACATTTATTCATTTATTAGCCAGATATGCTAATTCATTTATTAGACAAGATCAGCTATCAAGGTCTGGACACTGCTGAGCTCTGAGGAGATGATGGAGACAGTCATCCGTCCTGTTCTCGTACCAGTACAAATCTACTATGACGGGCTTCACGGGGCTAGAGAAACTCGGCCCCTTCCAGACCAAGTCAGGGAAGGCTTCTCCAAGCAAATGATGTTTGAGCTGAGATGGGAGAGGGGCTTAGAAGTTACTCAAAACTGAGCAACTGGAAGGGCTGGAGGGAAGAGCTTCAGAGTGACAGGAATGTTCTAGTTCTGGTAAACCTTAGATTGCTCTGCTTAGTGGGAAAACCTTGGTCCACACCACTCAATGCAAATGACGACTTTGTGCCCTGGGCAGCAGAACATTCCGACTGGGCATCATCATCTCACTCACATCTGTCATCTCCAAGGAGCCCTGTGGTTTTCTCCTTCATTTCTTTTAGATAACGTAGGAGTCTCTTCACAATTTAATACACTCCTGCTGTGTCCTCACTTAGTTTCCTGTCTCTTACCTCAAATCAAAATTATCTTATTTTTTTCCTAAGCACTTGTTACAAGGGAAAATGGAACATGAAGACTTAACTGAGCTATACAACTGAGGATTCCTGGGATTTGGCAGGATTCCATACCATTTAAGGTGTTTGCATATTGTGGGAACTAGAATTAAGCTCTTTTCATTGACTCATCTGCCCCAGAGATGTGGTATTATGCCTAACGATACCATTGGTATAGAAAACTGAACATTAAAATTTGTTCCCATCTTCTGAAAAAAAACTTTTGCTTTCTTCTTCTTCTTCTTTTTTTTTTTTTGTCAAGCAGCTTTTAAAAGCATGACCTAGAATTTCTTTCCCTGCTGTTTTTTTCTCATTTATTTTGTACATTTCAACAATTTCTAAGCCGGCTACAGACCTTGAACTAACAATTGGATACACTTTTATAAGGCTCAGTTAAGAGCTCATGAAGCATTATGTAGCTCAGCAAGTAAGTGTATGGCAGAGAGGTACAATTACCTAGCCTATGGAGCTCCATTTCCCTCCTCCCCACCTCCAGCTGAAGGTAAAAAGGCTCTCGAGGTCATCAAATAAAAGAATGTTCTGTCTCTCAAAAGAAGAGGTACATATGTTCTCAGCAAACCCAAATGTTCCAATGAAAGCATTTCTCAGGAAAAATGGCATGAAAATGTTGAAACTGCGTTTCGTATTTGGTTGGGGTTCTGCTAGGATAGCGTTCTTTCACAAGGCTGGGGAGGCAAGCATGTTGGAACCAGAGAAGTGAGAACCCAGCTGGAACCATGCTGAGAAACCCGCTGGGGAATGACGCTGTTTCCCTTTTATTTCTGTTTGAGCTGCAATAAAGCTGGCACGTTGGAAACACAAAAGCCAGGTTCCTGGTGTGAGTTCTCAAAGTGCTTCTCAAAATACCCAGATAGCAGCTGATATGCTAAAAAAATAATGGACATGAATGTGTGGACCTGTCTGGAGGCCCACACCGGCTTTTAGGTAGGTTCAAGTTCTGATGCCGTGCAGTGCAGTCTGTTTCCCAAAAGGGCATCACCTTGGTGCTGTTTGTGCTCTGGCCTGACTGGCGTTCGTGGAGTCAGCCATGTCCTCAGGCAGATCCACCCCTAAGTCGTTCAGGACTGCTTCTCCACTGTGGAATTACTGGTAAGTGTCAGTTTAGAAGGAATGTCAACACATTCTATTAATGAACATTCCGGGAGTTCTGATATCTCCATGGTTTAGATACCTGTTTTTAGTTTCCTCTATAAAGAATTGATGTAAAGAAACTGGACTTCATTCCTCCCCTCATCTTTCTCAAACTCATTTCTTAGTTTCTTTTTTTTTATTATTTTTTCTTTATTTCAGATTAAGATGAGGGTACAGTTTGGTTCTATTACATGTTTGCGTTTTTATGGTAAATTTCAAGTTGTCGTTGACTTTCCGATGTCAGTTTTATTCAAAGCTATTCTGAGGGGAAGCGGCACATTTGAAAATGTGTTTTGTTCATTTTTCATAATTCTAATTATTAGTTGCGAAAATATTTGTCAAACTCCACAATATTTGCCAAAATTTCCCCCAAATCCCAAATTTTGATATTAGAATTTCTCCCGAGTAGCTGGAACTAAAGCATGTGCTCAGCTCATTTTTGTATTTTTAGTAGAGACAGGGTCTTGCTCTTGCTCAGGCTGGTTTCGAACATGTGAGCTCAAGCAATCTGCCTATCTTGGCCTCCCAGAGTGCCAGGGTTATAGGGATCAGCCACTACTCCTGGCCTACTTATAAAATTTTGAGAATTTATTTCACTGAAACATTCACAGAATAGAAGCATGTTCACTTGCCTATTTTACCTCAAAGTACCACCATGATGGCTGAGATCACTTGAGGTAAAGCAATAAACCCAATGGCTAGTAACCCACACGGCTGTCTGGAATTCTGGTGGAAAAGCTAGATGTGGCCTTGTCTTTCAGAGAGCTTGAAAAGCCGGGCACCAGACTGTAAGTGAAGCTGCAGTCACTTGGACGTGCCTGAGTTGGACATTTTCTAAACCACAGCACTTCCTCTCCTCCTGTATCTCACCACCTCTTGGGAAGAAAACATTAGAAATAGAATTGGGTTTGAGCCAAGCAACATGAAAAACGTGGATGTTTTAAATGGTGAGGAAACCTGAATAGATTTGATTTTGACAAGGGAGTACAGAATACTGAACAAGGCTCCAAAACCCAGGGAAGAACTTTTCTGAAGGGGGTGGGCAGCTGGCTGACAGTCAAACGTTTCCTTCCCTGCGCACGTGGCAACCAGCGTGGGGCACCATCTGGGTAATCCTGCAGACAGGACGATTCTCTGCAGATTGTGTATAAATGGCTCGGCTCCCAGAGGTTCAGAAGCAGCAAGGTTTCAGGGTGGAACTGAGTGAACTGTGAAGTGCCTGTTAACTAGAACACTGCTTTAAACAAAATAAAACGAAATAAGGAAAACGGTCACTTGTGCAGCAACAGTGCGGAGTCCGAGATGGGGGTAGAATTGAGAGGATTGTCGTGGTGCGCACAGAAGTGCCTTGCTGCATGTCTGCCAACTTCATGGCAACCACTCCGAAGTCTTGTCTTTTCCTCTTTCTTTCTTTTTTGTTTTAAAAAGAAAAAATCATGGCACTTAACATGCAGCTTTTTCTTCAGAGTTGAAACCCCTTTCTTTTCTTTTTTTGCAATTTTGGCTTGGACTGGGTTTGAACCAGCCACCCTTAGTATATGGGGGTGGCGCCTGCGGCTCAAGGAGTAGGGTGCCGTCCCCCCCCCCTTAAGACAGAGTTTTACCCTTGGTAGAGTGCCATGGTGTCATAGCTCACAGCAACCTCAAACTCTTGGGCTCAAGTGATT
>NW_003852471.1:1915393-1926805 GCF_000181295.1 Otolemur garnettii | reverse complement strand
TAAGAGATGGGGTCTCCACAGGCAATCCACCCATCTCAGCCTCCCAGTCTGCTAGGATTATAGGTGTGAGTCGCCATGCAGTCCACCCATCTCAGCCTCCCAGACTGCTAGGATTATAGGTGTGAGTCACCACGCCAGGCTTTTGAAATCTCTTTCAAGTGAATTTTCTGAACCAAATCTTTTTATAAAGTATGTTCATGGAATCAAGCTAGCATGTGGCTCTTCAGGACGTTCTTCTTTCTCTCTCTACATTCTCTTCCACCCACAACCCTGGAATGCTATGTCTTATTCAAGAAATTAACTATAGATATGGCATTACTTGGCACCTGTCCTCATGACAGAAGACACAGTATACCTCCAGACTTTGGGGGAAAATGTACAAGGTTGGACAATCAAGTTTGCAAACTCATCCTAGAAAAAGTGCCACACACCTCACTGCTGAATATCACTACAGTCACCTTTGAGGTACTCCACTCAGGAAGCTGTGCACTGATGCCAGAGCCTGGTCCACCCTTCAGAGCAATTCTGGAACTCTTTGTCTGGAATGAGCATCAGAACTGGCATCTGTGCATAGCTTTCTAAGGGGCGTACTTTGAAGGTGACTGTAGTCATATCCAGCAATGAGGTATGTGGTACTTTTTCTAGGATGAATTTGCAAACTTAATTGTCTGGCCTGGTATTGTAAGTTTTAGAATACTTTTAGGAAATGCTATGCCTATTTCCAGTTCACTCAAAAATATAGAGTAGAAAAACTTGTTTTCAAGTATTCATAGGACAAATCAATTTTAAAAACTTAAGTCAGATTAGAACTTGACAATATTAGACATAGCTTCAAATCCTAACTCAAAATTTGGGGAAAATCAATTCAAGTAATCACAAATTTAAATTGGGGGGGGGGAAGAGGTAGCATCTGTGGTTCAGTGAGTAGGGCCCCTGCCCATATACCGATGGTGGTGGGTTTAAACCTGGCCCCAGCCAAAACTGCAACAACAACAAAAAATAGCCAGGTATTGTGGCAGGTACCTATAGACTCAGCTATTTGGGATGCTGAGACAAGAGAATCCCTAAGCCCAAGAGCTGGAGGTTGCTGTGAGCTGTGATGCCACAGCACTCTACTGGGGGTGACAAAGTGAGACTCTGTCTCAAAAAAAAATGGGGGAAAAGTAAAAATAGCTTATAATTTAAGTAAAATATGAAGAAATATTAATTTGTTCCAGATTGATTCAATTTTTCATTCTAAAAGATTTTATTTGGATTTTTGTTTTCACTATCATTTCATTTTTCACTATCATTTCATTTTTATCCTTATTTAGGTACTAAATTTCTTTCTGAAAAGACCAGATGACATTAATATTAATTGTTCCATGTGAATGTGTGTGTGTGTGTGTATATATATACATATGTATATATGTATTTTATACAAAATGGTAATAGCAAGATTACTTCTGGAAAAAATTGCTTAAATGGTTTATGGCTTAAAGTACTATTTTATGTAAATTAACTCCAGTTGCCCATGGGTAAGAAATAAAATAGGGCAGTTGAAAATTTCCCAGAGGATAGGTATGGAAAATGTTTTATAATGTAATTTTTGAAACCTAGTCAGTGTGTCAATGAATAATAACAAAACAAGTGTCTTGGTAACCTCTTAAAAAATGATTCCAACTTTTAGTAAAGGGGATTGTAACATTTGTTGGAATGTGGGGCTTTTGGTCTATAAATGGCTTGAGTAATGATTTGGCTTTAATGCTTCATTCTCCATTGCTCTGTGTTAAAATAATCGTTTTCAGTGTTCAAACTGCAGTTTAGTCCACTAAATTTTAAAGTGACAGGTATTCTTTTCAACTTGATGGAAACACAGAACCTGATGACTGTTAGAGGACCATCCTTGTATGAAAAGGAGGGGAAAAATAAAATAATTTTGTATTACTTCCGAAACCGTTGGCAAGGGTGGCGGAATAAGTTGAGTCCAGAGAGTGGTTTTAACCTTGGTCTCATCTGCAATGTTGGGAAGACACATGAACTTCTCTGGGCTTGATCTGTAACATGGACTTGCTCCTGGTCTTAATCTAACGCATAGTAGTAAGTACACATGGTATACGGATATGCCTAGAAAATATATAAATACTATAAAACAAAATTAAGTTGTGAAATTGAATCACATTTTGGGGTCCTTTTATAAGTGAAAATGGTCAAACAGAAGCATTTCTATAAAGTTCTTGAGTCTTTCAGAACCATATTACTTTATGGCAAACTGTATGTGCATTGATATCTTATTCTGTAAAAGAAATGAGGCAGGGGTGTTGGGCAGAATGTCATATGAATAGTTAGGGTTTTGGTGAAATACCTTGAATAACTGCTCTGCCAACAGGAATACCTACTGAGGATTAGGGCTACGCAGACAGAGTACTGAGGATGAAGAGTGAAGGAGACAGAGTTTATGCCTTTAAGGAATCTGGATATGTGAGAACAGTAAAACACTTCAGGAGCTTCTTTTAGCCAAGCTAAAAATGCTTTTTGAAAGATCTGAAGTTTTAGTATGAATTTGATCAATTTGGTCTCTCTGCTTGGTTTCGGAGTGTCTGTTAGGAGAATCCTCCACAGGGCCGAGTGCTGAGGGGGACTGAGAAGGTGGGGATTCAGGCAGCTAGAGGGGTATCTTCTGAGCATGAGCCTCCACAGCTCAGCAGTGGACTAGGCCACCTCAGCGTTGTTCTTTGTTTTGTGACCCTTGGGGGCTCCCGGCACTTCTCCACATTCTCTTTGCACAGCCTCTGGAAAAATTCCCTGAGTTCAAGGTCAGAATCAACCCAGGGACGAGGAATGAGCTCATGTAGCCTTACGCAGTTTGTGTAAAGACCTGGGTTTTGTTTCCAATCATCTGCTGTGACTTGGATCAGGAACAGTAGGTGTGCAAAGCTTTTCATCACTTTTCAAGGGTGGGGCAAATGTGATGGAGAATTTTATACCACTGAAAAGACTAACTGGAGAAATTTGATAATCAGATGTATCAAAAAGTCAAACATCTGTCCAACAGTTTCCCTTCTATCCATCCTCTGCTATCTCTGAAGTCTGTACGGGTTTCTAGGTCTCTATCTGATGATTCAATTCTTACATAGTTTTTTAAAAAAATACCCGAACATTTGCAAAAAGACTAACATGTTTGATTTTCTTTGATTTACATCCACAAAGAAATGTTAAGTGTCAAAGACCCAGCTGATCTGATAGATGGGGTTCCCTTTTTATTTGCTTATTTATACTAAAAAGCAGTTTGGTTTTTTTTTTTTTTTTTTAATTTTTGTTCTTGAACTCACCACCATGTGGCACTCTAGTAATTTCTGTATCTTTGTATGCCTCTAGGTGCTGGAGATGCCTTCAAAATATAGACTTCTAGCAAGAGTTCTCTCCTGAAAATGCAGAGTCATTCACTAGGATTCCCACTTGTGAAGTCATGGAGCATTTGGTTAATGAAGTACGTCCTTCCGCTAACATGGGTATTTCCCTGGGCTTCGCCTAAAACACAAGAGCAAAAACAAAACCCATTTCTCTGGATTCCTTAATCATTAGCTTTTCTGTTTCTTTCTGCAAAGCAGTCTAGAAAAATGAAAGTAGAAATTTTACTGCAGGGATTATGGAAATAAGTCTAAAAATTATTAAGCATATAAACATAGAGGTGAGGCGTGAAGTGAAATTTCTGGTTCACGGAAGACAGTAATGTATATATTGGAGAGGAACATTTATTTCAAAGATAGGAAAAGACAGCAGTGTTACTGTAGGATTTTCTGAGGGGTTCTCACCAGACGATTTGGCTTTCTGATGTGGTGTGTAAGCTCGGTGCAGTGGACTCTTCATGATCTATCGGCTTGACCCACCTTCTGTGGCTATCAGTCACGTGAGGATGGGAAGTGCCATTCCCCTTGTGCACTACATCAGTGTATAGAGTTCTGTTAATTGATGTTTTGACCATCACTTTTATGCAGAAACCTCACATGGGAGCAATTATGGTATGGACATGTAACATACTGATTCTGATTTAGGAAGGACTTAAACCTGAGATTAAGACTCACCAACCATACGGAGAAGTCCACAAGTCCCTTTCCTGACACTATTACCTTCGCTGCAAAGGAATTTCTCATTTCCTTTTGCTTTTTTCCTCATAGTTATGTGCATATAAAAAGGAAACAGCAGGAAGAGGGAGAAGATTAGAAAGAAATTGAAAGAGAAAAATGCAGAATAATTAATTCTCAGCTTGTCGCGTTTCAGCCACATCTCTGTCTGTACTAATAAAACTTAAATGAATGAAATGCTCACTAATTGTCAAACCAGAGCAATTACCAGGCATTTCCCAAATAATGCTTTTATAGGAGGGACCAATTATGGAAGAATGAAAAGCAAAACAGAACAAAAACATAAATAAAATAGGAATCTGATCTCACACAGTAAAATGTAAAGGAATCGAATTTAAAGCACTGACCCACTTGTTCCCATCATTAGGAAATTTTCTTTAACATTTGACATTATTTTCTTGCATGTGACTCTCCAGTTCACTGAACCTGTCCTGTTCCTGTGGCCGTGAGCTGAAGATATTCTGTCACTTCCAGCTTACTTCTCCTGATTTATCACCGGCAAACTGTGAGTAAGGGGAAGCCTGTGCTGTATTTCCATCATCTGGAAATGATCAAGCTTACAAAATACATTTTGAGTATTCATATATTCAACGCCACTACATGAACATTCTCGTCAGTCTTGAGTCTTCCATCTCCAAGACTACGTTTGCACTTCTTCTTCTTTTTTTTTTGGCTGGGGCTGGGTTTGAACCCGCCACCTCCGGCATATGGGGCTGGCGCCCTACTCCTTTGAGCCACAGGCACCGTCCTGCATTCCCACTTCTTTTCCTGCTGCATTTGCTCCTTGGACTAATGACCTTTGGTCATTTAACATAATTTGGTTTTGCAAGCCACCTTCTGGTGGTGTTTTTACTTCTCTCTTAACTGAACCCAGGAGTTGGCCCCAGACCCCATGGTCTTTGGCCTTCCTCGGATCTTCCTTTCCAGCCTCCCAGCTCTCCCCATCTTACTGCTTCTTTAGCAGAGAGTGTCATAGGACACACATGGTCAGTGAAGCCGGATTGACTTGAATCAAATTTCAGCTCTACCGTTAATTAGCTCTTTACTCTCAGGCAAAAGAGCTAACTCTCTTGGACCTGCCACTTGCCCCAACCCATGTAGATGGTCATACCCTCTTCTTCCGAGAGACTAGCGGCTTAACTGAAAAGGCGCGAGAGAAGGGCCCTCGCCACGCTCTTGGCAATCCGTGTCCATTGTCTTCCTCTAGTGCAGCGGTGCTCAGCCTGTGGGTCGCGACCCCTTTGTAACAATGAAAATAGATGGCGGCATGAGGCAGGTGGAGAACCACTGCCCAGTGGAACCTCAGAGTTGATGGCCGTTGCTGGAGAAAGCGCAGATTGAAGCCCACTGTAAATTCCTGACATCTCATCATGCCTTAGACTGCTATTTGTTTCTTTCTTTTGTTTTCATCAGAGCTTCTTATCTCCAGCAACAAAAATCAATCTCGCCAGTCTGCCTCTCTCTCTCTCTCTGTTCCTTCTCTGCCTCTTCCTCCTGTTCCTTCCTCCCTCTCTTCCTCCCTGCCTCTTTTTCTCCCTGCCTCTTTCCTCTCCCTCCTTTCTTGCTCAATTGAGGTCTAACGTATATCCAGTCCACTAAAGTTTTACACATATGCACACTCTGGGTTCAGCGTCCCATCCCCATTAAGACACAACATTTCCCGCAGCCCAGAAACCTGTTTTTGCCTCTTCCGGTTACACCCCTCAGAGCCCTCTCCTGTTCTGACATCGGTCACTAGGGGTTGGTTTTGTTTTTTTTTCACTTTCTTCCTTTTGGCTTCTTTTGTTAGGCTTTTTTTGTGCTTCTGGTTTCTTTTTCTAAACAATGTCAGTGAGATTCTTCCATGTTATGTATATTGGTAATTTTTAAAAATTGGTTGTGATATTCCATTGTATGAATGTGTTATATGCAACTTATCAACTCTTTGTGTTTTTTTTTTTTTTTAGATAGACATTTTGGTTTGGGGCTAGGAATAGAAATGCCATAAATATTTTTATAAGACTTTTGGTGCAGATATTTATATATGCTCATTTGAATTGTGTGTACCCTTCTCTATATTGCTATCTATTTTACTGCTGTGAGAAATTAAGAGGACAAATTGGTCTTTGCTAATGGTAAGTCTTGTGCTCAGACCCACATCTTCCGCTGGGTTCTTTCTAGCCAATAAAGCAACTTTTAGTCAGGGATATGCATTCTTGGAGTTGGGGGTACAATTGAATCAATGCTGTATGGAGTCCTTTCGAAGTTGTCCACAGAATTGTCTGTTGGTAGAAAACCTTCCTACTGTGGTTTTCTCTTAGTCACAGTTTTTCCCAGCTATAGTTCATATAATTGATGTCAGTCCTTTCTGCCTGCAATGAAGTGTACGCATACTTTCTTAACTGTCAGTGGACTGTCCTCAACTCCAACTTGAGTGCTGATCATTACTCTCTGCTAAGCGAACCATTTCCTTGGCAGCATCTGGAATTCCTGCAAAACTTTTATGTTTACACCCAGCATGCTTTTATTTCTAGGTGCCCCTGGCCCTAGCATGCTTTTTTGTTGCCATTATTATTCAAAACTTTGGGCCAGCCGCTTGGTGTCCTCTGGAACATAAAATAAATGTCATAGAGGAAGGGATTGTGAACATAAACCGCAACTCAGAATGGTGTGGTAGCTGAGACTATTTACACATTAAAAGTTATTGCTGAGGAGTATTCCATAGCTCTTAGAGCACGGAGAGATCTGTGTTTACCACTGTTGTGTAACCAGTTGTGCTTGTGCGTGTATATGTGCGTGGTATTATGTAAACATACATGTGCATATGATTTTTGATCAGTTGCATTTTAAAATTTTTAATGAAATTTTAAATAAATCTTCAGTAATTTGTTTCAGTGACAAATAGCATTATAACCTCAGGCTCTGTTGAACAGAGCGGGCTGGAATTCTCTCTCATCTTTTCCTCTTCGCTGGGGACTTTTCTTTTGTCGTCTAACATATGCAGGTGTTTGTTATACCTAAATCAACTTAGTGACCTTTATAATTTTTTTCCTTTTAAAATTTGAAAAATCTCAGAACTGAAGTGTTTTTCTCCATTTCTCCATCCCTTGTTCCTTGCCCTCTGGGAATTCACTTTTCGTCTCTTACCAATTCAGACAAACTACTTGCACTCGTGACTACTTGCCGCTTGTCCCCCACCCTGCAGTCCATTGCTGTTTTCACCGTGTTGATCTCTTTTAGTTCTCAGAGCGTTTGCTGCTCTTTTTCCTTCACTGCTTTGTAAACATCTCTTTCTCATCTTCTATTACATTTCAATATTCCACTTTTCCTACTGTTCCTCGTCTTTTACTGACATTTCCCCTGTTCTTTCTTCTAAATATAAATGGGTCTCCAAATTCTGTACATCTTCTCTTGCGTTCACTTCTTGTCCCTTCCTGACTCTTTCTTTGGACATTTACCACACCACACACCCCTGTCTTCAGCTCCCCACCGTGTGAGCACCAACACCGTCCTGGTCTTTCTTGGGAGCTCCATTTTAATATTTTCAGCTGCCTAAAACTCTCTACTCAAATGTCACGCCAAATTTCTACCCTGTGTCTAGAAAAAATTTCCTTTTGATCCTGGGAATACACTTTCCTTACTTGAGTTCTCCATTCTCTAAAATGCTGTTATCCTTGCTTTCTTCTTCTTTCTTTCTCTTTTATGTTTAATCAGTTGCCAGCGTCCTATGGATTTTACTTTTTCAGTATCATTGCAGTCATTTCCTTTTTCCCCATCCCTACCCTCATTGATTATACTTCAATAAGAAGAATATGTCCCAGCTCCAGCCATGTACACATAAAAGAGCTATAGTCTCCATCTTTTTAAAGGCTGCATAATATTCCATGGTATACACATACCGCAGTTTATTAATCCATTCATGGGTTGATGGGCACTTGGGCTTCTTCCATGACTTGGCAATTGTGAATTGGTTTGCAGTAAACATTATGGTGCAGGTATCTTTGTTGTTAAATGATTTTTGGTCTTCTGGATATATACCTAGTAGAGAAATTGCAGGGTCAAATGGCAGGTCTACTTTTAGTTGGGTATATTTTAAAAATGGTCTTTTTGCCTCTCCCAACTGATTAATTTTAAATAGTTCAGACAGCTTAACTGCATTAAAGCACAATTAAGAGTGTAACCTTACCTTGCTTAATAATTTTAGGTTTCAGTAAACATATTCACAATGGTAATTAATGGAAACCTCAGCACAACTACTGTAAATCTTTAAATAATGATGTTTATCTCAAATAATAAGAAGTTATGAGATATGCTTGTTCCAAGGCTTATTATTTTGGTAGTTTAGTGATAGATTTGAGAACCTTTTTGAAGGAAGGTTTTGAAGGTTTTTTCCTTTTTGTCCTTCATTTTGCTGTTCTCAAACTGTGTACCTTAATGGTCAAGAATAGATGACTATCTCAGCGTAGTCATTTTTTTCTAAATATAACAGCATCAGCAGAGAAACTAAACATTTCTTTGAGTTTTACTTATTTTAAGCTGTGATGAAACCTTTGCAAGATTCACCCCCAGGACAATTCTCACATTTTAGTGGCCAGAATGGCATCAAATCAAATGTAGCTGCCTAAACAGTTAATTAGCAAGGACTGGGATTACGGGAATTGGTTTAGAATGATCAGGATGTACCCCCAGTTTCCTATGGTACACATCTCTGTACACAGAACTTTGCTAAAAGGAAAGAGGAGTGTAATGAAAGAGACAGGTTTGAGCGGTCACATCGTCTCATTCCTTTTCTCTCTATTCCTCCTTTCACGTCGTCTTCTGTTCTATTTACATTATTTTCTCTTTCTCATTTAACTTTTCCTCTTCTTTGTGCTTGATAGTACGCCTCTGGTGACCTCCAGCTTTGGTGCAGTTTCTTTTCTATGAAAAGAGTTGCAGTGAGAGGAATGTGATAGGTAATTTCATGCCTCAACTTGACTGGGCCGTGGGATGTCTGGCTATCTGATTAAAGGTCATATCTAACTGCATCTGTGGGGCTGTTTCTCCAAGAGACTGGCATTTAAATTAGTAATTGGGTAAAGCAGATGGTCTTCCCTATGTGGGTAGAATCATCTGATCCACTGAGGGCCAGAATAGAACAAGAAGGTGGAGGAAGGTGGACTCTCCTCTGCTGACTGCTTGGGCAGGTATATTCATTTTCTCCTTTCTGCAGCTCCTGGTTCTCAGTCTATACCCTTGACTCTCTGGCTCTGAGGACTTTAAACTACACCATTGATTGTCCTGAGTCTCCAGCCTGCATACAACAGATTATGGGATTTTCTCAGCATTCCTAATTATATGAGCCAATACTTATAATAAATCAATCTCCTCTCTCTCATGCACACTCTCTCTCTCTCCATATATATGTTATATATAATATATATTATGCATATATATGTATATGTACTCTTTCTCTATACATACATATTATATAAAATCAGGGTTTATCCCCAGTTCTTTTGGTTCTCTTTCTCTGAACAACCCTGAATAATGCAAGGGATATTTTTTCCTACTATTTCACAACATATTTTGGTATTATCTAATAGATGAGCTAATAGCTGATTGTTAGTGTAATCTGTTAATGGACCCAATGTGAAATTTATTCCGTATACTATTAGAAAAAGAGAGTGAAGCATGACAAAGCTCTTTTTCTCAGAGTTTCAGATTGAAGCGGGGATATGCAAAATTCACAGGTAAAAATGTGAACTAGCAGTACACTTAAGTGCCCCCATTTCGGTGGAAAAACATTGATGCATGAGATCCGAATGGACTGTCAAATGTCGCAACTTTTCCCCTTTTGAAGTGGCAGCAGATGGCAACATTTTGTCAGTGAGACAAAACATCTGTGGCTCTAAACTAGCTAGGGATAAAGAAAGAGAATTTTAAGACTCTTTCAGAGAAAAGGAGATTTAGAAGGAGTCCACATGGCAGGGTGTCGGAGCTTGGACAAAAACACCAGAAAGTGAGTAATTATCCTCAGACGGAGCCTGGAGGTGTTGTGAGACCAAGGACTTTGAACATTCAGTGTTAAGTTGTTTGTGTTTCTGTGATTTAAACACCCTCGTTCTCTCCAAATCAGAGTCCTGTGTGTGGTGGGTGCGGCCCATAAACATTGGCGAGGGGGGAGAGGCAAGCATGAGATTCATGTCAGCCAGAGCCAGAAGTTGAAACCACGATGTGATACTGGAACTCCAAGCCAGAGTTGCCCCGGAGAAAATACGCTCTTGAAACCACACTGTCCTTTCTTCAAGGTCTCGGATAAAAAGCTCTGGAAAATTTTATTTATCTTTCAAAGGATAAGGTAACTTGAGCTGATATCTGGGTTACAGACATAAGTACCCAATTAATTGGAAAAAATGGGACTAGCTTAGGGCCTAAATAAAAAGAAATATTCTATAAATGTCATTTCTCTCTATTTTTTACTATAATAACCGAGGGAAATGTGTTGAAATTAAAAACAAACAGAAAAAGCACCACTTCGGAGTCTAAAGGCCCTTAAAGTCTTAGCCCTGGCTCTTAGTCTATGTGTGGTATTTAGCAAATTTTCTACCATTCACAGTTTTATTTTCCTAATGAGTAAATTCTTGCAATAATATCTGCCTTATAGGGTTATTCTGGGTACAGCATCTGAAAGATAATAAGTGTTTAATTAATTGTTATTTATACTAATAAAAGAGAACAGTTATCGAGTACTTAGTATGAACCAGGCACTTTTCCTAGTATTTTGATTTATCTAATTTAATACTTACAATGGCTTTCTAAGGAAAGTGAAATATCTCTGTTTTACAGTAGAGGAAATGTAGACAAGATGGTTGACAACTTTGCCCAGGTCACATGGTTAAAGATCCAAGTCAGGACATAAAACCAGACAAAGTCTGTTGTCTCCAGCCAGTAAGTGATGGGAGAGAGTAATAGGTCCAGGTGCCATGGAGGTGGACTTCCCTGATAGGTGGACTTCAGCATGGCATGGAATGATCTGGAAGGCTTGCTGAGTCACCTTCACTTCTCAACAAATGCAGGAGGCATGCTTAGAGTTAGTCTCATCCTGACTGTGGTCTGGATGAGAGGGGAAGCTGTAGGAATAAAGGAAGTGGTAGAGGTCTGTGATGGACGTAATAGGCATTAGGTAGAAAAGATGGGTGAGACTTCAGGAGAGAGATCTGGACGTGCAGAGAGGGGTGAGGCTGGAGCAGTTTATTGGGTTCTTTTTCTCCAAGATAGAGTCTCATTTTGTCACTCTGCGTGCCATGACATCATTGTAGCTCACAGC
>NW_003852471.1:1901963-1915267 GCF_000181295.1 Otolemur garnettii | reverse complement strand
AACTCCTGAGCTCAAGCCATCCACCTGCCTTGGCCTTCCAGAGGGCTAGGATTGTAGGCATGAGCCACCGCACCTGGCCAGAAGATTATTGTTTTGAACTTACAGAATATCAACACGCTGTGAGTATATTGGGTGAACCAATCGAACAACTAAAGTCAGCTGAAAAAATGGTAGATGTTAAATCCCACGAGGACAAACCTTAGTTGTGGGATGACTCAGCACTTACATAGTGCAGACTGAGCTTGTTTCTTAAGGACTTGCCACAGAGGATCATACAGGCAACTAGCTGGAACACTCTCTTACAAAGCCTAACGCATGCAAGGTTATCCAACCTCCCCCTTAACAAGATCACGTGAGTTCATATAGTAGGGAGAAGAGAACATAGGAGAGGGGGAATAAAGGGAGGAAGGAGTCAGGGCAACAAATCAACTCATCTCACAAAAAGCCCACGAGCATTTCAGTGCCTCTAGCTTTGCCCACAAAACTCTGACTGGCATTCTGTCTGCCATGGGTGCTTTACTTTTCTGGACTGCCTTAGTGCCTCAGGTCAATTTTAATGCACTGTCTGCTATTATTATGGATGGAGCCCTAGAAGCCATGCATTGGAGCTGAATGAGGTGGGTGAGACCGTGTGTTATGGCCATTTCCAGATGAGATTAGGGAACACATCAGGGCTGGTTCTTTAACTTCATGATGCTATCTTTGATCTGAGCTGAATTGTACTGCAACGGGACACGGTGTTTGTACACTGCATTGTGTGTGTAGTTATCTCTTTATCTGAACGTTTGTGTGCCGCATCTGCAGAGCCCTGTGATAGGCACAAGGAAGCACACTTGGGATTGCCACAAAGAAGGGGCCTTGTAAACCCTGATCTGATGAGGGAAGGCTATTACCCCAGATAGGCCCCATACAAAAGCTGAATAGAAGGTGTCATAGGATGAGATGGGTGTAAACACTCCTGACCTTCTCTCTGGATAAATTTGTACCACTGATCTCTTCAGATTATTTTCTTTTAGTTCCCTCTCATCTCTTGATTTTGCTTACATAACTTGGCTTTTCTTTTTCTTTTTTTAAAATATGGAAAGCTTCACGAATTTGTATGTCATCTTTGTGTAGGGGCCATGCTAATTTTCTCTGTATCATTCCAATTTTAGTATATGTGCTGCCAAAGCAAGCACCATAACTTGACATTTCTTTCCACCAAATCTAGGGCCTGGCTTTGCTGCCCCTGAACATCAGAAAATGTTCATAAAAATTTGTATTGTGAGCCGTATCAAATGTAGCAGTAATACTGTGGGAGGGGAAGCTGACTTTTCAGAATGTGTCCTGTTTGTGAAGCAGACTAATTACTTAACAAACCTTAAAAAATAGCAACTGTAATTGTTAAAGTATGCTCTTTCCTTTTCCTGAAAGAATTGTCTTCTCTGACAAGAGAATTTTAAACTCTCAAGCATGTCAGCTGCAGGGGACATTAGAGATAATTCAGTCTTAGGATGACAAAGCTTATTTTTTCTTCTGAGTGCTAAATTCTACTCTGAATTGTAATTATGAAATTAATGCTGTCATTTTGTGATAAAATAATATTTTCTTAGCTTATAAAATTATAGAATGCATTGATAAAGTGCTACAGAATTAAGAACTACACAAAGATTTTCCTTTCCCAAGAATTGTTGCTGTCCTTAAAATTGCTAAAAACAGTATACTTAAGTAAAGACGTTTTTCATTCATATATGTGTAATGGAACTTCCAGACACTGCGTTCTTTTCTAAAGTGGTTATAAATGGCACAATGGACTTGCAACTTTTCATTTTTTTAACTATGATGAACCATATATGTCATATGGTTATTACAGAGCCCACTGAATCTAAAAAGAGACTCGCATATGCCAGTGAATGTTAAAACTGGTCACCTGGAACAGGTGTGTACGCAGATGAGGCCCCTCCCAGCACTCAGGAGGCTCCATTCTTTGGCTGCAGCCCACCGAGGGCCTGGATCACTTCTCCCTCAGCTTGTGGCTTCTCTTTGCTCTTTCCAATGTTCTACAGATGCCAGAGATGCATCTGAAGCTTCATTTTGTCTTAACTCTGCCCTGGGGCACACTCATCTTCCCTCCAAATATGCTTGTCAGAGAGTTAAAGATTTTCCTCGTTTCTCCTTGTTTTCTGTTTCCCTTTTCACCGCACAGTAACTTGCACATCTCTCTCTCTTATTTTAACAATTTTACTGTTCATTATTTTTAAAGAAGAGATTGAGGGAAACAAAAATGACGCACAGAAATTTCTCAGAGTCATTGAGATGAAAAATGAGAAAGAGTAACTTGCAGGGCACCTGACCAAAAAACAGCCTTGATAAAATTCCGAAGGAAAGCGGCGTATACTTTGTTTTGTGATTTGAAGCCCGAAACCTTAAATCCAATAATTAATCAAATAAGATCCATTTAGATAAGGAAATTGTATTTAGTAATAATTGAAGGTGCTATTCAATTGTAGACTTGTCAAAGATTTTTTGAGAATCATTAAATTAACATCCCATGATGAGAATTGTATGCTGTTTAGTAAATATGGTGAGATGGTCAAAGGCATATTTGATAATAATAGGTATAATTTGATGTATCCTTAATACTGCAGGGATTGTACTCACCAATAATAATCTTCCCCACAATCATTTAATATCCCACCTGTGATGCAACTCTGAGTATATGACCTTGTCACCTTCTTCACAGAAAAAATAGAAATCACTCGATTTCCTACCACTGACCCCCCTCATTTGTGAGTCTGAACTCTTCAGTAAGTTGAAGACATTTCTCCTTTTAAGGCAAATAACTGGTGGTCTGGTAAATTTTAACAATTAGCTTTCTATAAGAAACATCCTAATTTGTAGCTTTTACTGATTTCTATGATGTAAGTACTTTCACCAGGGCTGATTGCAAGCTACCAATATGATATCAATGAACAATGTATGGAATGTGCCTGTGAGCTTTGAAAGCCAGCACGAACCAGCTCCGTCACGCTACGGGGCTGATACTTCTTTTCTGAAGAAGCGTAAGAGAATGGCGGGGTGAGGGAGGAATCTGTTCACAGACTCCACAGTCAAATGTGTCTGAGTCTGTATCCTGGCTCTACCCCGATACTCTGAACAATCATAAATGCTCTTTATCTCAGCTTTTTAATTGTAAGATGATGATTAACAAAACATACCCTACCATGGGTAGCAACACTGTCCTCCTCATACATAACAAAAGGCTAAAACATCTCTAAGGAAGAATATTATTGTTAGTGTCCATTTCACAAATGAGGAGATTGAGGACCTAGAGCTACTGCTCTAATTCTTTCTTTTTATTTGGCCAAATTTTACCTTATTTCTTCCTCTCCTGGTCACACTTCAGCACACCCCCCCCTCTGGCATTAGCACACGTTATGTACCCAGCTATGGCTACTAGGAATAACCTTCCATCTTTCACTGGACAGACTTTTTAGACAGAGATTCGTGTGAAGGAAGATTACTGGAGAGTGCTTTCAGAGGGACTATAAAGAAACGGGGAAGCAGGACTGAGAAGGAGAGATGTGCATGACTCTGAGTAGGAACTCAGGAGCTGCGATGGCCCATCAGAGTTGCTCAGTGTGGGGACAGGTCCTTTGTCTGCTGTATTGTCCAGTCATTGATGTAAAAGGAAAGACATCTTGAGCAAGGAGGCAAGGTATTTTCAGGAGTCATTGACATAGAAGGAAAGACATTTTGAACAAGGAGGCAAGGTACTTTCAGGACTGAAATACAGCTGCGAGGCCCCAGCAGCTAACAAATCAATCAGCTGGGGTTATATAAATGAAGCAATACTTTTTGCTTCCTTTCTGTCTGTATTTCCTCAACAACACTACAGTCTGTTAAACATCTGCATCACTGTCTGTAGGTCAGGACTCCCAGATGACTCTCTGGCTTTGTTACTCATCCCAGCTTTTGTGTCTGTTTCTGATACCTACCTTCCATTATTTTGGGTTCCTATCATGTTCATTTTCTACTAAAGCATTTTCTAACTTCAGCCTGAGTTCCATGAGACAGCCACCACCTGGCTGTCAATCATGCCAGTCCCTCCCTCACCAGTATATTCTTTATTGCGTTAGTAAATCAAGTGTCTATTACACTCTCCCTTGAATCATTGTTAGTTAACTGGTTTCTGGATTCAAGAGCAATTGCCCCAGCATTGCCCCTTCTCTGAGCCTCTGGTCTTTTTTTACCACTGATGCATTGCCAATGTTACTACATTACTATTTTGGCATTATCTCTCAGAGTGTTTGCCATAGTGTTGAATTTTATATCATGAGGCTCGATCCACTATTGATAAACTCTTCCTTATCCAAATTTGTATCCTGTTCTCTCCCCCTCACTTTGATCCCGCACCCTCAGGTTCCCATTTCCACTCCCCTGCCTCTTGCCAGTTCATGATGATCAGGTCCTGGAGTTCCACAGATATATACATATATATATATTCCTTCTCATCTTTTCCCCTGCTGGATATGTTGTGATTTGGCCCTAGTTATTTAAATGGAGGTCAGGAGGGGAGATAAGCATAAATCCAGATGTGCACACATGTTGCCTTGGGTGGTGGTCAGTTTTCTGTTCCAACTTAGCTAGTCAAGTCTCCTTGGTTGTTCAAGCAGTGACTAATTAATGTGGTGTTGTTGAGGTATTTTGTAGTTGTGATGAACGTCTAGTTTAAGGAAGAGGACCTTCCATCATCTGGGGAGGCATGACTCAATGCACTGAAAGGCCATAAAAACTGAGCTGAGGTTTTCCAGAAGAAGAAGAAATTCTACCTGTGGATTGCAGCTTCAGTATTGCCTGAGAATTCCAGTTTGCCCCCACTAATTTCCTCCCCTGTAGATTTTGGGCTTGCCTCACCAGCCCCAATGATAGCATAAACTAATTCCTCGCAATAAAACTCTTTACATACATTTCCTACTGATCTTATTTCTCTGGGAGAGCCCTGAGTGATACATCTTTCAAGGTAGAGTCTTTGCATCATCGTCTGGAAAGACAGCCTCACTGTCCTTAAACAGAAAGGAGTGGTCCAACCCTGTAGCTCCAGGGGACTCAACGACCTTCTGGGATTAATAATTGTATGTGTATGTACCCAGATGTTCTCACTATAAGCCACAGGACTCTTCTCTTTTCCCAAAATGGACCTGAACTTGGTCAGTGTGCTTGAAGGGCCAGAGATTTCAACTGACTCTGCAATTTCTCCATTGTTTTAATTAAGTCCTAGGCCTGATAATTTGGACAATTCTGTCATCTAGCAGCAGAGGATGGGAGTCTCTCTTTTTTCTTTCAAATTAATATGAGAGTACAAATTTTTACGTTACATTATTTTCAATTATAAGGTAAAGTTCAAGTTGTAGTTGAGCCCTTCACCCAGGGGTGTGTTGAACACCCTCACGTTAGGTGAGAACCCGCCAACTGCCCTCCCTCCTCCTGCCAATAGCTCTCTCCATTCTCTCCCTCTCTCCTCCTCTCCCCTCGCTAAACTATATTTGTGTTTTTCATTAGTATGGGTGTATAGTTGTTTATATATTGATTTCATATTATTATTGAATACATTGGGCATTGTTTTTTCATCCTTGAGTTACTTTACTAGGTAGAATGTGTTCCAACTCCATCCACGTAAACATAAAAGATGTAAAGTCCCCATCTTATCTTATAGCTGAATAGTATTTTATAGTCTACATATGACACAGTTTGTTAATTCATTCATGGGTTGGTGGGCATTTGGGTTGCTCCCACAACTTGTCAATTGTGAACTGAGTTGGAATAAACATTCTAGTGTAAATGTCTTTGTAGTAAGATGATTTTTGTTCTCCTGGGTAGATACCTAATAATGGCCTAATTTGTAGGATCAAATGGAAGGTTGACTTTTAGTTTTGTAAGAATTCTCCAATAAAGGTTGTATTAGTTTGCAATCCCACCAGCAGTGTAGAACTCCCACCCCATCCTTGCCAACATCCACAGATTTGAGATTGTAATGTGGGCTACTCTCACTGGAGTTAGGTGATTATCTCGGAGTACTTTTGATTGGCATTTCTCTGATGATTACAGGCGATGAGCACTTTTTCATGTTGCTGACATTCATTGGTCATCAGAGAAGTTTCTATTCAAGTATAGACATATAAATGGTGTTGTTTGCTCTTTTCTTGTTGATTAATTTGAGTTCTCTGTAGATTCTAGTTATCAGCCCTTTGTCAGATTCATAACATGCAAAATCATCTCCCACTCTGAAGGCTGTCTGTTTGCTTTGGTTGTAGTGTTCTTAGCCGGGCAGAAACTTTTTAGCTTGATCAGGTCCCATTTATTTATTTTTGGTGTTGTTGCAGTTGTCGGTGGGGGAGTCTTCTTCATGAAATCTTGTTTCTCGCCCCATGAGAGTCTCTTTATATGCTTTCATGTTACTCTTGATGCCCTAAGATACTTTAAACTTACTTACCATATCCAAGAATAAACTTAACTTTTCCTCTAAACCCCTCTTTCATTCTTCCATAACTGTGTGGGTGACTTTACTATCTATCTAATTCTGGAACCTAGAAAGATGGGAGGTGTTCTAGGTAAATCTTCTCCTTCCGTGCCCTGATTTCATCAGCTTCTGAGACTTGTCAGTTTTTGTACCTCCCTATTTCTCAACTCAGTCTAATTCTTCCACCTGCCACCACAGACACCATTGTCCATCTGCTGGGTTACTGCTGCAGCCTTCTAATTGATCTCTGTGCTTATTCTTGTTCTACTGCAGTCACTGCTCTCCACAGCGGCCAGTGTGGTGTTCAGAAAGTTCATTTCTGATTATGTCTCTTACTTAAAACTCTTCCATGATTTTTCATGGCTCTTTGGCTATTGACTGCAAAGCCCTAACTCAGCCAAAGCGCTGTTGTAATCTCTTGTTTCATCTTGCCACACACTGCCCCTCACTCCTTTACTGTCAGCTACAGGCTTTTAGTTCCTTGGAAGTGCCATTCTCCTTCCTACTGAGGAAGGAGAAATAAATCTTATACTTCTTAATGAGCCCAAGGAAGCAGCAGGCAGCTACAGAAGAACTCGTCCTCCAAAGATAAGAACAAACTTTACACTGAGCTGAAATACCTTGAGAAAAAACTATGTAACAGATAACAGCACCTTGGTTTCTTGAGAAATATAATCATTAACTCCTTGAACTCTTTGTTGTAACTATAACTATACAGCTGATACCAGGCTAAAGAAAAAAGTATAAAGGGGTTTGGAAAAAACTGTTTCCCTGGAACTAAGCATTTCATGTATTGAGGCACCTAAGATCTTGTGGGCAATTAAAGGTTCCTTCTTCTATATTGCTGGTGTGTCTGTCTGTCTGTTTTGATTTGGTGTTTTCCTGCAGCACCACCAGAAGCCTCTGTGTATGCCTTGTCCTCTCCCTGGAATGCTTGGCCATGCACGTAAACCTGTTTATTTAATTCTTAGTCATATTTACCTGTCAACATCAACATCACTACTTCATGGAAATATTCTCATTGAGCAAACTGGTAGAAGTGGTTTGGTGGTCAGTTATGCATGAAGAATCTCCTTATTTGGGCCGGGTGCGGTGGCTCACACCTATAACCCTAGCACTCTGGGAGGCTCAGGCAGGTGGATTGCTGGAGCTCAGGAGTTAGAGATCAGCCTGAGTGGGAGCAAAACCCCATTTCTACTAAAAACTAAGTGGGCACTGTCGTGGTTGCCTGTAGTTGCAGTTACTCATGAGGCTGAGCCAGGAGGATCACTTGAGCTCAAGTGTTTGAGGTTGTTGTGAGCTATGATGCCTCAGCACCTTACCCAGGGTGACAATGTGAGACTGTCAAAAAAAAAAAAAAGTCTTCCTATTTGGAGTAAACTGAAAGTGGATTCTTCATTAGTGATGAGCCTTTCTGGCTCTTGTGTGTCTCATACCATCTGGCATCTCCAGGCAACTGTAGAGAAGGGCAGTGCTATTTAATAAGCTCCTGGTTTGTCACATGGTATAAAGACACTCTAAAATGCTGGCCAAATACTAGTTCTTACTAATATTTATTTCACATGACAAAAGTCCCCTATTCTTATGTGGATAAGTATCTTATCAACTGTTTTCAAATCCCAGTCATCTTCCCTATTTTTCATTTCATGCCCCAAACTTCCTCTTATCCTGGTAATGCCAGTTATCAGTCTCCACATTTTCAGAACTCCTCTTATGGTAGGGTCACGCCTGATGCTTCCTGCTTTAGTCTTATGTGTGCATGATTTACTAGACTGAAAGAGTCTTAGAGATAGCTAGGTTTGACTTTTAATGATTCTTCACTGTACCTGGTGTAATGCCTTAATCAAAGAAGATAATCCATACATATTTATGGAATAAATACTACAGTTCAATGATGAAAAGTTTTGGTGACCAGTGAGGAACTAAAGACCAAATAGCATCCAGGGATAAGAGATAAATAAATGGAAAAAAAAAGGCAGTGAATTAAAAGCCAGCTAAAGAACCCAAGAGGCAAAGAACAGAGACAACCCTGTAAGAGAAGACGACCTTGAGAACAGAGCTTAACATTAGATGATTCATTTGAAGCAGCTGAAGTTGTAGAAGGTCCCGAATCATGGGCAAGAGAGAGGGGACTCGTGTTGGGTAATAAAAACCTCTCTACTTAGAAGAGGGTGCTGGTGACTTAAATAATTAAGTAATTTTTGGGGATTTTCTTTTCCTAAAGTCAGAGGAGGAAAATGGTATTTCCTTTCAGTGGGAAGAAAGTTGGGAGGATATGGGGAAAGGACACAATTCAGCAGCAGAACTACCCTTGGGAAGTAGAATAGTAGATGTGAAAGAGGAAACAAAGACAGCTTCCGAATTTTGTCAGACTCCGTAAGGGTCAGGGGGATGTAATCTCTCACCTAGAAAGAACACTTACAAAGTAAAAAGAGTCAGTGGAGTGCTGTTGGTTGGGAGCCTGAGAAGTTAGAGGGGTTAGGGGCAACAAGAAATAAAACATAACATGAATTTTCTGTGAGGCTTCAGGATTTACATTTTTATCTTTCATCTGTATTTTTTGGTATAACGTTGTCAAAACTTTCTGGTTGACCGAATTCAATCTTCTGATGTTCTGATATTATGTAGGCACAGTTTAAAAACCCACTGAAAATAGTTCCAAATATATCTTTAAAAAACTTACCGACTCTTCCATGTTTTCTTTTGATTGCAGTTTCACTTTGAATAAAAAGGTATTGAAAATTAGAACATTTAGACTTCAGATGACTGGAACCATAGCACTCGGTCTTGCAGTCCTTACATACAAAGAGTCAAGGAAGATAAGATCTTTCTTTGACATGAAGGCATGCCAATTTTCAATACCTCAGTTCACACTAATACATTTTATGCATGAGCTCATCTCTTCTTTCCTATTACATGCATTCCTTGGTGCTTGTAAAAGTTTCTCAACACAAGCCTCATTGTATTTATCACTTTTAACATTCTAGGGTGCCAGCGCCGAAATAGTAATGACCTCATAGTTGATGAATCGAGTCTTAGATGTAGTATAAAAAGGACAAATTATTGCTAAGAGAAGCAGGGATGTGAAACGCAATGGCATTTTAAATTATACATGCACAAACAAAAGAGAAACTCAATTTTTTGCATTATCCATGATTCTACATAGGAATGCCTTTTCCTTTAGGGCAGTCTTCATAACATGCATCTTATTTACACATTAAAGTAAAAATTAAAAGCCTTAAATATAAGCCAAGTAGCTGCAGTACTTATTAGGAAAAAAGTATTCTAAATTGCAAAAGTATTCTTTAGGAAACAAGAAATCTTTGGTTATAGCTTGGCATTCAAGATAGTTGGGTAGAATGTTGTATGAATCTGTTAAATATCAGAAGAGAATGAGAATAGACCCAACAAATACTTTTCTTGGTGTATACTATACATATCATTTTCACATAGTATGGAAAATTTTTTTACTACCTAGCAAATTACCTAGTAAATGACAAAAGAATTGTCATTTATCTTTTCTTTTAAAAATAATCTTAGCATACATCTGCTTTCCTTTCCTCTCTTTTTTCTTTGTTTTTCTCCCCCTTTACAGGCAGAAGAGCTGAAACAAAATTATTAACTTACTGTGTCAACACAAGTAAATAACTTCCAGAATTATTTGAGAATTCTTGGGGAAATAATTCCCAGAATATCTATTAGAGTCATCCTTCATTTCTCTGTGGGATTTGTCTCAGGAGTGCTCACATACCTGAGTCCTGAAGTCGGCCCTGTGGAGTCCATTCAAGGTCAGCCCTTTCTAAATGCATATTTCATTTCCACAAATATTATATTAATGTCTGGAGAAAAATTCATATATAAGTGGACCTGCACAACTCAAAACTTGTGGTGTTCAAAGGTCAACTAATATTGAAAGTCCCATGGAACCAGTGGGATTTAAACATTATTATATAACAGTGAATGTTTTTCATTAGAATGCAAAGATCATATGAATTAGTTGTTTTGGATAATTGTTCCAACCATGGATTAGTTTGAAAATTGAACGCACGTGGGCAGCACATTGTCCAGGACTGAAAACTCTCTGAAATGATTGTTGTTTGGGAATAATTTTTATATTATGCCGTACAAAATTTATTTTGTTTTAATTTAATTTTTTTCAAAATTACATATGTACATAATTTGAGTCAATGAGTTGTATGTACAAGATTTGTTACCCAAACGACAGCGTCAATATTTTTTTCTGTTTTCTTTTTTTCCTTTTCCTCCCTAGAGGCAACCATTTAGAGCCTTCAGTTGATCTGCTGGTGTCATGCGTCAAAACATGTTTTTAATCACCACTCCCTGAGTTTTCCTTTTTAACCATTACCTACTCTATTTCCATTTTGTATGACAAGAACTAACCGCTCTTGTCTTCCCCAGCCTTCACCATCTTCCTCAAATATTGTAATTTTGCTTCGATGAATATTCAACACCCATGTTATAAAATGCAATGCATAGCTGAGTCATGTACTAAACTATTGTTTTTCCTTTCCTACACAACTCCTTGTTTTCACTGGACTCAGTTATCTTCCTTTGCTTTCTTTTGTATAATTTCTTAATGTGCTTATTGCTAATTCAATCTCAAAACGTTTTGGCAAGATTTTTCTAAAAAGAGCTATAAAGTTTTCGTTTTTCTAATCCATTAGACCGTGTGGTCTGTCACCGCGCTCACCTCTGCTATTGCAGACCTTGCTATTACCCACAGGTGGTGGTTTGCAGCCCTTCGTCTAAGCCATCCCTGAGCATGTTCAGTTCCTTCAGATATTCGATTGCTTTTATTTTTCTCCAGGGAAGTTTCTCTTGGAGACACATGTATTGCTCTCAGCACCTCTGTTGCAGATGCCATCCTGGAGTCTCCTTTATTAAGATTCTGGGAATTTCCTTTGCTGGTTCTTTCGTTAGATCCCCTGTTTCTATATCCTATAGTTTTCTTTCCCTTGGCTAACTCCTTCATCTTGGTGGAAATCCTTTTAGAGAAAGAGTGCAGATATGATAATATGATTATTTAACATATGGTTTTCTGGCAATTCACTATATTTTCCCCCTGGACTCTTCAGAATTTGACTTAGAAAAAATAATAAAAGCTGAATAAATTTTATGTGAAAATTTTTATTGTGATTATTTTAAATAAGATCAGGAAACAAAAAGAGTCAAACAAATTCCAAGACTGGGATTTGTAGCAGCAACACTCCATTGACTCATTGTAGATTTCTTTTATAAGTCAAATCATCTAGGAGGTGGAGGAAGCCTGGTGGCAAGGAGGATGGGGATGGTAATGTATAAAAACAGGGATGGAATTAAAGGGGATTTTGTTCTTTTCTTGACCTTGTGGTAGCTGCCAGAGTGACCTTCACTGTGATTCCCATTATAATGCTGAACTAGATGGTCCATCGTAACCTTATGGTAGAATAGCTGTGCATTGTGGCCAGTGCCTGTAATCCCACCTATTTGTGAGGTTGAGGCAAGAGGATCTCTTGAGGTTGCTCTGAGGTTGCGCTGGACTAGATGGTTTATCATAAACTTATGGTAGGAAGTTTCAGGGAATTAATATTGACATCTCAGACAAATGTTTCCCTAGATAGAAAGGATTGGCTGTGGACTTGGGGGTCTTTCTTAAGAAAGAAAAGAATTTATAAATAAGAAATTTATTTATAGTACTTCTAGCAATTGATCATAGCATTAGGTATATTTTAAAACATTTGATTTTCTACAAATAAAGAGATCAAATACTTACATTAAATTAAGAAAGAGTTTTGTAGCAATTTAAAAGTCGACAATGGAGCATGTGGCAGTCTTGCTAATAAAACCTGATTCCTAATGTGTTTTTAAGGAAGGCAGTGTGAGTGTTCCCAGAGAGCTCTTCAGAGAAAAGTTCACAGCATGGGTGGATTAGATGGGACCTGGGAGTGCCCCGGAGTGCCGCTCTCCTGTCCTGACTTTGCTATAACTGAGAGTCAAGTGGTGACACAGAGCTCCTGAAGCTGATAGGCGGCTTCGGCTCTTACTTTGCTGCCTTGGCAGGTTTCTTTCTCCTCAATGCTGTTTTTATATCTTTCAGTTTTAGGTGCAGTAAGGATGTGGTTGTATCATGTAATCATGGCTTTACTATGGTAATTATTCAACATAACAGTAGTTACCAAAACAAACCCCAAAGCAGTTGTGCATGTAAGTTAGACCCACCTTTTATTAAGAATTTTGGGCTGGATGCAGTGCCTTATGCCTGTAATCCTACCACTCAGGGAGGCCGAGGTGGGTAGATTGCTTGAGCTCAGGAGTTTAAGACAATCCTGAGCAAGAGTGAGAGCCTGTCTCTAAAAACAGCTGGGCATTGTGGCCAGGGCCTGTGATCCCAGCTATTTGGGAGGCTGAGGCAAGAGGTTTTCTTGAATTTGCTCTCAGTTATGATGCCAAGGCCCTGTACCCAGCCTGACAGAGTGAGGTTCTGCCTCAGAAAAAAAAAAAGCCTCATCTGTTTTTAACTTATACCTTTTTTTTTTTGCAGTTTTTGGCCGGGGCTGGGTTCAAACCCGCCACCTCTGGCATACGGGGCTGGCGCCCTACTCCTTTGAGCCACAGGCACTGCCCCAACCTATATGCTTTTATGTAGCTTGAAATGGGGCTTAACATCCACCTCCCTACTCTACCCTCACACCTTAAGAAAGCTGTGAAGCTCATGAAAGTCAGTGTTCAGAATGTATCTTCCATTTTTTCCTTCTATCTTTGAAAAGCCTCTTCCTTTCAAATATAAGCATGTTTGTTAAATGCA
>NW_003852471.1:1895762-1901943 GCF_000181295.1 Otolemur garnettii | reverse complement strand
AGTCTCTACAAAAAATTTCAGGACTCTCTAAAATTATTATGCCAAGGGAGAAGTTAAGTCCCGGAGACTGAATCACCTAGCATGCTTCTTAGATTATAGATTAATTTTCTTCCTCACTGATCTTGTTCTGTAAATGACTAGAAGACATCAGAGACCAGATCACCTTGCCTTCCAATCACTGATATTTGTTATAGGTTGTGTTCTTTATTGTTCTGTGCCTGCGTCAGACCAGAAGGCACAAAAGACCCCATGGCTATCACATCTTCAGTGTAGATTTTTCAATTTTTGAGATAGGGTCTCACTCTGTCACCTAGGCTGGAGTGTAGTAGCATGATCACAGCTCACTGAAGTCTAGAATTCCTGGGCTCAAGTGATCCTCCTGCCTCAGCTTCCCAAAGTAGTAGAACTACAGATGTGAGCTGCCATCCCGGCCGGAATGTTAAATATACCTTTCCTGAAAGAAAAAGACCCATCTCAACTAATCAGGTCATTGTAACTACGCATTAAGCCTTATATAGGAAGAAGTTGAAATTCTGTTAATCTCCCTAAACTTTGTTTATATAAATAATTCCAAACTTCCCACACTTTATTTTATTTTATTTTATTTTATTTTTTTGAGACAGAGCCTCAAGCTGTCCCCCTGGGTAGAGTGCCATGGCATCATAGCTCACAGCAACCTCCAACTCCTGGGCTTAAGCGAGTGTCCTGCCTCAGCCTCCCAAGTAGCTGGGACCACAGGCGCCCACCACTGGGCTATTTTTTGGTTGCAGCCATCATTGTTGTTTCACAGGCCCGGGCTGGATACGAACCTGCCACCTTAGGTATATATGGCTGGCGCCTTAGCCACTTGAGCCACAGGCGCCAAGCCACTTCCCACACTTTAAAACACTGACTTGCATTCTTTGTAATCTATGCTTCCCAGACGCCGTCCTTAAACTTTTTGCTTTAATAAACTCTCTTTTGACTAGATTCTGATCCTTTTGATTATTTACATGGACAGGATCACAGCTGACACTCCCATAACAAAGACAATTTAACAAGAGAAAACCATGACAAATTTTTATTTGATCACAGTTTTACATGATATGATTTAAGAACCAAAGATATAGGGGAGCCTATTGATTTTTATGCTTAAGTTCAATGAATGGAAAGCCAGGTAGAACTAAGATTGAACAGAAAGGATATGATTTTAATAATAGACTGAATGGAGAAACCCAGCAAAGTTCATTTCTTCAGATTCTTCTCAGCCTCTCTTGTGTAGCATTCCTTCCTCCCTGGTATGGGGCAGGACCATCTCTGGCATGGGGATCTTGTGACACGGTAGGTCAGAGAATTTCTTTGTGGCTAGTTTTTTTTTTTTTTTTTTTTTTTTTAGAGACAGAGTCTCACTTTGTCACCCTCGGTAGAGTGCTGTGGCATCACAGCTCATAACAACCTCCAGTTCTTAGGCTTAGGTGATTCTCTTGCCTCTGCCTCCTGAGTAGCTGGGACAACAGGCACCTGCCACAATGCTCGGCTATTTTTTTCTGTTGTCGCATTTGGCCGGGGTCATGTTCAAACCCACCACCCTCGGTATATGGGGCCAGTGCCAGACTCACTGAGGCACAGGTGCTGACCAGGATAGTGGATTTTTTGAGCTCAGGAGTTAGAGACCAGCCTGAGTAAGAATGAGACTCTGTCTCCACTAAAAATAGAAAAACTAGCCAAGTGTCACGGCAGACACCTATAGTCCCAGCTGCTTGGAAGGCTGAGACAAGAGGATCAATTAAGCCTAAGAGTGTGAAGCCTATGCCACAGCACTCTACCCAGGGTGACAGAGTGAGACTCTGCCTCAGATGAGAATAGGCAAAGCCTATTTATTCAGAGCTGCTGTAGCCAGGGGGTATGTTCGGCAGAAAGTCAAGGGCGAGCAGAGGAGTGGGAAGCTTTATGGTGGGAGGAAAGGCCAGGCTTTCAGGACGCTATAAGGGGAGGCTATTGGCAGGGGATGCTGAGACCTGCTAATGCTAAGTGGTGTGTCCTCTGGGATTGGTTCATGGAGCAGTATTTGGATTTCTCCCCTAACCATTTTAACCAAGAACTAACTTAAAATTCTGGATAATTTTCCCTTTTGTCATATTGTTCTAGTGTTTGTATTCTTATCAGTAAAGATAAGCTTGGGTGGCTTGCTCCTTTTTCTAGTTAAGGAGGATTCTTGACTATCTGAAGTGAATATAGAGTAGAAATCAATGCTTGATACATTAAAATCGTAACTCATAACTCAGTGTTACTTGATTCAATGTAAACATTTCACATCGTATATCGAAGCAGTACCCTGAACCCCATAAATGCATCAATGTACAAAGTTATGATTTAATAAAAAATAATTAAAAAAATTAGGAAAAAATTATAACTCAGTAAAATGACATAATCACAAACAACTTACATTGCTTCTGAGAGAGGATGAAGGGATGGCACTCTCTTCTGCTAGTTTCAAGGTCTGTAAACACAGTGTGCTTTGAAATTTCTATTCTTTTAAATGGCACCAAGCAAAGACCATTCTAGAATACTTTTTCATTTTGCTTGGGCTCCGTGTATTTTTTGCAAATCATAATAGTCTGCAAAGTAGAAATAACCTAGCTGCTGCCCTCTTGTCCCCGGATCTGAAAATCTATTGTGTTAAATATGGGTAAATGAAGAAATAATACGGGATAAATTGGTGCAAGGAAATTATACTAGTGGTGTTTTCACTTTCTTGAGATAGACCATCCTGACGTGGTTGTTAACAGTAATTAGTAGGTGATAAATGAAACAATAAAACGTCAGTTTGTAACTAACCTTGCCAGACTCCTGATGTTGCTCTAACCCCCATCAGTCTGTCAGGCTAATTAGGGGATTAGACAGCCATTAATAGCTTTATACCTGTGACACAAGTGGCCTATTTGTGTTTTGAGGTGTGAATGCGTTGTATCCCAAGGGCAGAATCCAATGGTCAGAAAGAAAGTAGTTCTTCAATTGTTTACTCAAAAGCTACTATTTGCACCTCTATCTGCTACTGTGCTACTCAGATTTTATCATCTAGTGGTTCAAGGAAGCATTGTATATGAATGACACAATTGTATCTTTTACATACTTACATGTCTTTTTATGCATTCATGACTATTCATGAAGGTAGCTTGTAATTATAAACCACACCAGCATCTCCCTCACCTTTGTAGCCTCTCATTTTAACAATGAAGAATGTACATTAGTTGACTTGTATTTTTCCACCTGTAAATCCTCAGCGTCTCATTCTGGTTTGTATAATGTGGGTGGTTGACCATTAATAGTCAGAAAACATAACTTTCCAGTGCATTGTAGAGACATTATTGGGCTGACGATGTCTTAGATCAAATCATTTCCATTTTGAGTGTGGCAAATGTACATCAAAGCGCTACGTATGTTCTTGGCATTAGCTCCCAACTCTGAACTTTTGCCGTAAATAGAGACAAGGTGTTAATTAAGAGAACTGCCAATCCAAATGAATAATGGAGTGCTGGAAACGGCACGGGGTGAGGGCCTGACCTTCTGTGTCAAAGGGGAGCGCCAACGATGAAGTCTGAATTTTGGAACTATGATTACAGAATGACAAGAATGTTGGAGGGAAAAAGATAGTGCACTCTTTATTAACTCATTCAGCTGCAGATGATTAGTTTAAATACTGTCAGGCAATGTTTAATGAAAGGGTTACCAAGGATACAAAATGAGGGTGGTGCCTGTGGCTCAAAGGAGTAGGGCACCGGCCCCATATACCAGAGGTGGTGGGTTCAAACCCAACCCCGGCTCCCCCCCCAAAAATATATATATATATACAAAATGAATAAATGTCACAGCATATACGATCTCTTTAACCCCTTAAAGTGGCAACTAAATATTAAATGAGAATAGATACTTTGTAAGGGCCATTCCTAAATAATCTATCTTAAGGGAAAATATTTATTTATTTATTTTTAGGTAATTTCAAAATCAACACACAACAATTATTTTATTCTTAAGGAAACATAAAGGGAAATGTCCAGTTTCAAAAGAAAAACACACCGTTGTCCGACCCTAATATCTCTCAGGGTCTCCAGCTATGTGCCGTACAGACTTGTCCACCAACTTGAACCGTAGACATTGTGTTCAAACTTAAAAACATTACACGAGTTATGACTACATAAAAAGTTTAAATGAAATTCTAAGTGAGCCCAACTATATCAGAGATCCTGAGTTACAGGAAATAAGGATGGCTTCACAATCAGATGATCAAAATACTCAGGCAGCTCAACCACCCCTGCAGAGCTATCACGGCTCAAGATCTGTGAGCCGGTAATGGCTGATCTCATCCTTTCTTGGCTAATACATAAGCAATTCAACTTGGGATATGTGAGGAGTCTTTTCAGGGGCACCAAGCTCTTATCTTCAACACAGAAAGGTTTAGAGACTTCTTTATCCTATCTCTTTAAACCTCTGTGAAGGCTGGTCCAAAGCATCCCGTGGAGGGGGGGGGTCTCTGAGCCAGCATCTGCTGGCTCACTACCCAGTTCCCTGGCCCTCTGTTCTCTCAGCCTCCACAGATACCTCACTCTCAAGCTTTCCACTTGTCGGGACACTTCCCTAATGAAGACGAGTCTGAGGAACCTTACTTGCTGTGTGTAAACTTGGGTATGAGGCCGTAAAAACAGCTTTATAAGTGCGCTGAACAAGCTGCTCTGAGACACACAGTTCAGCTGCCTTTCCACTACTTTTCCAGTAGACGCCTGCCTGTGTGCAGAATCTAACACTCTCAGCAGCAGCTGGTGGTGCTCCCATCCAGGGGAACGCCACGGAGGACTTACGGAGATTTGCCGCGTGTGAACCCAGTTCTGAAATTCCATTCTAATCCACTCAGATTTATGATCTGAATCTCTTAAGGTCACTGCTGGAAATGAGGGATTGAATTCAGAATTTGGCGTGCTGACAATGACCATGGACGGAGATGGGTACCCAAACACCACTTCAGGAAATCTGCCAGATTGTCTGAATCCAAATGTTCTATTAATTCAATACACATTATCAAGTTGTCTAAGCAAAAGAGAGTCTCTCTCCACAACAGAGCCACATACAATGTAATAGTCAAATCCAGCTCCTGGGGTTACAGAAAATGCCCCAGGATGGGAGCCAACTTTCCCCCTTTCCATGGTAATTTATCCCCATCCTTGTCTGCTCCAACAAGCAATTCAATGCATGGAAACACTTTTAAGTGCTGATGAGCAAAGTATCACCATATCCCAGGGCTGCAACCTTCTTGAGTTCATGAGATCCACTGAATCTTTAATGAATTGGTACTGC
Source organism: Otolemur garnettii (assembly GCF_000181295.1). Lineage (NCBI taxonomy): Eukaryota > Metazoa > Chordata > Mammalia > Primates > Galagidae > Otolemur > Otolemur garnettii. Next base: position 1,896,615 of record NW_003852471.1, on the reverse strand, counting down.
CATCTGTATAACAGAGGCTTAAACTGAATTACCTGCGCACTGGGACTTCCATCAACCACATTATTACACTGTATGTCCTTTTCTTGTTTCTAAGTTTCATTGAAACAAAACTGGAGATTTATTCTTTAAGCTCTAGTTGAGATAACTGCAGCAACTCGGCACAGATGATGAACAGGCCCCAGTCAGATGGAAAAGTCTAAGCAAAACTTATTAAAAAGTCATCTTCTTCCTTCAGACACTTAGGAAGGCCAGGTAAACTCATTCCTTTCGGTTGGGGGGCCCTTTTGGTTGGGGAGTTGGTTGGGGTTTTGGTTTTTTTTTTCCTTGTTTATTTCAAGGCTGGCTTCTTTTGTTTTTTCCCCATTTTGCGTTGGGGTTTTTTTTTTTCGTTTCCTAGTTCAGGGCAGTGCAAATCTGAAACCTTTAACCAGGCAATTCTATTCCTGATTCTAACTTGACAACTAAGTGGAGAAGTTTGTCTTGACTATATGGATATTCTTGCTAAATGGAGTAATCTGGTCACCATTTAGACAGGACATCAAATTATAAATCTTTGAGGTTTTAAAATGTTTGGAAACCTGCATCATTGTCTGTGAAGATTCTTCTGAAGCTACAGACTATGAGAATAAGAAATAATTCAATGAGGCTAATACTGCTAATGGCCTAGTTGTGTTACAAAGTAGTTTTGGCTTTGGCTCTTTTTCTGCTCTTAAAAATATATATTTTAGATGAATATTTTTGCTTTTAATCAAGTGTTTGATATTACTTTGTCATTTCTTTGGAATTCATTACTACTAAGAATGAATTCCATACTCCTCTCCTCTCTTCTCCTCTCCTCTCCTCCCCTCCCCTC
>NW_003852471.1:1893911-1895618 GCF_000181295.1 Otolemur garnettii | reverse complement strand
CCCTCCCCTCCCCTCCCCCTTCCTCTCTCCCCTTCCCTTTCCCCTTCCCTTCCTTTTTTTTGGACAAAGTGTCATTCTGTTGCCCTGGCTAAAGGCTCAAGTGAAGGGGTACAATCTAGCTCACAGCAACCTCTACTGGGTTCAAGTGATCCCCCTGCCTCATCTCCTCACAGCTGGGACTATAGGCAGTTGCCCCACTATGCCTTGTTCAATTTTTCTACTTTTAGTAGGGACTGGGTTTCATTCTTGCTCAGGCTGGTCTCCAGCTCCTCACCATAACCAAATCTCCTGCCTCAGCCTCCCAGAATGCTAGGATTACTCTGACATGCCTCTAATTCTTATCTGTCCTGCTATTAAGAAGCCCCCAAATACAGCAATCATATTTTTGAACATTAGATTATTGATAATTATTTTGGGAAAAAAATGCTTGCCTTTTTCTGTTTTAGGAGGAAACGTATGCAAAAGAATTTGGTCAAAATGTCTTAAATGAACCATGTAGTATAATGAAGCAATTGGTGTTGCTGTTGGAATTCTTGCTTTGAAAATTGCCATGTGCTCTTGAACAAGTTACTTAACTGTTCTACACCTTAGTTTCCCTATCTATAAAACGGCGTTAGTAATCCAATTTATGTCAAAGGGCGTGAGCATGGAATGAGGTCCTGCCTCACGTTCTCATGTTCTCAGCATGGTACTTGCTTGTTCTCAGGACAGATGTTAATTACCCACATCATCCATACTGACTGATGTACAGTGAGCAGGTCTTTTTCAAGCCCCCAATGGGAAGTGTAATGTGGGCCCAGAAGTCATGGTGAAACATTTCCAATCAAACAGGCAAAAAAAAAAAAAAAAAAAAAAATGCTCACTGAAAAAATGAATCTGTTAATTTTGTAAGTGTGTGAACAAATGTCAAGGGCACGGGATAGCTCATTCAGGGTGACACACAGTGGGACAAAAGTTGCTAGTTAGACTCAAAAGTGCAACAGTAATAACACGAAGATAAACAATATTAAAGCTCTACACATAATGTTTTGATACCTAGTATCTTTGTAGTCATATATATGTAGATGCCATTTATGCCACTTGTCACATTAAATTGGTATTATAATTCTGCTTGGTAACAGTGATAAAAAATTTTATCTTTGTGCCTGAAATTGTGTATTCATTTGTGAACTCCCCACACTGTAATTAAATTATAAAGGCAATTTTATTTGGGTAAGAAATGTAGCTGGTGATGAGCCTAGGGTCCCTGTTCTTTTTTCTTCCTGGAGTGTTAGACAACCCAAACTCACAGGTGTCACCTCCTGTCACCTCACTGGTGGCTTTTCTATGTTTGGCTTTTTTTTAAAAGTATTTTCCATTTTCTTTTACTAAGCTCATGGGTATCCATACATTTATGGGCTTATGTCAGTACTGGCATCCAAAAAATTATGAGGCACTTTACCAGTCTCATAAAATAAAATAGATGCTGGATGGTCTAGAATCTCTCCAGATGTTAAAGATCAAGTCTTCTAGACTCTTACTGTCTGTGTTCTGACCTAATTAGTCTTGTTCTTTTTTTTTTTGAGACAGAGTCTTATTATGTCCCCCTCTCTATGGCATCACAGCTCACAGCAGCCTCCAACTCTTGGGCTTAAGCGATTCTCTTGCCTCAGCCTCACAGGTAGCTGATACTACAGGTGCCCACCACAACACTTGTCTATTTTTTTT
>NW_003852471.1:1885161-1893751 GCF_000181295.1 Otolemur garnettii | reverse complement strand
CTTTAAAAAATATCTGACCTTTAGGAGTCCCATTTGTTCATATTTTCCAAATAAAAATTAGTAGTTTTGACTATCTGAGGAGTTTGCCTCTGAGTGCTGTGAACAGTCTCAGAAGTGATGTACTGGACACTGAACTATTTTCAGGATTTATGGAAGTGGTTTCCAGACTTTTCTGAGGGAGTTCCAGGGATCTGAGGCAGAGCCATGAATGGCACCACAAAGAGGAGTGGGATTAGATTGCCACGTAGCCAGGGCTTCGGGGCTGCCTCTTAGTTTTCAATGAGAGTAAATTGGCTTTATTTCTTTTGCATGTTGGGATTCTAATTTTTAAAATGGAGATATAATTCACATAATTGAAAGTTTGCCACCTTAAAGTGTACGATTCAGTTGTGTTTAACATACAGTAGAACCCCCATAGTTGACCACCTCCTTGATTTCGCCTAATTGTCATAGACAGGACATGCACCACACATGCAAATCAGCACAGTCAGCCTCGTTCCTCGTGTCAACTACCTCTGTATGTTGACCAGTTTGTTACAGGCCCTTGTGTGGTCAACTTACAGATGTTCCACTGTGTTTACCAGGTTGTACATTGATCCCCGTCATCTGATTCAAGAAGGTTTTCGTCAACCCACAAAGAAACTCTATACCCATTACCAGTCACTTTCTATTATTCCCTCTCACCAGTCCCTGGAAATCAGTAATCTACTTTCTGTCTCTAGAGATTTGTCTGTTCTGGACATTTCATAAAAATGGAATCATACAATATGAAGCCTCTTGTATCTGATTTCTTTGACTTAGCGTAATGTATTCAAGGTTTGCCCATTTTATAGGATGCGTCAGTACCTTATTTATTTCTATGGCTAAATATTTCATTGTTTATCCAGATGTCCATTGGTAGACATCTGGGCTCTCTTTGCCTTTTGACTGTTAGAAATGCTACCCCTATGAATGTTTGTTTAAATGCACATGTTTTCAATTATTTTGGGTATACACTGAGGAGTGAAATTGCTGGTTCCTATTGCACCATTTTATATTCCTATGAGCAAGGAAATTATTTACTCTCAATTCAGCAAGGTGAACTGAGGATAAACGATTTTATTTGGAAAAATGGAACCGGGGATAATTTGTAAAAATCCTTAATAGGTGAAAATGGAAAATTATTTGAAATCAGGATGGACCTATGTTTATCATCTCTTCACCATCATCTCTGGAACATTTCCTGGTACCGATGTCTGACTTTAGGTGTTGTACTTCAACTTTTTCCCTGGTCACGTTAAGAGCTGCAATGGTTCAAATTCCATGGCTCACCTCCCTAGGTCTGTCCTCTCTCCCTGCCCCAGCACAGCCCTCTTCTGTCCACTTCTGCAAATATCATTTAATTTTGTTCATTGCAAGGCTCAACTTAGGTGTTGTCAAAGTTTTTCCTGACTAGTCCAATTTCTAGTTAGATAAAACTTTCATCCCCCTGGTACCTGGTCTACCCATGTTGGTTTCAATCATATTGCCTAATATTGATGGTTTTGTTCATGAGTATATGAGTTTTATCTTTGTAGCTCTGAGGACAGTGCCTTATATACTATTTGTTTTCCTTTTCCAAGATGTATATGGAAATGTATATGCTAAATCATATGGTCTGTAAATGACAGCGGTGGGATTTGAGTCCAGATCTGACTCCATGTTATAAAGATTGATTAAATGGTAAAGGTTTCAAACTATTTGGAAAAGCTTTTAAAAAACACATTAGGTATGTATATGTATGAGTTTGTTTAAATATGAGAATTCCTAGAATCAAAGGTAAGAACTATAGAAATTTTTGCAGCTCTTTGTAATCTTCAGAATCTGATTTTAACAGGTGAGTCTAAATTTCCTTTTTCCTAAACAGAAGCTGCTGTAAAGAAAAGATTTGATGTGGAATATCAACATAATCCAATGTATTAAATATTATTGCCTTTAGAAAATGCTAAAAAATTTGGGTCAGTGCTTAGCCTAATCTAGTCTGTGCCTATACTAAAATACTACAGGATTTTGAAGTCCACTGTAGGATAAATGAAATTTTTATAGTGACCAAAGATAATTTTCCTGTGTAATTAAAGGTGTATGTACACTGCCTTTTTTATCACCTTTGGTTTGTAATGATGACTCAGGAAACTCTTGACACCAACATAATTGACATATTTATAATTTTGAAAGGACAAGAACCAGCATTATCCTTAGAGGAAGGAGATCTAGGCTTGGTTCTCACATTGTAAGAAGGGAGAAGTGCAGGTTTGGGTGGTCCCTTCAATCTCTCCAGAGACAGGCTCTGCAGCTATAGCATTGTAAGGTTAACAATATCTTAATGAGGAAATCCTAGAGAACAAACCCAATACTACAGAGGGTTGCATGCTCTGAGCGGCTTTTTAGAAAATGGGCAGTCGTCTTTAATCAGCCATTGATGGGAGGGCAGAGCCACCATGTGAGAATTGAAATGCTTCTTGGTCTTAATTTTCAGGTCCCTTTCTGACACTTCAGGATGGGTTACATGGTTCTGAGCACCCTAATGCCACACAAAGCTTCCCTCACTCCAATCATTATGAAACCTTCACAGATGTGTGCTGGAAAGATACTGTGTGAGGGCTGGAAAAACGAAACTGTAAATGCCTTCCAGCTGGCGTGCTTAGATGTGCTTCCCCTCACCGGAGGCTCGCTCAGGTTAATTTCCACTGATGACTGATGGATCATCTGAATGTTACTCCAGATAATGGGAGACAATTTTTTCTTTCCCAGTGATGAACTCAGATAAGACAGTGATTATCGAGAAACAAGTAACTAATGTTCCTCAATTGGAAAAAAAAAAAAGACATCATTATAAAAATCCAGAAGTAAATTATACCATCTTTAAAAAAAAGGGAAAGCTGTAAGCTCAGGATGTAAAAAGCATAAGGCTAATGACATACATGCAGATGGTGTCGACGCTAGTTTAGTACTGAGGGAGTTAACACCTTCATGCCCAGTTGGGTTAGGTCATGCCATCTACATCCTGCTGTTCGCAGTAATAATGATAAGAAATGAGCTGCCTGCCATCACTAAGTGCCAGATACAGACCATATGGCCACAGAGAAACATCGATTTTTAAAAAACAACTGTTATCTCGTGATTTAACATATTCAATATCTCATTTTAAGACGTGCAATCCCTTGCATGCTTTCTTAATTTCTTTAAGTTCTTCTTCTAGGCCTGGCATTACTCTGGCTGTGTTTCGGCTGTGTAATGTGACTGTGGAAAGAAGCAAAGAGCATGTCTTAAGTTTGTTTTCTATTGCATATGACAGAATACCTGCAACTGAGTAATTTATGAAAAAGAAACTTATTTTTCACAGAAATCGAGGCTAAGAAGTCCAAGGTTGAAGGTGCGCACCTGATAGGAGCCTTCTCCCTGGTGAGGACTCTCTGAAGCGTCCCAAAGCAGCTTAGGGTATCACTTGGTAAGGGAGGTGAGCCTGGTAGCTCAGATGTCTCCCTTCTTATAAAGCCACCAGTCCCACTCCCCTGATAGCCCCTTGATCCACAAACCCATTAGGGGACTACTCCATTTATAAAATCAAGGCTGTCATGACCTGATCACCTCCTAAAGTCGTCACCTCTCAGTGCTACTACATGGGGATTTCAGTTTCAACATGAGTCCCAAAGGGAAGAAACAGTCAGATTGTATCAGCATGATAACAAAATCACGTGTGCTAGAATCTGTGTGCTCCACTTCGGGCATTGTCCCCCATCACATGATAGCCCCTGTCTTTATAGATGACAGAATTACAGAAAGGAAGCCATAAAGGGGGCTGACAAGCTTTTCCTGTACATAGATGTATAGAGTACTTGTTTGCTGTATGGTGATTTCGTGAAAGGAGAGATTAAAATAAAGGACTCATGCAGTGTTGAAGCAGGAAAGGATCTCAGAGCTCTTCAGGTCCATTCACTCCTTTGTTTTACAGAAAATAAAACAAAGCAGGGCTGTGTTGAATGACTTGCCAAAGAGCATGTGAAAGTGTGGACAGACTCTGTCTGTGATGTAGATAGTGATTCCCGGCTATCTACAGGTCAGACACTGTCTATAATGTGGCCCACAGGCTTCGGTACAGCTGCTTTTTAAACACCTCTGATAAGTTCCTGAGACTAAAAATAAGATCTTGAAAAATTATTTAGAAATCATTTCAGTGTGCAGCAGATAAGCAGACCTAGGACTTTGTGATTAAAAACTATAACAAATCCAACACATAGTTGGGGAACAATTTGAATACTTTTAAATATGATTTTATTTGTTAAATGAATTACTCTACTCATCAAAAATTTCCCCTATCAACTTCATAGTCATTTCACAAATCCCCTTCAATATACAAACTAAAAATAGCATATTTTGCATGATCTGAGGAGAGATTTCTTCCTCTATAAATAAGCCTATGTGATTCCAAGTTCCTTTCAACTCCAGCAGATCATAGTTCTAAAGTTCTCTGTTCACAACGAAGCAAAGGGCTCAGAGGGAAAGAACTAATTTCATTTTCTTATTTGTGCAAAAGATCGCTTGCAGTTTTGTTGAATTTTCAAGGGTTCTTTGAAGATGTGATCATCGGACTTCAAGGTAGTTCCAGATTCAGTTTTTGCTGAAAAGTGAAAAAAGGTATCCTATATAGTTTGGTTAAAATGACTTTTTTTGTTAAAGAAAGTTTTATAACTTCAAATTATACCTAGATAGTTCAGAATACCATTCTCCAGATAAATGTTCAGACATTGCTACCTTCTGTTGATAGTAACATTATCCATTTGAGCTATCCTGAAATTCTCCCTTAAATACTGTGAAAGAGAGGCCTTGGAGATGATTTGCATCTGTGCAGAACTTTTTTTATTTTTCATTTTTGTATGTGACAAGCAATGCATTTTAAAAAGTATTTAAATGTACTCCATACGTATTGAAATTGCATTAGGCTTTAAAAAAAACTCTATATTTTCATATTTAAACTTGTGATTAAACCAGTCTCAGCTATCAGAGCATCAGGAGGAATAGGTAATGAAAATGAGAAATGTAGCCCCAAGTCATAGAACTTGTAGTTTATAAGGCAGAGTGAAAAATTGAGCTCAGATGCCTAAACTTAAAGTTAGAGCTAAGTTTAGTGATTTATTTAAATGCGTTTATTAAGTCCTGTTTTCATATGATCATAAAATACTCAGGGACATAAAAGAATAAAGAGAATTGATTCTTTTTTTTATTAAATCATAGCTGTGTACATTAACGCAATCATGGGGTACAGTGTGGTGTTTTCATACACAATTTGAAATATTTTCATCAAACTGGTTAACATAGCCTTCGTGGCATTTTCTTAGTTATTGTGTTAAGATGTTTATATTCTACTTTTAGAAAGTCACATGTACCCTTATAAGATAAACTATAGAGGTGAGCCCTCCAATTACCCTCCCTCCAAGGAGAATTGATTCTTAAAGAACACAGTAGGAATTATGATAAAAATTTATCATTAAATTTCAGAAATATTATTGCTCACTTCACTTTTTCTTTGTCAAAGCTATTCCATTAATTCTGTGCACGTTTGGAAATACCACTGTCAATACACGATAAATATTTTGGATAATAAAAATAAAGGAATTTTATTCTCGAATACCATTCTTCAATGTGAAGAACCAGGTCATTTTTTTTTCCTAAAGAAATGGCTGATTCTAGGGCTGAGGCAAGGAACAAAGAAGTAAAGTGTATAGTATCGTGTAGTCCCCATGCTCTAAACGAAGTGCTTGAAAAATAAAATCATGTGGCTTGTCACAGGGACACACGAGCCAAGTTCAATGAGCGTCCAGTGGCTGAAGTTGAATGATTTGAGCAAATAAATAAATAAATAGCACAGTTTTATATTTATAGTCCAATGTGTAAAATAAATATACATAGTATAGATGAGCAATACATCTATATATCAATGGGTGAGTAAATCAGCGAAGCAGAGACAAATCTCCTATACAAAAGAATTCCAAATAATGTATGTGGTGATTCTCCCTTCAAGGAGGTTCATCTTAACTCCCTACCCCTTGAATGTGTGCTGTGCTGAAGGACTTGCCTCCAGAGAGTGGGGTATTGAAAAGTTAAAAGAACTGTAACTTTACAGTGAAGACATCTGTTAAACGCTATCGCAGGTGGGTAATCAATGTCGACATCATCAGAGATAAGTCACGTGGATGGCATGTCCCCCTTTGATATGATGGAGTAAGAATGATACTTTACCCTCAGGTCTTTCTTCCCCATAATTTCAGGCTTGGAGAGAAAATATTAAGCAAACTTAAGCTGAGGGACAGTCTCCAAAATACATGTCCAGTACTTCTTAAAAGTGCCAGGGTCATGAAAAATACGGGAAGTCTGTGAAACTCACAAACCAGAGGAGACCAAAGATCCTAGATGACCCAATACAATGCGTCTCTTTGATTAGATCCTGTAACATATTAATAACAAGGACAATATGAGAGAAAAAGTGAATGAGATTGGAATTATATATGTGTTTAATTAATAATATTGTATCAGTACTAGCTTATTAGTTGTAACACATGTATAACATTAACACAAGATATAAATATAGGGGAAGCTGGGCATAGGGCACCTGGGAACTCCCTTATTTTTGTATTTTTTCTATAAGTCTAAATTTTTTTAAAATAAAAAGTTTATTAAAAAATTAATGATTTCCTTTACTAAAGTTTCCAAAAGGTTGCTCATTTTGTTTGGCATTCTCTATTTCATTAGGTCTTATTGGCAAAGACTTGTGGAATAACCAGGCAATAGAAGGGTTGCATGATGGTGGCACTCAGCATGCCTGTCAGATAGGGACATCAACTGTTTCAAACTATATTGCCCTCTGCCACAAAGCTCAAATCACTTTATAGAGGCATCACTCATTCTGTAGCATGAAAAAACTTATGAAAGGGTGTTGTAAATTGTAAAAGGCTGTAAAATGCATACCGTCGTTAACACTACTTCACGGTTACTATCCCCTTCATTCTCCAGTGCTCAATAATGCATTGGTTGCTAGAGGGCGTTTCTTTAGGGAATTCTTCTCTTCATAAAGTTAATATAAAAAATGTTCCATTTATCCTCATAAAATACCACTTAATGTGATTTTAATTATACAATAGCTCTCCTTTATCCATGGCTGCACTTCCAAAGGTTTCAGTCATTTGCTGAAGTAAACAATGATTTGAAAATATTACATTTAGAAGTTTGAATGTGCATGCCCTTCTGAGTCGTGTGATGAAACCGGGCACCATCTAGCTCCTCCCTATGTGGTCATGAATAATGTCTTCGTCCAGTGTATCCGTCCCTTAGTAACCATCCTCGTTAGCAGACCTACGGTTGCAATATCAGAATCATAGTGCTTGTTCAAGTAAAGTATCACAAGAATGGAAAACCAAGTATCTAATATACTCAATACTAAAATGAAGCCGGTAGATGATCTAATACACGTCCACACAGGAGAAAAACTGAATTCAACTCAAGGTGAGGGGAGGGGAAATGAGGGCGGGGTAAGAGGGCAGGAGGGGGGCGATGGGTGTGCTCCCACTTACTGGGCACAATGTAAGGGTATATGGCACACCCCCTGGGTGTGGGACTCTACCTAACAAATGCAAACATTGCAACCTAGTTGTTTGTACTCTCACATTAACCTGAAATTAAAAAAATATTAAAAAAAATAATAGCCAAACTCTTTTCCAAAGTAGACTCCTACTGGCATTGTATGAAAGTTCCAAGTTCCTTCGTATTCTTATTAACACTTGTTTCAAAATTTAGGCATTCTTATAGATCTGTAACGATTTCTCATTGTGGTTTTAACATGCATTTCTCTCATGACTGATGCCAATCAAATCTGCCTGAACTTATTTGCCATCAATATGTCTTCTTTGGTCAGGTGTCTGTTCCAACCTTTTGTATGTTTTCTTTATTGAGTTGTTCATTTTCATGACTTTTGAGAATTCTTATAAATGCAGGATGCAAGCCCAGATATATTAGGTACACGCTGTACAAATATTTTCTTCTGGTCTGTGATTTGCCTTTTCTTTCACCCAAAATCTTTGGTAACACAAAAGTTTTTTATTTTGATGAAGTCTACATTACTCATTTTCCTATTGTCCGTAATGCTTTTGGTGTCTTATCTGAAAAATCTTGGTCTGACCCAAGATAAGAAAGATTTTTTTTCTCTTTTTTCCTCTGGATTTTTCATATTTTTAGGTTTTACATGTTAGTCTGTGAACCCTTTCAAGTTAATTTTTGTATATGCTTCCAAGCAATGGAGTGAAATTGACTTCATAACACATGAAAATACAATTTATTCTAGTAACTTTTATTGTAAAGACTATAGCTTTTCAAGTGGATTATCTTTGTGATAATTTAAAAACCAGTTGTTCAAGAAATGTGGATCTGGAATTTATGTTGCAATGACTTATTTTTCTTTTTTAATTACAACTTCACACTGTCTTGGTTACTGTAGATTCATCATAAGCCTTGGAATCGGGTAGTGTTAACCCACCAACTTTGTTCTTCTTTTTCTTTTCTTTTCTTTTCTTTTCTTTTCTTT
>NW_003852471.1:1879225-1885076 GCF_000181295.1 Otolemur garnettii | reverse complement strand
AGCAATTCAATTCTCTTGCCTCAGCCTTCCAAGTAGCTGGGACTACAGGAGCCTGCCATAATGCCTGGCTATTTTTTTTTTTTTTGTTACAGTTGTTATTGTTGTTTAGCAGGCCCCGGGCCGGGTTCGAATCCGCCTCAGTCTATGTGGCTGGCACCCTACCCACTGAGTACGGGTGCCGAGCCTTGTTCTTTTTTAAAGTCATTTGTGATTATTCTAGATCTTTTACATTTATTTTTATACATTTTACAGTACATTTACTAATTGCTATAAGAAACATATGCTGGAATTTTGACCATGATTGAGTTTAATCTACAGATTAACTTAGAAAAAAAATTGGCATCTTCACAATATTTAGTTTTCCAACCTAGGAACAACCTATCTCTCTATTAAGTCTTTCTTACTTTCTTTTCTCGGTAGTATTTTATAGTTCTCAGTGTACAGGCAACCAACATTTTTAGATGAACTCTTAAGTATGTCATTTTTTTCTGTTGCTATTATAAATGGCATTTGATAAAATTTTAATTTCCAGTTGTTCTTTATTAGTTAATACAAATGCAATTGATTTCCACGTATTGATTTTGTATCCTGCAATCTTCCTAAATTCACTTATTAACTGCAGTAGTTTTTTCCTAGTCCGTTGGATTTTCTATGAGTAATGACATTATCCTTCCCTCCTGAGGTGTATACCTTGAATTTACTTCTATTTTTCACCTTATTGCAATGGCCAGAATCTCTAGTGAATGTTCAGTAGAAGTAGAGGGAAGAATGGATGTTCTTGTCTTGTCTCTCATGGTAGGGGGAAAGCAAAATTTTACTGTTGCATAGTTTTTCCTTTTTCAGGTTGAGAAAGTTCCTTTTTAGTCTTCATTTTCAGAATTTTTAACATGCATGATATTGGTTTTTCAAAAGCATTTTTTTCTTATTTATTGACATAATCATGTGGTTTATTGTTTGGCAATTGGGGGAATTGCAACACTTGATTTTTTAAGATAGAAATCTTACTAGTCATTCATTTTTTTCCAGTGATATTTAGGCATAATTGACAAAAATATATATATTTAAGGTGTGCAATGTGATGTTTTGAAATGTGTTGTGAAATGATTATCAAAGTCAAACTAAGTAAAACATCCTCACGTCACGTAGTTACTATTTTTTATGCGTGATGCAAACACTTAAGCTCTGCTCTCTTAGTGAATTTCCTGTTTCCAGCACAGTATCACTAACTATAGTCACCACGCAGGTCATTTTAAAACAGAAACTTTGTACTGTGGGTCCAGCATCTCCCATTTCCCCATGCCCACCCTGGCCCTGGCAGCCATCGCCATTCTGCTCTCTGCTTCTGTGGGTTTGACCCTTTTGGATTCTGCATGTGGGTGAGACCATACAGTGTCTGTCTTTCTGCATCTGACTTAGGTCACTTAGAGTGAAGCTATGTCTTCAGGGAACTGGCTTCATTTTATTTTTGGATATATACACAGAGTGGGACTGCTGGATCATATGGTAATTTAATCTTTAATTTTTAGACAAACCTCCTTGCTGTTTTCTATTATACAAAGTATCTATACAGTTCATAAAGTTCCTGTGCATTTTTAAATTTTAGACTGTGCATGAACTTCACGGCCACCCTGTATAAGGGTGGTGCCATTATATACCAGCATATAAATACCAGTATAAGTCACTATTGAAAGTGTACAAAAGTTCCCCTTTCCCCACACCCTTGCCAATTCTTGGTATCACTTGTCTTTTTGACAATAGCCATTCTAATGTGAGGTGATATCTTACTGTGGTCTTGATTTGCATTTTCCTGATAATTAGTGATGCCAGGTCACAAGGCTGCATTGCAATCTATGGTAGACTGATGTCAGCAGGGTTTTCTAGGGGGAGTTATAGGTAAGTGTGTCTCCCAGCAAGACCCAGGGCAGGCATAGCAGGGTTAATAGCCTGTGCTAAGGTTGGTGTGAAGTGACACGCAGGCAGGTGTGACTCTACTCAGGTCTGTTAGCCGATGGAGCTGGGCAGAACTAAGGATAAACGGCACTGTAGGCAAGTCTACAAGGGAACATGAGTTTTCTGGGTGTGTAAGCAGCTCCTGGGTGCAGGCCTGCTGTCTCAAGGCGGTCCTCCTCGGTCTTGGGCCTCTACCACTGTTTCCCAGTCTCTTACCTAAATCTCAGAGCTTCCACAAAGACACTTCACTGGGAGTGGCTGCTCAAGTATTGTTGCTGTAGGGGCTTATGTGCAGGGGATCTCATATTCCTGCACTGTGCTGACATCACTTGCATTGTTCAATTTTGGAACACTAAAGAGAACCTGGCATTCCTAGGAGAAGGTTTACTTAGTCATAATCATCCTTTTAATATATTGTTAGGTGTGATTTACTAAAATGTTACTTAGTATTTTTGTACCTATGTTTATGAGGAGTATGAATAGTGATCTGTAGTTGTATTTTTTTTCTTGTAACATTACCACCCCCCACCCCCGGTTTTGGCATCAGTATAATGCTGGCTGCAAAGAATAGGTTGGCAAATATTCTCTTCTCTGCAATTACCTGGAAGAGTTTTTGTAGAATTGGTATTATTTTTCCCTTATGTGTTTGATAAATTCACCAGGGAAGACATAGAGGTTGAAGGTTCCTTTCTGAGAAAGTTTTCAAACAATAAATTCATTTTCTTTAATGAACATAGAGTTACTCAAGTTTTCTATTTCTTCTTGAGTTTTAACGATTGTGTCTTTCCAGGAACGTGTACATTTCATCTCAGTTGTGTTGATTGCATAAAATTGTTCATTAGGTATAACCTTACTATGTTTTCAAGATCTGGAGTATCTGGAGTGATATGACCTCTCTTAATTCTCAAATTTACTTATATTTTCTCTTTTTTTCTCCTAATCAATTTTGGTATAGTTTGTAATTTTAAATAATGTTTTCAAAGAACTGGCTTTTATTTTATTGCTTTTCTCTCTTTTTTGTCTTCTGTTTCATTTATTTCATCTCTGAGCTTTATTTTTTGCTGCTGAGTTTAATCAGCTATTCTTTTTCTAATCTCTTAAGGTGAAATCTAAGCACACATTTTGGAGTCGTTTTTCTCTTTTCTAATATACACAGTACTGTACATTTTCTTCTAAATAACAAATTTAGTGGCATCCTATGCTTTTTGAGATGTTGTGTTTTCATTTCCATTAATTTCAAAATAGGTTTTAATATGTCTTATATTTTTTAATCCATTAGTATTTATTAAGTTTTCAAGTGCTTAGGATTTTTACAGATATCATTCTGTTTTAAATTTATAATTTAATTCCGTATGGTCAGAGGACATACTTTCTAGTATTTGAGTTGCTTTAAATTTATTGAGAATTGTTTGATAGCTCTATTTTGATGTCAGTGTTAGACTTTTATGTCCTTTTCAAAAATAGCATCTGGTATTGTGGTACCATTATGAAATGACCTTCTTTATTACTGGTAATATACTCTGTTCTGAAATCTATTTTTCCCCGATATTCATATAGACACTCTATTTTTTTTTATCTTTTCGAAATGAGGTCTAATTATCTCACCAAGACTGTATTTAATTTCAACTCAAACAATTCTCTTGCCTCAGTCTCCCAAGTAACTGGGATTACAGGCACATAGTTTATTTTTTTATTAGCCAAACTTTCCTTTTTATTATCATCATTATGGTGTATCTTTTTCATTCTTTTACTTTTAATGTCTCTTAAAAAGTAAGTCTTTATAGTCAACTGCATTTATTATAAGAAACGCTCTGCCTTTTCATTGGGGTGTCGAGATCACTTAATGTGATTGTTAATATGTCTAGGTTTAAAGCTACTATCTTGCTATTTTTTTCTCCCTTTCCCATATTTTTATTGGTCTTCTTTTCCTGTACTATATTATTTAGGTTTAATTGAATTTTTTATGATTCCATTTATCATTTTTGGTTTATTAGCTATAACTCTCTGTTATTTCAATGGCTACTTAAAGTTTATGGGATATATCTTTGACTTATCACATAGCAGTGTGTGATAAATTATGGCCCGTGAGGCAAATTAATTTCAGGTCCCAGGAAAAGGTATTCATTCTTTCACTTGTCTGAACATGAGCTCTGTTGAGTGAGTGCGTAAATTCCCTTTCCCAAACACTGATGGTTTGGGGCAGCCGCTGTTGAGCTGGTTTTCTTTGAAGACACTTCCAGGACATTCTCACCCTTTTACTTACATCTCCTCCTCCTGCCTTGTCCCTTCTCACTTCTCCAATCAAAACCTCCCAGTGGCCT
This sequence comes from Otolemur garnettii, assembly GCF_000181295.1. Taxonomy (NCBI): domain Eukaryota; kingdom Metazoa; phylum Chordata; class Mammalia; order Primates; family Galagidae; genus Otolemur; species Otolemur garnettii. Next base: position 1,880,805 of record NW_003852471.1, on the reverse strand, counting down.
CATTCGGTGACATCTGGTTGCACTACCACAGGATTCTGAAAATAAGACATCATGTCATATGTTATAGATGATATCAAAGAATATAATTTTTTCCATTGGACCTAGAAAATTACCTTTCATTTTCTTGCCTTTCATCATATCTAGTTTTTTTCCACCCTAGAAAAGCAAAAAGCAGGTAAATCGGAAAGTTTCCTTTTTCTGCTTACCAGTGCAGGCATAGACTCATTACAACGTGATTCACAGTCGTAAGTGACTATTTCACAAAACTAATTATCTGACCTAAGAAACAATTGTCATTACTTCAAATGAATCGATGTGAAGTTGATGGATTATAGCATATGCTACTAAGCCATAGAAAAAAGTAAGTAGAATATTCAGCTAATTCTAATCTAAAAAATTTAAATCTCACAGAAGCAGAGAGAAGATTTGCAGTTGCCAGGAGTTGGGAAGTTGGTGGAAACGGGGAGGTGTTCATCTATAAAAGTAAACTGACAACTGTGCAGGAGGAGTGAGTCCTGGAGTTCTGATGTGCAACTTGGTGATTACAGTTAATCAGGCTGTGTTGTACACTTGAACTCTGTGAAGAGAGTTGATCTGAACTATTCTCACCACACACAAATAAAAATAACTATGTAAGGTGATGGATATGTTAATTAGTTGGTTGTGGTAATAATTTCACGATGTATAAATGTATCCAAACATCATGTTGTATCCCTTAAATATATACATTTATTTTTTGCCAATTATGCTTTAATAAAGCTGTGGGCAAGGAAGATAACAAAACTTACATATTGGTTCATTCCTGCTTCTACAACAGAATACTATAGACTGGGTCACTTACAAGTACTAAAAATTCCTTTCTCACAGTTCTGGAGGTTGGGAAGTTCAAGATCAAGGTATTAGCAGATTCAGTGTCTGGTGAAGGGGGCTCCCTACTTTTAAGATGGTGTCTTGCTGCTGAGTCCTCTGGAGGGAAGAAATGCCAGCCTCTCACATGGCAAAGGAGACAGAAAGGAAAAGGGGGGAAAATGGACTGGGGCGCTTCCTTCAATTTCTTTATAAGATCACTAATCTCACTCTTGAGGGCATTACCCTCATGACTTAATTGCCCCCTAAATACTCTTCATACTATCACATTGATGAGTACATTTCAACATATGAATTCTGGGGGACTCATTTAGTTTGTAGCATCTATATTGTTTAAAGGAACAAACTAACTAGAGTTAGTATGAAATATGAGATGTTTTTCTGGTGAGTTCTTGCAGACACAACACCAGACATAGTGAATAAGGTCCTACATTTTTGGGGAAGGGAACCCTTCCTCCATTCTGCCGTGATTTCATGGAGAAAGAGGACTATCCGGCCCTCTTTCCAGGAGGGGAAGCAGGAGAACTACCCCAGGAGCTTCTCTCTCATGCTTTCACTTCTCCCAACATGCTGAGAAGTGAGTCACCTGAGCAAAGAATTTGGGGGAAAGGGTATGAATAGCTTAGCCACTTCCTCTTTTAGAATTTCTGGAACCAATCTTGTCTGCCAAGAGTCTACACTCCCTGTGGCTCCAGAGAAAATTTCAGGGTAAT
>NW_003852471.1:1877297-1877750 GCF_000181295.1 Otolemur garnettii | reverse complement strand
AAGGGACAAATCCCCCCTCCCCAGTTTCCTTTGGAAACTCTTTCCTTCCCTTTTAACTTTTTTTTTCTCATAAGAATTAACACAGATCAATTCCATCTAGGCTCCCTCTCAGTTCAACTGGTAATATTAAGACAAATATGTTTTCATTAAAGTTGGGATACCAGTTATGATATAGTCTTACTGACATAAAGACTGATGTTAAATATAGATATTAAACCCAAATATCCATGTGTTTACTTAAAAAGCGAGATCATTGACTACTTTCAAGTGGTAAAATTATTCAAACATACAATAATTAAGATATACTAATATGAAACCAGTAGATGACAACTACATGTCCACAAGAAAGAAAAACACAATTAAATTCAAGTTGGGAGGAGAGGGGTGGAGGAAAGCGGAGGGGGAACGAGTGAGGGGTTGGTAAGCTGTTACCTAATGGGCACAAGGTAAAGG
>NW_003852471.1:1868127-1876945 GCF_000181295.1 Otolemur garnettii | reverse complement strand
ACAAGGTAAAGGTATATGGCACATCCCTGGGTGAAGGGCTCAACTACAGCTTGGACTTTACCTAACAAATGCAAACAATGTAACCTGATTGTTTTGTACCCTCCTATTACTCTGAAATAAAAAAAAAATAAATACCCACTGACTATCTAAAAAAATTTATAATAGATTACCAGATTATGATATAATTCCTGTATATAAAAACAACGTGAAAAAAGCATTTCTATTATTTTTGAAAAGCTGTTTGAAATTAACTTCTATGGTTTTTAATAAACAATTTACTTTCTTCCTATAAACAGAAAAAGGGGATATGTCCATGCGTAAAGTAAATTTTGAAAGATAGGTGCTATCAATCCGTGTATCAGGGTAACACATCACCTCTGGAAGCACACCAGGAAATCTACAATGGAGACACTGCCATCTGCTTATTGTACCAAAACAAGTTCATTTTAGAAGTTAAGGATTTGTGATGAATACAGTAAAGGTATTATCTGAAATACTGTGATTCAGTCCTAGAAAGAGTCATAGGAAGAGGCTGCCTTTGTAGCCAGCTCAGGCTGCCATAACCAAATCCCATAGACCAAGCAGCTTCAAGATCAGAGATGCATTTTCTCACAGTTTTGGAGACTGGGAGTCTGAAGTCAGGATGCCAACCCAGGCAAGTTCTGGTGAAGCTTCTTTTCCTCTTTGACAGATGGCTCCTTTCTTGCTGGGTCCTCACAGGGCAGAGAGACACAGAGAGAGGGAGAGGTAGCAGGAGGAGGGGAGGGGGAGAAGGAGAAAGAGGGGAGGGGAAGGGGGTGAGAGCAAAGGAGAGAGGAGAAGGGGCAGGAGAGAGCAAGCTTCTCATTGAGGGCACCAATCCCATCATGAGGCTCCACTCTCACGACCTCACGTAAACCTAATTATTTCCCAAAAAGGACCCATCTCTAAATATAATCACATCCAGAGTCAGGGATTCAACATATGAATTTGGAGTGGTTGAGGGAGATTCACTTTGGTCCATTGCAATGGATCTTGAACAATTTCATTCAGAAGTAAGTCTATCAAGGAATTAGTAAAACAATCTGGATGAAAGAATTTATGCATAAAAAGACACATTTTTCTAATCCCAGTGTTGGAGAACATCACTTATCAGTGCCTTGGTTTTCTGAATGGCAAAATGAAACACTTCAAGCAGAAGAAATTTTAAGTTTCTGGCTGTCATACACAAGCTGTATTTACTGTTCTGGAATTATCTTCTACATTTTTTGTAGTCCATGTTTTTTTTGTTTTTCACTTTTAGCACCCATTTGGCATTGGGCTACTCAGTGAACTACAGTCACTAGGACTGAGTCTGGATGTGCTCTCGATCTGATGTTAAGATTGCTTAGTGCAACCAAGGGTTGTATGGACATTAGATCAACAACAAGCTCCTGGGACACAGCCAGCCCACTATCCTTGACAGATGTTGTAAGTCCAGCATTCTGAAGAAATTCCTCAATTTTATTGTAACATGAACAGACAAACAAATAAACACACAACACCAACAGTTCAACTGTTCTCTTCACAGCCCACCACATTTGCTTGTTTTAGCTAATTAATTCGGGGCTTATTTCCATGTTTTAAATTGTTTGCTGTGTTACTGCTTCTTAAACCTTCAGTTTTATGCTTTATCAATTGCTTTAACATCATGGAAGAGAAAAACAGTATCTCCCCATACCCTAAACAGATATCTTTCTTGTTAACCTATTTTTCTAATGGTCATATTGTCATTTTGGTTAGATCAATGGGTAATGTGTATATTGCTATGACTATTACCCGTTAAACTATATTATAAGTGTGATGACTTTTCCTTTTCTACCTCATGTTTTGTTCCCTTCAGATCTTCAGAATGTGTTTCTTGGGACCTTTCTACACAGACTTTTCCCTCCCTTTGCAACATCTGTCTCCTTACTTTCCACTTGTTTTACAAATATGTATTCTTGTTTCCCTCCTTTTTGACACAAAATGTAGTATATTGCTAAAGTGTACTAAATTCTTGGAATTGGAGTCTGTTTATTTGCAGATAAGCATTCATTCATGCCACACATATTTACTGGGTGCCTAATATGAGGTGGGAAATCCTGGAACAACAGCAAAAAGAGGCATCTTGCTTCCTGCAGGGACTTAGATACTGTAAAGCTTCATACTGACCAAGACAATGACCTCTCAGTGCAACACTTTTTGTTACGCTTTTGCTTTTAAACCAGAAAGTCATTTAAAATCACTGAATGTGAAGATAGAGGCTTATCTGTTTTGAGCTCATAAATATGTAGGTAAAATGCTTACCCAGCTGAGATTGACATCACCTCCTTCAAGTCACCAGGTCTATGTTTAATGAGTCGTTTTCTTAAAGTCACTTAGCAGAACTAGAGGGACCTAAATTACTGTCAAGCAAAGTCACCCAAGGCTTTGTGGGGCAATTAAATATAAAAATAATCAGTTTCAATCCCAAATCCTCTTAGTGAATTAATTCACTATCCTATGTAATAAAATGCTCTGTCTTTAAACGTATTTGAAAATAAAGGTAAGGAGACGTACCTGTGGCTGCTGAAACTTAGTTTTTCTCACTCGACACGCCCTGCTTAGCTAACGCTTTTCCTATCCTGTGGTCATTTTCTAGAAACACGCTGTAGGTCTTACCTACTGTCCATCACCTTTATCTCTGTGGCTTGCTGTCTGTCACTTACCAAATTCTCTGCCTGCCTGTGGCTGATCAATAACATAACTGGCTAGTTCAGGAAGACCCAGATCCTTGATTCAAGGCAAGTGACAAACAGCATGACAGCCGTATTTTACTTCCACTTCTAAAAGATGGCAGGTCCTCATTATAACTATTGATTCTGTAAACATGTCACTGATGGTTAATACCTTTCTGGCAAAATCTGACCAGTGACACTCAGAGAAATGACAAGCCTGTCATTTACCTTTGGAACAACTGGGAGTGGTAGAACCAAAATTTATCATTTATAAAAATGGCATGTTCATGTTTTAAGGATCGTTTATGTAAGAGATCACTCAATGTAGTACATTTCAATCTTTAAGAGTTAGGCCTTCTTAAAGAAATTGCTAAAGTAATTAAGTGAATTCTAATACTAGAAAAGAGGCATAAATACTTATTCTCAGAATTAAAAACCTCTTCATGGGTCCAAAATGAACAACAATTCATCCTAATTGTTCAAAGAAACTCTACAAGGAAACTGATAATACTTATGTATACTTATTTATATTTTGGTGAGGAAATTCTCATGAAACTTGATACTTCCTGTTATTTAAAAATAATATATGGAGTTGACTGTTCCTTTTCTTGTTTTATTATAATAAAAATTATATAACGTCATGAAATCTGATTATCTGGAATTTATGTTTATCACTCCTTTCTAATAACTGAAATGTAAATATTATAGAATCCACTGCAGGTTCCTGCATGAATGCTTCAAAATCATCTCATAGAATTGTTACAGCCTTCTCATCTCCTTGTAGGTCACTTCATTGGTGGCTTCAGAGCATCTCGATTTTAAAAACTCCCCAGCTGATTCAATGTGTAGCCAGAGTTGAAGCCAGGTTTAGCTCCCTGGCCTCAACCTTAGGCCTGTGAAAACCAGAATCTTTGGGAATGGGCCTTGAAATCTTTGTTTATAAGAAGGTGCCTGTATAATACTCAGGATTGCTTAAGTAGAATGAACGTCCGGATGTCTTGATGATTCCTGATTTTCCTTCCTTTTACGTAACAGAAACCCCTAGAGCCCAATGTAGCCAGAAGCTTCAGCTTTACTTTGGTCTGTAGAGTCAGGCTGGTTATCAAGGTTTGTTTGTTTTTTCACTTATTTTATTTTTTGACCCCCCAACTTGCTAAGTCTTTGAGATCCCATACCAGTTAATTTCTTAATTTTTCAGTTTAATATGGATTCTAAAATATGAATTCTTTAAGAAAAAAAAACAATTTTTAGAAGTTTGTTAGCATTTAGCAAAATAGGCAGTTCCGGAAGCTACTAGTTAGAACGGATGTTGGTAAAGTCTTGGGAAGATAGCCCTTTTCCTCTTGGGAAGCTTGAAAGGGCATGCTGGGCTTCCGTGGCAGGGTCCACCACACCCCTGCCCTTTAGCCGGGCTCTCTCCCTTCCCCATTATAATGATGTAGATTCTAGGAACCATCGTCCTCTAGGTTTACTATCCACAACTCCAATCAATATGAACCCAGACAGAACATCTTTACCAGTGGCTGTTAGTCTTGTTACCTGTCTCATGTTCTAGTTTTCTAATAGAAAATTCTATTATTGCTTTCCCCCAAACACTGTGATATGTACCAAGGCAAGAAAAATGCAAACAGATGAAAATAATACCAGCCTGAAATGAAAAAACAGACACCTATAGAATTTTTTACTTTGAGTTTTTGTACACATATTTTTGTCATTTAGTCAATTGTCCAGTGCTCAAAAAAGTTTTGATGTTTGCTTAATTTTAGTACTTCAGGATATGCTAAGTTTCAAATCTTAGCTTTACATTATAAAACGCTGCCCAATAACCTAGGAAATTAGCATACTATTAATAACGTGTTCTTAGGAAGTAGAGTAGAAGTTGGCAAGAATACTAAAAATTCTATCTTTTTCTTTTGTGTGGTTTTGCCATTATTGTTTTTCTTTTACAAACTCACTATCCCTTAGAAACCAGATCCATTATTTCCATACTCTGGGTATAACTAAACCTTATTAATTTTAAGACATTCCTTCAGGTAACAACTGCTAACATGAACAAGAAATCTCTGCTCTCACACCATCAATCAGCTTTTCTAGGGCTGGGCTCTCTCACCATCCCCACCTTGTACCCACATTCTCCTGTTGTAGCTGTAACAGATGACCCTGGACTAGATAGCTTAGAACAACACAGATTGACTCTCTTGTAATTCTGTAGGTTAGAGGTCTAACAGGCTTCGCTGGGATGAAGCATAATATTGGCAGGGCTGTGCTCCCTTGTGCAGGTCTAGGGGAGATCGATTTCCTTGTCCCTTGTGGCATTTCAGGCCGCCCACATTCCACTGCTCTCCATCCACCACCAGTGAGTTCAGCTTTTCTCATATCACATCTCTCTGGCCTTTTCTCCTGCCTCCACTTCCACATTCAAGGATGCTTGTGATTATATTGGGCCCATGTGGGCAATCTGGAATAATCTTTCTGTTTTAAGGTCAGCTGATTAGCAACCTTAATTAGTTCCCCTTTGCCATGTAAGGTGACAGAGTTTGCTGGTTCCAAGAATTAGGCTGTAGATCTCTTTAGGGGTCCATTATTCTGCTTACAGATACAGTTAAAAAAATACATCAAACTTACTTTAAAACTACAGATGAAGTACACATTGGACAATTGATATTTAAGAGTTAGGTTCTTGAAGAAATTTTGAGAAGTCAGACTCTACAAGGGAGAGATAGGCAATTATAGCAGAGCCAAGAGTGGGCTCCTCTCTGGTTAGAGGAGTCTGGTTTCCACGGCGACCAGGAAAGCATTATCTGTGGTTTTGCAGCTTGCCTGGCAGGGCACCCACCCCGATTCCAGCATGAACAAACAAGGGACAAAACACAGAGTTCTCCTGGCAAACACGCTAAAAAGTCCACAGACTGAGGAGTTTGCTGCATAAATCAGTTTCCTCCAGCTTGATTTGCTTCCCAATGGTGCTAGGCAACATGCGGAAGGGAATTGAAAGACATCCTTCATGCCGGGCAGCGTCCCTTCACGCTGGGCTGTGTCCCTTCACTCCGGGCAGTGTCCCTTCATGCCGGGCAGTGTCCCTGACTGATGAGCTGACTGCAACGCGCAATGTATGGCAGCTGGAGAACACCTCGAGTTCACCTGAGGGTATCAAAGTCTTCAGTGCTGTGGAAGAACGCCAGTCTGAGGCGGGATATTTGCTTTAGGTGGACTCTCAATTTTCATCTTGGCATAGCTTATGATTAATAGCATGGCCTTGGGAACCAGACAGTCCAGTGTAAAGCCCAGCTCTGTCCCTCAAGAGATTTGTAACCATGGTGCTTGATCTTTTTATTCCTTACTTTCCACATCCCTAAAATAAAGACAATTATTATGATCTTATATGATTATAGCAAAAAGCAAGATAATGTATTGAACGTTAGTGCAATCTTTAGCAATCTGTAGGCTCTCAGTGGAGGGCAGCAGCATTTACTTTCTTTCCCTTTCAATCTGTTAGACTTCATTGTCTTAAATTCCAGATAAAATATTATGGGAAAATGAAAGATCTTACCTCTTACCCACAGCAAAATGCTATTGAGTTTTGATTCCACTGATAATACTATTTGTTGAAATACGTTATTTTATAGCATCTTAATTGGACAAAATATTAAATCAATTAAGTGAAAATGAAAATTTTAGTTAAAATTTTCATCTCTTTAGCAACGCAGAGATGAAAATTCTCACTATTCTGCAAATTATAATGATCTGAGAGTATAGATTATTTCCGCCTGTTTTTTTTGCCTCTACTCTTTTGAGTCCCTTACCCTCAGATTCCAAGAGGTATTTCCAATATTGGCCCCTCGTTCGTCTCCTGTTGTCACCCAGACTCTGAATCTGCTCAGTTCAGGCATCCGCTGTGAGTATCTGGGTTGTCCTGTTAACAAAAATCATGGTCATGTTAAATAGGAAAAAGGCAGCCCCCCCAACAATATTTGATAGAGATGTAGGTGGAGTACGATGGAGTCTATTCTTAAAGAAGGGATAAATCTCCAACCTACGGTTCATTGCACGAGCTAAACACGGGATCTGGTCATAAACGTGATGGAGGACAGAGCACTTCAGGACCACAGGTATTGATTCAAACAAACACACACAGACAAACTCCATTCTGCACTCGTAAGTAACCAGCCGTGGGCTTTTACCAGAGCTTTCTTTGTAACAGAGTTAAGAAATGCCACATGTAATGTGATTTTGAAGCAAGTGCCATTTTATTTTATCACTTTATTTTCTTCCTTTCAGATGAATAGGAGGGTAGAAACAAACAAGTGAAACTTCAGGTAGTGAGAAGCGAAGATAGCCCAGGGCTGCTTGAGACTGTGAGTCCCTGGGAAGATGAAGAGCAGAACCTGAATGAGGTCAGAGAAAACACCTGCTCTGGCTGAAACAGACCGAATCCCTTATCTAGTGAGCTAGTGAGGAGACTCTAGAAATTCATCTTGAAGGGTAGTTTACATTATTTGTAATTTCTTTATGTATAATTATACTAAAGTTGTGAGCAAATATTAAATACATAGCTCTTAATACATAGTAAAGTTTCAGTAATTTTTTTTGTGGTCTTCATGAAGTCATTGTTTAAACACTCTCCATTTATCCCTCCAAATAAATATATAAAGTAGGCTTAACTGGGGGGTCTTTGATCTGTGTTTGAATTCCTTCTCCTTCTCTTTCTTCCTCTCCCCTGTTCTTTGCTTTTTACCGTTTTTTCTTTCTCGCACATGTACTGGTAACGGGTCAGAATGATGGCCTTCCTGTCTGTGTTCCCTGGCTAGGAAAGCATTGTTTTGAAAGTTAAGAAATGGCCTTACATAAGGAACAGCTTCTATATCGTCTCAGCCGGCACACTTCTGGGCTGGTCCATTTTGATGGGTCCTGTAAATATCTCTTACAGTTTGTGAATATCTCTTGAAGTTGGAGTGTAAAGCAATTCTCTTACAGTCTTTCCCACTTAATTGCCCCCTGCTAGCATATAAATGCCCTAGGGTAATCCTTTTTATTAAGCGATGTATTTCAGCTGCCCAGAACAATGCTGGGCACATGGTATACACAAACTATTTACTGGATGAATTGCTGTTGGAGAACTTGAGGCACAGCAAGGTTTCAACATTATGTGGGGAACTGGCGAGAGTGAAGTGGGTGAGGAAGCGGCATTGTTTTTTGCTTAGAGAGCAAACAATTTACGTATAATTTATATGTGTAAGAGGAACTTTGCTCTCTCAAAGTATCTCATTGTCTTGTTCTCCTACTGCTTGTTTTAAGATCTTTTCATCATAGTATTAAAAATTTGGTATTAACGTAGTATCTTAATTTTCCACAGTTACCACCTTTGAGAATCTATTGAGTGGAGCTGACTGTTCTGTCTGTTCTTCACTCTCACCTTAGCTGCACCAGCCTGGCACCCGCGCTGTGCTGGGCCAGTTCAGGGAGGACTGCTCCTCTGACTTTGCCAACTGTTAAAGAATTTATTACAGCAGTGTGCACAAAACAGTATTAAGGAGCATCTATTTATTTATAAGCTATTAAGTATGTTATAAAAATGTAATAATAAATAATATAATAATGAGCTAGCTAGTCCTCAGTACTTATGCTAAATATAGATGACCCTACCTATAAAACTATCGACTAAAAATTGTAATTTTAGTGTTTAATGTTCCCCTCCTTGTTTTCTTTTTTCTTCCTGCTTTTTGTTTCTTTTCTCCCCTCTCCTTTTTCTATAAATATTTATTAAATCCATACAACTTCTGCACCACTGCTATGCGCTGGCTTGCGGAGGTAAGTCAGTTCTCATGTCAGAAGCGCGCCTGGGAAGGGCGGAAGCAGCAGCTTTAGGCAGTGTGACCCGGTGTGGTCCCCTCTGTGGGGTGGGATGTCTGAGGTTGTGTAAGCACAAAGGATAGTGACTCAGCTTGGGCTGTGATTAGCTTTAGGAGGGGTTCCCAAAAGCGAAATTTTGAAAGATGAATAGGATTTCTATAGGAAGACATGGCAGATAAAGATTTCTCCAGCACAGTGTCTGTTGTTTGTCTCTTTAATTCCCATTTTCTCTTCATTTTTTTTCCTGGCAA
>NW_003852471.1:1864723-1867904 GCF_000181295.1 Otolemur garnettii | reverse complement strand
TAAGGAGTGATGTCAGAACAGGGAATTTGAAACTAAGAAATATATTGGCCACTACTGGAGACAAATTTGAGGAAAAACACTTCTAAGAACAGCATTAAGCCATAAATCAACCAATCTTGGAACCACCAACTGGAAATATGATTTCTTGTTATGTCTGATAATAAATTACTCTAGTTTGTAAGTGATTCTGAGTGATGAAATTATTCTGATAAATTACAAAGCTAAGTCTCAGAGGTATGAATTCTCATAGTTCTACATTCTGAGCACTGACATTAAAGACCTCACCAATGTTTTCTGCGGACCCTATCATTTTGAAATGAGCAATTCAGGGTGAATAAGCCACAATTTCCATGAGATTGAGGATTAAGGAGAAGGTCCAACTCTCGTAAAACTATGTCTTGTATTTAGTAGTTATATGTATATCTCTTTCATCTTATTAAAGTTCCCTTAACTTTTTTCCCCATGATCTCATTTGTATTTTTGAAGAGTGCAGGATTGTTGTTTTATTGAATGTTCCACAATTTGTATTGATCTGACTGATTTTTCATTTTTCATAAGTTCAGGTTAAACCTTTTGACAAGGATGCAGTATCATGTATGAATATTGTGTCATCACGAGATTGTCCCATGATCATTTGCAATTACTTTGATCACTTGATTAAGATGATGTCACCATATCTTTTCATTATAGAGATCTGTCTTCTCTCTTATATATTCTATGTGGGTAATACTTTAAGACAGTGTAAGCTATCTCATTATCCAATAATTTACATCTATAGTTGTAGCGTCCATTGATAATCCTTGCCTATTATCAGTTACTACGCTGGTAGGTGCAATATTTCTACTGTTATTGTTTTAACCTTTATTAGCTAGCATTCTTCTGCAAAGAGCTTTGTCTTTCCTCAAGTGATAGAACTCCAGCCTCCTTGGATCTGGATATCGTATTCTTAGTAATGCAGCCTAAATTGCAATACAGTATTTGTCACAATCAGGGCACATAGTTCACTTATTAAAAAAAAACAAATTTATTTTAATTTCCTTTGAACATGTAGAATTTTAAATCATGTATGGCCCATGAAAGCACTGAAGAGTAAGAATTAATTAGAAATGTTCATATAATTCAGAGGGTAGCTGCTTTTTTTGTGTTTGCTTTTTTAGCATCCTGACTTATTTCACGTTTATATATTCAAACCTCTCTGTGAATTGCACGTCTCTTTCTAGTCTCTTGTAGTAGTTGATTTACTCTCTGTCACTGAGCTGCAGATAGATGCCTAGCAATAAAAATCATCACCTAATATTTACGGAGACAATTGTAACACTATCTGTAGCTACACGGTTATCTACCAGTGAATTTTCCCCACTGCAATACTGTATGTTAACATGTCAAGGCTTAAATGTTTTTACTGTATGCTAAAATTAAATGAGAATTATAAACCCTAAACATAGGAATCAGATGATACAATATTGCAGCTTCCCTGTAGGAAACCCTTGAGAGACTGTTAATATTTAAGCATATTAATTAAGCAGAAAATGGACTAAATAGCTGGGAATTAGAATCATCTGGCTCTCTCCTCAAAAGAATATAACACAGACTGCAGACACTAAAAATCATTTCTTTTCAAGGACATGCTGATCGGTTTTTTGTTTGGTTTAGTTTGGTTCATAAAATCGCATGAATTCCTGAACTAGTGTTTCTCTCATGAGCATAATCGTTCCCCAAACAAGCTCATAGAAGAAGCAGATGTGGCTTTTCATCCCATAAAGACTGCATGGGGCGGTAGCAGTTAAACATCCCTCTCAGCTGCATCTTCATAACCACAATTTGGCATTGCTTTTTAATTTATCAAATTGAAAAAAAACATAAGGCAAAAATTACGAGTCATTTCTCTCGTTAGTTATCCTGATTACACAGATTCAGCACGAACAAGACAGATGCTAATTTGTGCATAAAGCCCATCCCTTTTGACAGGCAAATATACATAAGTTGTAGCTGCAAAAAGACAACAAGGGTGCTATCGAAAACCATCCTGCGATTTATGGGGAAAATTTCCAGCGACAGACAGGAGTTCTTACTGTATCACACTAACAATAGTTCCCAGATAAAGAGTGTGCGTAAAAGCACCCAAACAAAATTCGTCCCATGGAGCCAGGTGGCTCAGTGATGAAACATTTTTTAACCAGTGTGAATCCAAGTAAATCAAGGAAGGTGGGAATGATTGAGAGAAAACTTCTTGCTCAAATGTAATATCATTTCTGTTTACATAAGTCCCAATGTGACCTTCAGCAATTCCCTTAATTTCTTAGGCTCCTGTTATTGCATTTCTAAATTCAAGATGTTTGGGTTACATGATGGCTTGTGTACCTTCTGGCTATAACATTTGATATATGGATTCTATTTTGGGGGCTGTGTAGAATGAGTTTGTGATCTAAGCAGCTATGAACTGTCATAAATTTAGACATAGATAGATAGTCCCCATGACAGGTGGATTTTTCCCAGCCCCCATTATGACCTAGAAAACTTGTTATTAAAAGCAACTAATTTCCTGATAACCCTCTAAGTGCCTAAATGCCATAAATTCAAGACCCGGACTGTGGAACAAGGATAATAAGCACCAAGAATGATGGCAGAGCGAGGCTTTAGAAGAGTGGAAAGTTTAAAGCTGAAATCTGAGCAAATTTCTCCTACTTATCCTGCAGTAAACTCAGACTCTTTTTTCTCAATGCTTAGTCAAAATGCTATGAACCCTATAAAACCTCCCAATTGCTCCTGCCCCATCTTGTTTTCAATTCTGTTTCTCTATCACTGTGTCCTTTGCCCCTTTAATTCGGTCTTCTATTATAATTAACTGTAGTACAACTCCACAGGTGACCACCTGCCTACCTTGACCACGCCCTTCAGTTGACCCAAATCACAGACCTGACGGGCACCACATCTACTAACATGTAGTTCTTGTGTCGGCCAACTCTGTATAGTGACCAGTTTGTTACAGTTTGTTGGGTGGTCAACTTACAGAGGTTCTACTGTATTTCTGTGTCAATCCTTTCCACTGTTTAATACATTTCTTGAGCCCTTAGGCACTTCCCTTTCAGTCTTAGGTTCATTTTTCTTTCCTTTTATCCCCCACACCCAGATTCCATGGTCACACACTCAAATCTGCTTGTCAAAGTGAATATTAATTTGA
>NW_003852471.1:1860479-1864604 GCF_000181295.1 Otolemur garnettii | reverse complement strand
GTCAAGCACTCTAATCTGAGCAACAGAGTGAGACACCATCTCTACAAAAAAAAAAAAAAACCAATTAGCCAGGTGTGATGGCATGGGCCTCTCATCCTAGCTACATGGAAGGCTGAGGCAGGAGGATGGATTGAGCCCAGGAGTTTGAGTTTGCAGGGAGCTATGAGGATGCTACTGCCCTGTAGCCCCTCTACAGAGTGAGGCCTTGTCTTAAGAAATAGAAAAGGTCATTGAATTTCAACCGTTTCTTGATGGCAATGACCAGTTGCCTTAGTTCTGCAGATGCAATCTCTGAGCATTAGCCTCATTGCTCAAAGTAAACATCTCACATAAATTAAAAGAGCCAACTTCTAGGCTGCAGTTGCTATTGATTAATAATTACCGATATGTATTTTCCACTTTCTGTTCTCATTACGACTGCGAGCATTTCAGTTCTCATTAATCTCTGGTGGACACATAATAAGGCTCAGCTTCTAGAAGTCAGTGAATTCGTCTTTCCCTGCCCTGTGCTTCTGTCTGGCACTGACTAAGCACGTGCCCTGTACATGTTTATTGACTGGAATAGCACTTACCTTTTGGGAAGGGTAGGATTTGGTGAGGGAACTTTGTAGAGAAAACAATAGATTATTTTTTTTCTTGGATGAATTACAAAGAGGAGGTACTTTCAAGAAAATTGTAAGTAATTGCACGTCTCTATGAACTATAGTATTTATAATATTCTCATAGTAACTAATGTCTTTCTAACTAGTCTCAATTTAATAATATATTACTTTTTAATCAACTCACATCAGGGGAGAATAAGGCTCAGCTGAACACCAAGGGAATCATGTCAACATTTTAGATTGAACCATCTGTTAGACTATTTAAAGCGTTTATCTCATTTTCTGATTTGTCTGAGATGTTAAAAAATAAGCTTATAATTCTTTATTTTTCCTCTTTTCTAGCATGTTACTGAGTCAGGTTTTTTTCCCCATTTAATGATCTAATAACAGTTTATTAAGAGTTTTTTTTCAGTCTATATTTTCCAGTTTGTGAGATTCATTCTGAGTTCCCACTAAATGCTAATGCAGCAAACAAAGTATTAGCATTACCTCTCTTCTCTCTGTGGGGGGAAAATTAGAGATCCCCAATTCGGCTCTGTGAACTCTGAATTAAGACTTTGGGTAAGGTTGGCAGTAATACATGTCAATAAACTTATTTTACTGCCTGTGATCTGGGTCCCTGGCCACATGGAGATGGGCCGTGCATCTGCCCAGCAGAGACTCTAACAGTCTCTTCCTTTTCCATAAGATGGCTTTCAACTGCCCTCGCTACTTAAATCACTTCTCAGTTACAGGAAGCCTCCCTCAGGCAACACCTGGGAGGGGAACTTGGGAAAATCTGGCATTGCCGGTTGCATGTGTTTCAAAGCCTGGCGCGCAGCCATGATACTCGTGGTGATTTTGAAGATATTCAGTGTACTGGCTGCTCAGAATTCACTGTTGTTATGTTCTCTATGTTCTCCTATGACATGTAGGATATTATTCCTTTATATTCTATATGATAAGAACATTTAAAAATCCCCTCTAAGTGTATAAAGGGCTCTGTGCTTAGATTTATGCAGGAAATGTTCATGCTGTGTGCTTCTGTTGGACTTTCTTAATGCACATTAGCACAGCAAGAGCCTCAGGAGTTTGTTTACTGTTGCTTTCCCAGCTATTCCCCAACGTACTGACCATTCCGCATCCTCTCTCTTTTTTTTCTTCCTCCCCCTTCCTGATATACTTATTCCTCCTCCTTCCTTTTTGGGGGCAGAACATCAACTATTAACTCAACATTTTAATCTCTGATGCACTCTTTGGGAAAATCTCCTCTGGATAGGTTAGAATTTATTTTGAAATGAACTCAGCCTAGCAGGAAACTGTAGACGTTTGTCAAGATTGCACGCCCTTGGTGGTTCACTCTTGCTGAGTTGCTTTTGGTCACTATATCCTCATAAAATTCTTGTAAAACAAACCTATTTCTTTATTTGCTATAAGAATTTCTAGCCATTGTTTTCCCTAAGGAAATTCACATGAAAACATTTTAAAGAAAAATTTCTGTTAATTACTAAAGGAATTTTGCTTCTCCCAAAGAGCTTTTATTTCTGCCTCATAGATAATGAGCGTTTTCAGCAATGCTATTTCTGACTAGTATAATAATAAAGCAATAATAAAGGTATAATCTCAGTTAGCAAGATGTCAGGAGATAGTTTGGCTTAGAGTATAATAAATTTAGCAGCTCAATGCCATTCATGAATTTATGACTTTTTCAGCTTTGCCATCTTTAATATTGATGTCATTCTCAAACTGTCTTTGGTCATAGCTGTCTTTGGTTGTATAATAGCTACAGCAGCAACAGGAGTTAAATCCTCGAACAATAGCATCAATAACAGGGGTGTCCAACCCACAACTCAGGGGCCATTTGTGTCTCAGAATGGCTATGAACATGGCCCAATACAAAATTGTAAACTTACTTAAAACATTATGAGATTTTGCTGAAATTTTTTTGGTAGAACTTCATTGTGTGATTTTTTTGAGCTTGAATTTTGTAGTTGACAATGTCATGTAAAATAAACATACATACAGTCTCGCTATTGTACACACACGTGGCTTCAGTTTATGGCTCTGTGTGGCTTCCAGTGTATTATTTTCCAAGCACAGATAGACAGATGGACACTGTCAGAGGTTGTGAATGTCTGTGGTGACTTGCGAAGGTGGTGATTATTAATGATCATTTCAATCTACCATTGCAACATTAGGCATTTAATGTTACTTAGAAGCCCCTGATTATTAAGGGTATTTCCACACCTTGGAGGATCCTCAGACATTGCCCGCTACACTTTATAATTGGCTTTTGCTGTGCCCTGAATTGACAGCTGAGCTGTGGAAGGAATCAAACCTGCTTTCTATTTTCCTGTTAGGTAATTATCATAAATAAAAGTAAAGATAGTTTCTTCCCTATTATTATTGTTTTAATCCCAGTGTGACTTTTATGATGTCTCAAAAGAAAACGGAACCTAAAAAAAGAAAAATTATGAACGATGGAAGATTATTCAATGAAAGGTGGACAGATGACTACTTTTTTTGTAGTAAGGCACTCTGCTTAATTTGTAGGGAATTTGTTCAAGTTTTCAAAGACGACTTGAAAAGGCATTATATGCAAAAATATACTGCCAAATTTGATGTATACGAAGGATTGTGTTAGCAGGACAAGACAGCAGAACTGAAAAAATTTTTGTAAAAATTTACTATTCGGATTCTTTTATAAAAGCTAGTTATGTGATAGCATATTCATTACAAAAAAATAGAAACCATTTTCTGCTGATGAATTTATTAAGCAATGTATGGAAAGCATGGTAGATATAATTTTCCCTAACACAAAGTGGGGAAATTAGTTTTTTAGTTTCTAAAATTTGTCTCACCAAACTACAGTCAAGCAACAGGAAGAAACTATACAATCTATGGAAAAAAGTTTGAAGAAGAAAGCTGCTTATTTTAAATTTTATGCCTTGGCAATGGATGACAGCACGGATGCTACAAATATAGTTCAACTTGCCAGTTCTATCAGAAGTATTGATGAGAATATAATGGGCCATTAGAAAACACAGCAAAAGCAAGAGATTGATACAGCCCAACACTTGCGTTTGATGAAGTGTCCTTGCATAGTACATCAAGAAAATTTATGCACGAACGCTTTAAAAATAGAGAATGTCATGCAAATCACATCAAGACTGTGAGTTTCATAAGGGCCCAGGGATGAAATCATCACGGATTCTAGGAGTTCCTTAAAGGCATTGATACCGACTATGCCGACATCATTTACTTTTCAGAAGTGAGATGGCTAAGGTGAGGCCAAATGTTGAAAAACTTTATGTTTTGAAACATGTTATCAAGTCAGTTAGGGTCTCAAAAACCAAATTTGTGCCAGAACTTGACAATGAAAACTGGTTTATAGATTTATTATTTTTAATAGATTTTACTGCTCATTTAAATGAGTTACGCAGGCATCTCCAAGGTGAAAACCAGTTTATGAATACAATATTTCAAAGCCTAGCAGTGTTCCAAAGGACACTGAAATTACAGCAAACTCAAACGAAGGCAATTG
>NW_003852471.1:1858137-1858981 GCF_000181295.1 Otolemur garnettii | reverse complement strand
GCTCCAAATGTCTTTGTTTCTTACTGTATAAGTGCAGGATGAATGAGATGAAAATTGTCTTAAAACTGAGTATATGTTACTTAGACCATAAGAAGAAAAGATTTACAGAGGCTAAACATACAACCCCCAAAGGGGAACCAGCTTTTATGACATTTTCTTTTGCCGAAGAGATTTACAAGCTGTAGAGTGTGTGATTAAAATATCTGAAAAAAGTTAGTTTGTGTGGTAATGGTAAATATTTCGGAGGAGAGACAATGGTTGGGAAATTATTTGTGGGAAAATAATGAAAAAATATAAGAGTGATAGCAATGATTTGGATGAAATGGTTAAATTAAATAATATATAATACGTACTGTAAGAGGGTTTGTAGGTAAAGAGGTAATTAATTATGGAATTATGCAAACTTGAGAACATTTTGTGTGCTTGTTTGCTTGAAATAAAACATTTAATAAGTCCAATTGCTTAAACAGAAAGTAAGAATAACGTGTATGAATCAGCAGGAACCCCGGTGATGCAAACGTGACCAAGAGGAAGAGAGAAACTGATATTCCTGCAGCCAGAAAAGAGAGAAAGGAGGTGGGAACGAGGAAGGGCAGGTCAACCTGACGTGTGAGTGTTACTTAGTCATTTCTATGTGATGTGTACTGTATGTTTTCTCCATCTCCCATGAAATAACGGATGAATGTGGAAATTTCTCACTAGCTCTTCATGGAATGGGTTGTGTTTTGGAGGGGGCTAAGGCTGAAACTTGCTCTCAGGTGAAGCTTTGGGGATCAGGTACTAGTGTTCCATTATGTGGATTTTGTTCTCTGTCATAGATTTGTTTTACTCCATATTTATTTCA
>NW_003852471.1:1839720-1857813 GCF_000181295.1 Otolemur garnettii | reverse complement strand
GAGTTTCCCTAGGAACCCCTAGAATGCCTGGCCTTTATCTGTTTGGAGTCCTCTCAGCCTATTCTGGGTTGCGTTTATGTATGTATGTATTTAAAGTAAATGTGCTTTAAATATCGACTGGACTCTTATTATTTTTGACTTTCTTCCAGAAATTGCACAAAATTTTTGCCTGTCAGAATAGTCTCTCCTGCTTTCTATCAGAATTTATTTTTTATATTTCAACTGGATTATGGAAGGGAAGGGAATAGTATGCAGTTAGTCAATCAGCATCTATAACCAAAGTCACTGGCACATAGATCCAAAGTCACTGGCACATAGATCCTTGATACTTTTATTTTTTTGCAGTTTTGAACCTGTCACCTCTGGTATATGGGGCCTGCATCCACTCCTTTGAGCCTCAGGCACCACCTGATACTTGCCACTTTACAGTGCTTTATGTTCCGTGTGCACTCTGGGAACCCTCCCAATGAGCTGGTATTCAGTTTTCTCCTAATAGTTAATGATTCCATACTAAATTCAGCTTTTATACATTGTGGTGTCCCCTTATGCTAAGGGAGAACATCCACTTAGCCCAGGAAAGGTTCAGGTAGGAAAGAAGCTCACTCAAAGCCTAGCAACTTATATAAACTGCAGCTCATGCAATCCCTACGTTGGCTAGGGACTACGAAAAGGTCTGATTTGATAGGTAGCAATTATTTAACGTTTTATGGAGTTACTGACTCATGACACTGGCTCAGAATGTAGAAAGCATCATAGGTAAACAGAAGGTTGATAGAATCTGAGCTGGGACTGCAGTTCCTGCCTGCTGCTGTATTTTTCTTCTTTTAGAGCTAAAATATTAAAGATTGACAGGATGAGTATTGCTAAACACTCATTCCAGCTAATAAAGAATTCTCAGAAAGGCTTTGTGGTAAGTCAACTTTCCAAGTGTTAAAGCAGGCCAAACATCGTGGGCTAAGTTCTGACGTTGGAATTAAAGGCCTGGGCATATCTTGACTGCCACTTTTTTCTCATCCTCCCTTGTGGAACACTGATTGTTCCCTTCTCATGACTTTTTTGTTTGCTAGTTACCTGCACTCCTGCTTTCCTCCACGCTTCCTCTCTTGTGAACTAGGAAATATATCATCTTCCCATTGGTGTTGAGAGTAAATAAAAGCATTCTTAGTATTCAGTAAGTGCTCAATGAATGTGATTCAAATCTATTATTGCTGTTTTCCATTCTATGCTGAACATTCTGCTTCCTTCCCCATTTTTCCTTTCTCCCCACTCACTCCTTCCCTATATATTGGGATTTCTACAGCCTTATATCCTTCTTGGGCCATTCTTATTCTTGCATTCATCTCTATCCATTTTTCTTCGAATTACTGATAAATATTAGATTAATCTGATATACTAACATTCTAATTTCTCCTCCAACATCTACCTCATGGCTAACAGTGCATGACCTAAATGATTATTATAAAGCTAATATATTAAAGTCAGAAACATATGCCTGTAATCCCAGCACTCTGGGAGGCTGAGACAGGAGGATCCCTTGAGCTCAGGAGTTCAACATCAGCCTGAGCAAGGACAAGATCCGGTCTCTACTAAAAATAGAAAAATTATCCAGATGTGGTGGTGGGCACCTATAGTCGCAGCTACTCGGGAGGCTGAGGCAGAAGGATCACTTTACCCCAGGAGTGTGAGGTTGCTGTGAGCTAGGTTGACACCACAGCACTCTAGCTGGGGTGACACAGTAAGACTGTCTCTGTCAAAAAAAAAAAATGAAGAAAGAAAGAAAGATGAAAGAAAAGAAAGAGAGAAAGAAAGAGAAAGAAAGAAAAAAAGAAAGAAATGTAGCAAACTTAATTTTCTAAGTAGCAAAAATCTAATAAGCACAGTAAGATGTTAAATTATGATCTATGTACAAATGTCTTAATAAATAAAAAAAAAGTGAACTCATTTGCTCATTTAAGTTGAAGCTACAAAGCTGTCACTGTAATAAGCCTAATAAATTTGCAAAGATTCCTTCTTAATCCTTACCCAGAACCACACAAATGATGTACAAGGAACAGTCCCCACA
This sequence comes from Otolemur garnettii, assembly GCF_000181295.1. Taxonomy (NCBI): domain Eukaryota; kingdom Metazoa; phylum Chordata; class Mammalia; order Primates; family Galagidae; genus Otolemur; species Otolemur garnettii. The sequence continues at coordinate 1,855,751 of NW_003852471.1, read as the reverse complement.
ACATGGCCTTTATTTCCAATACCGGTAGAAAGTTTGAGGTCCCCGGGATCACCCTTATTTCAGATGAGCTGGCTGCAAAGTTAGGGATTCCCATGATTACCCTCTGATTTGATAATTTTCTAGAGACTTGCAGGAATTACTGAAAGCCACTTACAAAGAATATACTGCAAAAGGATATGTACTAACATTAGGCAAAGGAAGAAACAGAGTCTGGAGGGGTCAGAAGGTGGAGTTTTTCCTCTTCTGTCCTCTCTCCATGAGGTCATGCAGAATATTACCTTCTCCTAGTCAGGATGTGTGACAATGGCCAGCCATGGGGTTGTTCATCCGAGCGGTTGGTGTTGACACTTTCTGTTGGGCTCAGACGCCACCTTTTCACAGGGCTGACCTTTCCTCTCCAGCCACTCCTGAAGTCACACTAACTAAGGCCTTTAAGCTGGTTACTCTGGAGGTCAGAACTGTGCAGCATGGCTCAAACCCTCCATCAAAAATCATAGTTAGACTCTCTGGTGGCCAAAGGCCCCAGGCAAACAATACTCCTATTAGGCAGTGCATTCCAGGGGTTTAGAAATTACCTCCCACTAGCTGAAGGCGAAGGACGGATCTATTATTGGCAACCTTAAAATATTACTTCTTTATCTTAGATTAAACATTTTAAGCTGATTCTAAATTCCCATGTGTTTGAAAGATATTACTATTTTCTGTGGAAGGTAATTACTATCCTAGGAACTGAGATTAATTTTCCTTTGAGTTTGCCACCTGGTGTGGGATCTGGAGCTGTGGATACACCAGGCAACTCCCATGAAGACAACTATGATTGCTGGCTTTGTCTTCTCAGAATACTCTAGATTCAGGGCAAATCTGGAGTTGGCTGGATTAATATTTCTTCAAGTACCTTGAGTTCCATGTGTAAAAGATTCTCTGTGAGTGAGGATTCCTGGATTCTGCAGCACGGCATAGAAGGTTGATCTTATATTAGCAAGCCCTTTACGAGGGGAACAGGAAATTTTCATCTGGCTGCAGTGACTGGGTGAGTGAATTCTTTTCTAAGCTTAGGAGTTGCAATTTGACACAAAAAATATTCATAATATTTTGAAGCAATTTTGTAGCATAATAGGAAATCATCATTTGCGGATGTTCTGTTTTTTTTTTAAAAAAGCTTACAGATTTGTTTCTAAAAATCGTAGTGACAGCATGTGGCTGCTGTTATGTGCTCAAAACAAAGGTCAATCACTCTATTTGTGTGGTTTGGAAGCTATTTTGGAAGCGATACCTGAGCACACGGCCGGGCACGTCCTGCTGAGATGGCTGCCAGCATAGTTCAGGGTGTTTCTTGTCCCTGGTATAGCAGGATGTCTTCAAAAGGGAAAGTTGTCAGCAAATTCTGTGAACTGCGGTTCAAGGGATCTACGTGTATTGTATACCTGGTCTTTTATACTTTGGAAGCCAATAATAGCACCAGTCATTATTTCCCAGACTTGTATATACTTATTTTTGTCCCCTGTAAAAATAGTTCTCTAAGATTAAATGGTAAGGCTTTAAAAAAATTGCATCTTCTTCTTTTCTTTTTTCCATTCTTAGCTCCAAACCCCACTGTTAGAGAAGAGTTTCAGTATCAGTAGCCAGGTAGGGAGCACGATTCCTATCTCATGTCAGCATAGCGTACCCAAATGAAAGGGAACCCAAGTATGCAAACCAGTGAGGGATTTAAATGAAAGCGAACCCTAATAGCTTATATTGTTTTATATACATAAAGTACATACCTTACAAAGGAGACCGATGACATGAGAATACAGACAGCAACCACTCCCCAAATTTGTAATAGACATAGTTTGTATTGAAACATTAGGAAATAAGATCTATAGTGGGTCTAGTAACTACGTTAACTTTTAAGTAGCAATAAGCATTAAATAAAATTTGCAACAACTGTAAAGTGACAAAGTCACAAATACCGTTATTATGACAGGTGCTAACAAATACAGGAAAGGTTAAATTTCACTTACAGGTTGATAAAAATAAAATTATAATATTTTTCCCTTTCAAGTCAACACTTCCCTAACTATTCTGGGTCAGGAAAGCTAGGTATAGAAGATAACTGGGGTGAAGTAAGCGGGTGTGCGTGTGTCTGACTTGGGGGCAAATGATCAAAACGATCAGACAATGCTGGCCAAAGGCTAACTCTAGGTAAACTGGTTTCAGAAATGCAAACTATTCTCTTTTCAGGTATTTATTTATTTATTTATTTATCCAGGTAGCTATTTAATAGCTTTTTCAATGAACTTTAAATAGTGTCTTATACTTTGCCATTTCTCCCACTTCATCTTTGTTTACTATTCTTAGTCCATTTCCTCCAGATTTTTAAGCAGTAAAGAAAAAGGAAAAAACAAACAAACAAAAAAAAACCATGCGGGTCCCTGGGGGAATGAAAGGAGATGACTTTTGTCACATTACCCACAGCCTTGGTGGTGGAAAGAATGAAAAGGCAGGATGGTGACATTTTTAAAAGGCAAGGCTTTCAGAAAAAGATAAAGTAGGCAGAATGTCTGAAATCTTCAATAGAAAGAAAGAAAACTTGGAAAATTGTTTGTAGAAGATGAACAGACAGATGGCCTAAGGGACCAGACAACAACTTATAATTCAGTGATAGTTCTTGGATGCCAGCGACCACCAAATATATTACTTGTATTTATTATAAAACAGTATATGTTTGTGACCGTGTATGTGGGACATTATGTCTGTCTGTGTCAATAGTTGTTTGATCTCTCATAAAAATCTGTATTATATGTCTTGTTATTTACATTTTAGAGATAAAGAAACTGAGGCATAAAGATGGTAAATGCTTGCCTAAGGTAGGCAGCAGAGCCAGACTTGAAGAAATAACTTGTAAACATTATTTCCTAATACTTTTCCATATGGCCCCACGTGAAGGGCCTAGGGCCTGACCAAGTCTCAAGGCTGGCTTTCACCAAAGTGGCTTTTTTTTTTTGAAGAGACAAGTTCTCGTTTTGTTGCCCAGGCTGGTCTCAACCTCTTGGCCTCAAGTAACTTTCTCACCTCAGTTTTCCAAAGTGCTAAGATTGCAGGCATGAGCCCCTGTGCCTGGCCCACCAAAGTGTTCACATGGTCTTCCAAACTTTCCAGAAATGTATTTTTCATTCTCCTAATTTTTCACTGGTGTAAAAGTAGCTTATGCTATAATGCAATTTAAAACAGATACTTGATATATGAACTTTTCCTGAAATTCCCATATGTGTGGATTTAGCTAATATTTCACCTGCTTTTGTGCTTCAAGTCTTTACAGAGCAGTGGGAAGACTGCTCTGGCTGTCCACATCACCTGCTCAGCCACGCTTACAGCTACATGCCTGAGCTAGCAGTGCATGAAGCAGTTCATTAGAGAAAGAAATAGGGTTTGATTAAGTTTTCCTAAACATTGATTGATTAAGACAGTCCATTTTGCTAATGTTTATACTGCAGTAAAGTTTAATTATGGAATATTTTGCCATGAGGCAAACAAGACTGACATAAAACAGAATAAAAATTTACAATGCAGCATAAATATCTATTCCTAATTTTCTGCTAATTGCTTTTCTATTTTATTTATGGTTTTAGGTACATGCTTTCACAAGAACACAGAATTATGTTCTCAGAATAAAACATTTAGAAAAAGTCACAGAGACAAAGAGATGGATCATAAGAAATAAAGAAACAGTATCTAATATGACGACTCCTATGCGTAAACATTAATTTTACTCTATTGATTTGATGTTAATAGCCAAGTCAGTCAAAAAATAGATACATAAATGTGTCATCTGGTGTGGCTGTTGTGAAATAGGGATTTTCCTCTTACACATGGTTGAGGAGTGCAGATGTTAGAACTTTACCAACTAGCCTTCATCTAGTCTAATAAGTTCTGTCATCAGATATTTTTTCTTTTTCAGAAATTGCTTATCTTCATTTACGTCTTAAAGTAATTAAAGAAATATAGATACATCTTTGGAAATTAGACTAGTCAAAGATATTTTCTATTCCTTAGAGAATAAGTGTTTACCTTGAAAAGGAGCTCAGTATAAAAATGTGACCATGTCACTCAAAGTTTCGCCTTTGTCCCCCAGGGTCGCATCAAAAGAAGAAGGACAAGTGGTTTGGGAAGGAAAGGGAATTATTAATTTGCTGGCAGATGAGGAGGATGGAGGCTCTTGTCTTAAAGTACCATTGTCTTATCTATAAACAGGAACAGAGCTTTTAAAGGGGAAGGGGAGGGCTCAGTTTCAGGCTATTGCAATATAGTTGATGGTTCTGATCAAACTCTTAATATATTTTTTAAATGGTTATTCTAGTATTTACATTAAATATCTGTTCCTTATTACAATCTACCTTCAGATATTCTGTATCTTCATGTATAATCTAAAAACTTTATAGTAGGATCCTTCCCTCACTCTCTCCCATGCTTTGTCCTTTGCTGCTGTTTCCACATTTCTTAGACACTCCATAAAACTTCATTTTTAGTTAGGCTGTAAGGAGTTACTTGATCTTTAATGGAGTTTTATAAACAAGAAAAAATAAATTATACTTATGCTATATTTACTACTATTGATTTTCCTCATTCCTGTTTGAAGATCTGAGTTTACATTTAGTATTCTGCGGCAATCTCAAGAACTTTCTTCAACATCACTTGTAGTTCAGCTGGCTGGTAACAAATGATCTCAGCTTTTATTGGTATGAAAATGTCTCTTTGATGATACTTTCACTTACAGGTAGAATTTTTCTCTGGATGTAGAATCTTAAGTTGACACCATAACACTTTAGAGATGCCGTTTTATTGTTGTTTTCCAGGGTTGTTTCTGATGAAAAAATGAAGATCATTTTATGTGTCTTTTTTTTTTTCTTGACATTTTTAAGGATTTTCTCTTTATTATTCATTGCCAGCAATTTTATTTTTTTTTATTTTTTGCAGTTTGGCCGGGGCAGGGTTTGAACTCACCACCTCCAGTATATGGGGCCTGTGCCCTACTCCTTTGAGCCATAGGCACCACCCATTGCCAGCAGTTTTAATTATGATGTACACTGGTGTGGCTTTTTCTTGTATTTATTTTGCCTTTGGTTTGTGAACTTCTTGAATCTGTGTTTGTATTTCCTATCAAATTTTGAATTTCTAGGCCATTGATTCTTCAAATATTTCTCTCTCTACCTCTTTTCTTCTCTTTTTCTGTGACTGTGATTCCATATTTCTTAGACTGATGCCATCTCATAAATCACCGAGGCACTATTACTTTTTTTCTATTACTTTTTAAAAGACTGTTATCTTTTCTTTCTCACCTTGTTTTAATTTGCCTGGTCTTAAAATTCACTCCTATTTTTTCCTTTAGCATTTAATTTTCTGTTCAGTTCAGACAGTGAATTTCCCATTTAATTATATTTTTATCTGTAAAATTTTCATTTGGTTCCCTTGCATGGTTTCCATGTATTTATTGAAAGTGTCTATATGTTTCCTTATTATATTCACATTTTACTTTAAACCTTGAACATGAATGTATTTATATGTTGTAATTTTTTTTTCTGGGATCTTTGTAATTTCTAGTTCTATTTTTATTTACTGATTTTTCTTTCCTGATTAGAGGTCATGTTGTTCTACTTCATCTCATATCTATAAAATTTTGATTCGATTCTAGATATTTGCAGTGTTCATAAAGGCCTACATTTTGTTTTCTGCCTTGCAGTGTGCCAAGTTTTGTTATGTCAGGTGCTTAACATATTTGAAAATCAGCTTGATCCTATTGAGGTTTTTTTTTTTTTTTTTTCCAAGCTTTATTATAAATTTGAAGTAGATTTTGCTGAATTAGCTTTACCCCTCAGCCTTTGTCTTTCTGTAGACTCTTCTGACTCTAGCCGGTCAGAGCTGGAACGTCTCCCAGCCCCTGCCAGTTCTGGTGGTTATTCTGGTTGCGGCTGAAGATGGCTGCTCTTTCTTCAGTGGTTGTTCTTCACCTACTCTCACGTAGTCTCAGCCCACATGCGTGTAACTTACTGTTCAACCCGAGATTCCTCAGACTGACTTCCTGAGCTCTTTCTCTGTGTGGCTGTCACTGCGTCCTTCACATTTCAGGCACCTCACCTCTCTCTCCTCCGTGCTCAGCTTGATCTCTGTGGGTTTGTAGCTGGAATCTCTCTTGTGAGTCCTGGAGATGCAAAGAATGAACCACAGACCACCAAGGAAGCGGGTAGACAGAAAGGACATATTTTACTGATGAATACAGAGAAGAGGGGGGAAGAAAGAGAGATTGCCAGCCACAGGGGGAACCCTGGTGGGCAGCCCGAGTGGACCTTCTGTCCAGGGGGTTATATACCGCTTTCTCTATCCTGCAGGCAGGGGGTCTGGGGAGATGGAACCTATGTCTCTAATATGTCACAACCATTTGGTGCCAGGAGGCTGTGGGTAGAATTTAATTTTAAAATTGCTATAGTTGGTCCTTGAGGTCATCCCTTCAGGTGAATTCTCTGCTCCAGGAGGGACAGTGAGGTATGTGCCCTGCTTGGAAGAGATACCCATAAGGTTGAGATACCTGGATGAGCTACCTGGCTGCGATCTACCTGTCAGGCTGAGATACCCAGGTAAGATACCTAGATGAGACACCCGGATGACCCATAAGGTTGAGATACCCGGATGAGCTACCTGGCTGAGATCTACCTGTCAGGCTGAGATACCCATTAGTCTGCTTTTCTATGAGCTTATTTCTGTCCAGAGAATGCAGCCTGCAGAGGGTCTATTTAGGCTGAGAGATGGGGGTCTGGGCCTGAGCCTGCTTAGGCCTAGAAAACTCAGGTCCAGCCCTGAGTGGGGGGACCCTGTATCTGGACCACTATGTTGTGCTTCATTTCTATCTGGCAGTTCTACAAGTGTCCCCCAGGAAGCTGTCTAGGCCACTGTGAGGCCCCTCTCACTTGTTTTCCTTCTCTGACAAGACTTAACCACTGTCCTGAGGTGCCTGATGTTCACTATCTGAAAAAGTGTATTTTACACACTTTGGTCGGCTTTCTAGTTGTTACAGCAGGAGAGAGAACTCAGGATCGGTTAACTCCGTCATGGATGAAATAGGAGTAACTCAGACACACAAAAGTTGCTAATGTTATGAATTAATGGGCTAAATAGAAATTTATAGTGGGTTAGGGAATCAAAGTCTTATGTGTTAGAGCATGTTTTAAGACTATATTGATCACCTGCTCATTTTGTTAAACGGATTTTCACACTAGCTATTTGTCTTATACCCTCAGTACATAAATGTTTCAACTTCCACAATGTCTGCTTTTGCTCTCACAAGTGAGTTATTCTTTGACCACAGAGCTGCTAAAGAATATTGCCCACTAATGAGGAGGTGGCTTTCTGCAATTTTTATTTGTGCTAACCTTACTCTTCATTAATCATGAAAAAATAGCTTGAGCATTAAAAACTACCAGAGAGAGTAGATTTAGGGGACATTGATGGACAGGGTGTATCCTGCTCGACTCATCCAGCCCACTGAGCTGTGTGAGCATCTTCCCTCATCTGTGAGCGAGCGCACGGTGTGTCTCATTTAAAAACCAAAACAGTTCTCAGAAATTTGCAGCTGCATGGAGCCATAGTTTAATAATGTCCTTTTGACAGTAAGAATATCTATAAAAAAGGGCTTTATTTGGCTGAGGGAGGACCTTTGGGGGAAGACCTTAAAAGCTGATGTTGCAAAGACATGCGCCACTGGGCAGGTCATTTCAACTTTTCTGGCTCTCATGAAAACCCGCACAGAAGGTAGCCATGGTATCAAATATGCAGCACAGAAAATGAACAATCTGTAATATTTGCTGTGGAGAGTGACCCTTATCTGTTATTGTGATTGAGATCTAAAAACAAAAAGAAAAACAAACAAACAAAAAAACACCTTTGACTCTAAGAAAGCATACGGAGTAGGAAATTGTTTTAAAAACATATGTAAGAGGGTAAGTTTTATGGTCTTAGGTTACACAGAGATTAGAAGCCTTAGGGAGGAATAAAACTTTGGCCATCCTCTCCTGGCTTTGGAGGTTGAATTGCTGATGTTATAAAAAGGCAGATCTGCGCTTTCAAAACTTTCTGGAGACCAAATTAGAGGGAGGATGTTGGAATTAATACAACAGAAAAATTTTCCTTACTTTTCAAATATGTCTTTGACTCTTGAGGAGACAAATTATTAAGACCCATTTGAGCCAAAGTGAAATGGAATAATTCTCGACATCTTTAGTTATATTCAGTGGTATGCTGGTGAACCACCTTTCTGTGGTAGTGGTGGGGTGGGGTTAGGAAACTGTTTGTTTGTCATGCTTGCTAATTTCCATGGTGAAAATATTCCATAGCCAAGTTCAAATTATAAGATTTTAACAACCAGCTTGCAAAATTGCTGGATAGTTAACAGTTGGCACTACTGGGGGTGAGTGACTCCAGCCTCCCGATGGCTATATTGTATTTTGCATAGAGGTTGAACTGGTCCTGCCTTAGATTAACAGGATTGGTCCTACTTTAGAATTCTAGCCTCACTTTTTGTGAAGAATGACTTTGGGGGAATAAACTTTCTGTATTTAATATTGTACCAAATAATCTGAGATTTACTAATTTTACAAAGGGTTACTGTGAAAATTAAATGAGAATGATTAAGCATCTAATAGAATTTCTAAAATATAGTAATCATTAAATAATTGGTGGCTATTCGTAACTACATGTGATTTGAGATATTTTAATACAATTACATGAGAGTAACTGCTTTTAAAATCTGACATTAAGAAAATAGAATATATACTTACCTGGCAGGGGAGATACCATGATCACGAAGGTGGTTTTCCCAGGGTGAGGCTCATCCATTGCGCTCTGGATGTGCTGACCTCTGCAATTTCCCCAAATGTGGGAAACTCAACTGCATAATTTGTGGTAGTGGGGGACTGCATTCATGCTTCCCCCTTAAATATAATATAAAAAAAGAAAATCAATTTAAAAAGTACTATGAATGCTGTAATTTTTAAAAAATAAATTTATTTTAATCACAACAGGTTTTCCCCTACATTTGAAAAATTGTTTGTATGACGAATCATTTATACTGATTAGAGACAATGGTTAGCTGCATATGGATTTTTAGACATGCCTTCATAAATCAATGGCCTCCCAATGCTCTAAGATCCATAGTCTGGAAGCACCATGCTGGTAATTTTGGAGCAGAGAGTTGAGTAAGAGAGATCAGTCAACACATATGGAAATGGGTAAGGGAATAAATCGATAAAACCCCTTGGAGTCACTCCACTTTTAGAAATGCAGTTCTCCAGTCCAAACATCCAGGCACTTCTATGGACTTGCTAATGGAATTTCAAGGAAGGGCAAACTGTATGTAGATTAGGTATAACTGACTTCATTGTATAAATGATTTTATTATATATTCATAAAGAATAAGTATGCTTATATTTTACAGAATTCTGTTCTTTTGAGGAGAATATCAATATATTTAGACTCAAGAGGGAAATATTGGTGAATGTGGTTCATGAAGTAGTTTTCTTAGGAGGGCAATGTTTTTTTGTCAGAAACTGTCTGGAGGTTTTGCATTTGGAAGTTCACTCAATAATTGCCATTAGATAGTTTATTCATATAAGGTTCCACTAAAATAATTTTCTTCGAATCATAATTATAAACAGCTAATGTTTGTTCTTTTAATAATAAAATATAATGAAAATTGTATAAATCGTATTTGAAGAGGTACCAGGGAAATATTTCTAATTTTTTTGTGTGTGTGTGTTTGATAAAAATTATAAGATCACTTTTTTAATGTTACCATGCCAAACCCATCAAAATATATATACTTCACTGTTGTTATTCATCTCTAACAAATGCCTTTGATTATATCTGAATTCAAGCCTGCAAGTCATAATAAGACTGCAGCTACAATAATTCAAAACAATGCAGACAGGATCCATAGATTTCTGTAGCCTTCCACTTTTGTGTAATCTTAAAGCTTCCCAATTACACCAATGGAAAATCACTGAAAATGCAAATGGATAAGAGGTTGTCAAGCAGCCGTGTGCACTGGCAAGAATAATAATGTTGGCAGTTCTGTAATCACTGAGCATACAGAAGCTGACAGAACAAATACTTCCTTTCCACCAATTGAGTAAATGTATATTATTGCTGCATGTTTAAAAAAAAAAGGTGAAAACACACTACTCTCTGAGCTGGCCTTTTAAGCATTTTCAGACTCACCATGGCTTGCTGAGTTGCAGAAAGAAGGAATGCTGTTTACTGTGGAGTTAGTTATTCCATCATCAGCTGCACTGAATCCATTATGAGGACATGATTCTTTTTTAGCCAAAAAGAAAACAGTAGCCGGCATCGCCTACAGAAAACGGCCTTTGTTAGAGTCAGTCTGACCTTACCCATTGACTGGACATCATGTGAGGAGCAACCCTCCTGTTGCCCTGTCTGGAAAGCCCAGATCGCTTGGTCAGCCAGGTGCGGGACCTGGGGGGCTCCACCCTTGGCTAGTGTTTCCTGGGCTGCTAGTGAAGTGAGCTGCGTATATGAGGAAACTAGAAGGCAGGGCAGCTCAGCAAGGGCCAGAGATGATTCTGTGGTCTGATTGTTTGCCCAGGCTCTGTTTATCTGCCTCTGAATTACTTTGTTTCTAGAAGGACTTGCAGTAGTTTCTTAGGGCTTTCCTAACAAAATTCTACAAACGGTGGCTTACAACTAAAGGAATTTAATCTTTCAAAGCTCTGGCAAATAGAAATCAAGGTATTGGCAGGGCCCTGGTCCCTCTGAAACCTCAGGATCCCTCCCTGATTCTTTCAGCTCTTGGTAGTTTCAAGGCACTAATTAGCTTGTAGCAACATAGCTCCAGCCTCTGCCTCTGTCCTCACATTGTCATCTTCCCTCTGTGTCTGTGTCTTCCCCAGCTCTCTCTGAATGTATATGTGCACATTTCTCTCTTAAAAAGACACCAGTCATATTAGGATACTCCTGATCTCAACTTGATTACATCTGCAAAGACTATTCTCAAATTAAGCTCACATTCACCGTTACCACTAGTTTACAACTTCACTCTATCTTTTTGAGAGGTAAAGTTTAATTCATTATGGGACCCAAAGAGACAAATTACATCTTGATACTACCCAAGTTAGGTTAATTGGGGCAATAGGCTATGAATGTTCTAAGATGTTTAAAGCAAAAACTGTTAATGAGGAGTGGAGTGTGATTCATTCATTCGTTTATTTATTTAGCTTTATATCTTACGGGGCTAATAAGTACAGGACATGTACTGCACTTGCCTATGTAGCAATGAGCAAGTTATGTGATACCTGTCACTATGTAGCTTGGAGTTCTGTAAGGGATTATGCAAATAGTTAATAATAGATGAGTTAAATCTAGTGAAGGAAGAGTTCTGGATATCATGAGAGCATATACTTGGATGATTTAATATAGTGTGAGGAATCAGGGAAGCCCTTCCTGAAAAGCAACTTAATGAAGGCAGTGATAGGAACAGTGAAAATAATGATGCTAACGTCTGTTGAGTATTTACCACATCCTGCGGAGCAGTTTCACTGCTTTGTTTATATTAACTCTCCGCATCCTCACACCCGCCCTACTTACAGATGAGCAAGGTGAGGCAATGAGAGGCTAGATAAATCGTGAGGATTGCAAAAGATTTAAAATCTCTGCTGACACCTGATTAAGATGTAGAGAGCTAAGAGAGTGGGGAAAGGGATCTCGATGTGGAAGCAGCTGTGTCTTTGAAGTCTCTGAGGCAGGATGGTTCTTCTGTGGCTACAGTCAGGTAACCAAGGGAAGAGATAGTGTCAGAAAAGTGAGAGGCAGGCAGGGGCCAGGTCCTGAAGGGCCTTGCAGGCAAGGTAAGACATTTGCCTTTATCTTAAAAGCAATGTGAAGCTATTGATGAGTCTGTATGGGACAAGGACTTAAGGGAATTTGAATTTTAAAAGAAATTGCTCCAGTTGTAATGCGGAAGAAAGAGAAGAGGGAGACCGGAGTTTCAGGAAGGCTAATAAGCAACTTCAGGAAGAAGATAATGGTGACTAGGATTAACTTTGTGATGGTGGAGATGGAACCATACAAACGCATTTGTGATTAGCAGGAGATAGGACTGAGAGTGCAGGGTCACCATCAACTGGGGAGGAGGCTAGGACTGAGGGTGCAGGGCCAGTAATACCTAGAATACTGTCACCATCAACTGGGGAGGAGGCTAGGACTGAGAGTACAGGGCCACCAACACCTAGAATACTGTCACCATCAACTGGGGAGGAGGCTAGGACTGAGGGTGCCTGGCCAACACTTAGAATACCTCACGAAGAACTGGGGAGAAGGCATGTCATTTACTGCAGTAAGAGTAGTGGGTGGAGGGCAGGTTCTGCATGGAAGGTTTTGGCTTTGGTTTGGACGCATCGAGCTTGAGGGCTCATGTGCCACCCATCGGAAATGGGAAATACAAGTCTGCAGTCCGGAGAGCGTGTCAGGGTGGAACTGTGATTTCTGAGGTCAACGTGATAATGATACCATTGGAAACTGTGGGAGTGGATGAATTTGACAAGACAGTAAAGAGTATAAGGGCTTTAACGGGAGTTCCAAGGATCTCCGGAGGATTTCAGTTTAGATCAAATATAAATGTTCATAGGAAGGATTCAGTGAAGGAAGAGAGAGTTATTTAGGAAACAGAATGAAGAGGGGAAATTTGTAACATAAGTTCCCAGGAAGTTTGAAAGGAATGCAATTCACATCAGGCACAGAGGAGCAAAAGGGCATAGAAGCAGGTTTTGTGGCAGAAAGTTGGGGGAGTTTACATTTCATGGCTTCCAAATTCTTTTGAGAAATAGAAGCTGGCATGATTGCCTCAAGGGAGAGGTAGAGGAGCTTGGCAGTTTGAGGGCCTTGAAATAATCATTGCAGAGAGTGGGAAGCCTTCTGCAGAAATCCAGGTAATATAGCAGGGTTGGTTGTCTCAGAGATCTTTGTCATTTTTTTTTTCCAGATGTGTTTCAAAATCTGGGTAGAGGTATAGTAAACACTTAGCATAGATTTGGGAGGATGTTACATGAAATTGAGTTTGCAAGTTGATGTTTTAAGGCCAAAGCATAAGGGCAGAACTCTCTGTGTATACTTGAACTTGAATCCTTTAATATTGAAGATAGTTCTTAGTAGGCCCAAAAGAGACCACTGGCTTTAGGGACTTGAGATGATGTGAAGAAATATTGACTTGTCTGTATTTTAGTCTATATCCATAAGGAAAAATTGCACACATTTTCACCCTAGTTCCTTCATCAAGCCAATTTTACCTTTTATAATGTTTTTATTTAACATTTTTTTATTTTTAATTATTATGGGTGCATAATAGCTGTGTATGTTTATAGGGTACATGCACTGTTGAGGTATCCATCACCTCAAGCATTTATTATTTCTTTCTTTATGTTAGGAACATTCCGATTCCACTCTTTTGGTTCTTTTAAAGTATACCTAACTCATTGTTGCTCATTTGCTTTGTTGTGCTATTAAATATTGTTTATTCTAACTATATTTTTGTATCTGTTAACCATTCCCATTTTATCCCCTGCTGCCTGCTACTCTTCCAAAGCTGTGGTAACCATCATTCTATTCTTTCTCTCCCTGAGATCAACTGTTTTAATGTTTAGCTCCCACATATGAGAACATATGAGATCTGTCTTTCTAGCTTTGACTTATTTTATTTAACATAATAAGCCTCCATTCTATTCATATTGTTGCAAAAGTGAGGATTTCATTTTTTCTTATGGTTGTTTAATACTCCATTGTATGCATACCACAATTTTTTTATCCATTCATCTGCTGAAGGACGTGTAGGTTGATTCTGATCTTGGCTGTTGTGAATAGTGCTTCCTTCTTCATCTCTTCAGTGACGCAGTGGCCTTTCAGAAGCATATTGTTTAATTTCCACATGTGGGTATGGTTTCCGGTGTTCCTCTTATTACTGATTTCTAGTTTTATTCCATTATATTCAATGAAAATACTTGATGAGATTTCAATGTTTTAAAAAGTTTTCAGGACTTGTTTCGTGGCCCATTAGATGGGCTATCCTTGAGAATGATCCGTGAGCTGAGGGAAAAAATGTGTACTCTCTAGTCATTAGATGAAATGTTCTGTAAACATCTATCAGATCCATCTAGGCTGTCGTATAGATTAAGCCTAATATTCTTCGTTGAATTTCTGTCTGAATGATCAGTCCAGTGCTAAAAGTGGGGTGTTGAGGTCTCTAGTGATTAGTGCACTGGGGTCTACCTCTCCTCATATTTGCTCTGATAATATTTGCTTTATATATCTGAATACTTCAGTGTTGGGTGCAGACATACTTAAACTTGTTATGACCCCTTTATCATGATATAATGACTTTCTTTGTCTCTTTACAGTTTTTGTCTTGAACTGCATTTTATCAGATGGAATATAGCTACTCCTGCTTTTTTTCTTTTTTCTGGTTTCCGTTTGCATGAAATAGCTTCTCCATCCCTTTATTTTCAATGTATGTCTTTATAGGTTAAGTGAGTTTTTGTAGACATAGTTGGGCCTCTTTTATTTATTTATTTTTTTTTGAGATAGACTCTCACTCTGTGTTCTATGTAGAGTGCTGTAGTATCATAGACCACAGCAACTTCAAACTCTTGGGCATAGGAGAGCTTCTTGTCTTAGCCTCCTGAGTAGCTGGGCACACAGGCACCCAATATGCCTAGTCAGCTTTGTCTATTTTTAGTAGAGATGGAGGTCTCGCTTTTTCTCAGGCTGGTCTTGAACTCCTGAGCTCAGGTGATCCACCCACTGCTGCCTCCCAGAGTGCTGGGACATGCACGAGCCACTGCACCTGTCCAGGGCCTAATTTTTTTCTTTTTTTTTTTTTTTTAATCTGTTTAGCCATGCTGTGTCTTTTGATTGGTGAGTTTAGTCTATTTACATTCAGTGTAATTACTGACAGATAAGTACTTATCAGTGCCATGTTGTGTGATTTTTGGTTGTTCTGTGGCCCTCTCTTTCTTTATCCTTCCTCTGTTTGTTCTGGTAGTGTGTTTTAGTTTCTTCCTTTTCTCTTTTTATGTGTCTGCTGTAGACTTTTTGATTGAGATTATCATGAGACTTGCAAAGAATGTTTTCTTATATAACAAAGTATTATAAACATATAACCATTACCTCTGCTTACAAACAAATATACGAGCAATGAGAAACCTACTAGGTAAAACAAATTCTATGCTTTAATTGTTCCCTCTCCACTTTTTAATTGTTTGTTGTTTCCATTTATATCTTTTATACTATTTTTCAAAAAGTTGTAGTTATTATTTTTGATAGATTTGTCTTATAGTCTTCCTACTCAACATGTAAGTGGTCTACATCTAGTTGTCTGGAAGGCTGAGGGGGCTGGATTGCTTGAGCTCAGGAGTTTGAGACCAGCCTGAGCAAGAGTGAGAGCTTGTCTCTATTAAAAATAGAAAAACTAGCTGAGTGTTGTGGCAGGTGTCTATAGTTCCAGCTATTTCGGAGGTTCAGGAAAGAGGATCACTTGAGCCGAAGAATTCGAGGTTGCTGTGAGTGATGACACTATGGCACTCCACTTACAGTGACAAAGTGAGGCTCAGTCTCAAAAAAATATATAAGAAATTTATAATTACAATAGAGTATTCTGCATCTATGTACTTACTGTCATCAGTGAGTTTTATACCTTTGGATGATTTTTTTATTGTTCATTAGCATCCTTTTCTTTCATATCAAAGAACTTTTAGCATTTCTTATAGGACAGCTCTGTTGTTAATGAAATCTCCCAGCTTTTGTTTGTCTGACAAAGTCTTTATTTCTCTTTCAGGTTTGAAGGATATTTTTGCAGGATATAATATTCTAGAGTTAAGGCTTTTTCCTTCATCATTTTGAGTATGTCATACCATTCTCTTCTGGCTTGAAAAGTTTCTACTGAGAAGTCTGCTTCCAGATGTGTGAGCTCCTTTATATGTTTTCCTTTCCGTTCCTTT
>NW_003852471.1:1818004-1839269 GCF_000181295.1 Otolemur garnettii | reverse complement strand
GGCTCAAGTGATTATCTTGGCTCAGCCTCCCAAGTAGCTGGGACTACAGGTGCCTACCACAATGCCCAGTTATTTTTCAGAGACAGAGGCTTGCTCAGGCTGGTCTTTAACTCCTGTGCTCAGACAATCTACCCACCTTGGCCTCCCAAAGTGCTAGGATTATAGCCACTACACCTGGCTATCTCTGCTTTCTTTTTAAAATTATTTTTTATTAAATCATAACTTTGTACATTGATGCATTTATGGGGTTCAGGGTACTTTTTCGATATACAATGTGAAATGTTTACATTGAACTAAGTAAAACATATCTCTGTTTTCTTGAAGTTCACTGAGCTTCTTCAAGAAAGCTTTCTCTGAAGTCTTTGACAGATCACCTGTCTTCATCATTAAAGGGTTAGTCACGGGTATCTTATTTTATTTAATTCATTTGGTGAGATCATGTTTTCTTGGATGTTCTTAATGCTAGTAGTTGTTTATTGCTGTCTGGGCATTGAAGAGTTAGGTATTTATTTTAATCTTTGCAGTTTGAGCTTGTTTGAACCTGTCTTTCTTGAGAATACTTTCTAGATATTCAAAGAGAATTGAAAGTTGTGATCTAAGTCTTTGGTTTCTATAGCTATATCAACAATGGGGTACCCAATCCCAGTAATGCAGTGGGAGGGTTCCCTGGATTACCAAGAAAAGTCTCTCACTCTCGTGCTCTTCCCTCACTCTCTGTACTGGGCTTCTAGAGCTGGGGGAGAAGTGATATGAGCACTCTGTCATGGCCACTACAGCTGGAACTTTATAAGGTCACACCTTGGTAAGCCCAGTTCTTTCCCAAAGCCCATGGTGACTGCTAACTGGCCACCTGTGGTCTTTATTCAAAGCCTAAGGGCTCTTTGATCAGTAGGTGGTGAATACTGGATCCTTCAGGGGGGTAAGTTTCCTTTAGGCCCAGGACAGATCTAGAAATGCCATCTAGGAATTAAGGCCTGGAATCAGGGATTTCAGGAGTTTGCAGTTGAGCTGATACCTAAGTTGCAAAACAATATACTCTGAAATCTTCCCTTCCCTTTCTGCAAATGGAAGAAGACTCTCTCTGAGCTGTATGTACTGCCTGGTGTCTGGGAAGGGTGACGCAGGCATTGGCTTGGCCACCACTAGTGTTTCACTGGGTCACATACACCCTAAGTCCATTGCCTCTGAGCCAGCACAGCTCCAGGAATTGCCCAAGGACTTCAGCCTTTGTGGCTGTCTGCCTTATGAATTTATTCCAGGCCTTAGGCCACTTTTTGTCAGCGGGCAGTGGGGCTAGCCAGAACATGACTTTTGGTGCAGAGGATTTCTTTCTGGCTGGACCATTCTAAGTGCTCCCTCTGTGGGTACCAGAGAAATTTTGCCCTGTGCTGTATTATCCTGTGCCAGGGTTGCCATGAGTTTCAAGGCAAAGTCCTACAATCACTTCATTCTTCCACTCCCAGGCACACAGATTCTCTTTCCACTTGGTGTGTTGGCCTGGCACTACTGGTGGGTGGGGGAGGGATGGGGTAGGCTAATGCAAGTCTTTTTTGCCCTCTTCAGCACCTTTCTTTGCTGTAATATTAAAACGAGGTACTATGAATGCTCACCTGAATTTTTGGTTCTTCTGAAGGTGCTTCTTTGTGTGGATAGTTGTTGAATTTGTTGTCTGGAGGAGGGATGATGGCTGGAGCCTTCTGTTTGGCTATTGTGCTTGGCTCCTTCCCAGTCCTTACTTGGTTTTCAGACAGTTTCTCATTTCTGTTAAGGCATCAATCCTAAGGGCACTCCCATATGCAGGAAGTTTTTGTCAAAGGGTTACCACTATTTTTAGGACATGCATCCATATTAGAAAGAGGCTTGTCTAGAAATGGGTGACAATTACTCCAGGTTTGCAATTAGTTTTGCCTTTTATAGATAATGGTGTATGTCTCATATGCTTGCCCTGCACAATTCCGTCTTTACTAACGAGGTCCCAAATAGCTTGAGTTGGTTTTCACAACTTTTGCTGGTACTGATGGAAATTTGACATTTAAATCAGCAATATTCATTTTTATCAACATTGCTGATTAAGTTTAGTGATTCAACTTTCATTTCTGTAATTCTGTCATAAATGTTCTTGTATCACCACTATCACACTCATTCTGAAGGTGTTACGTAGGCTTCTCTTTTAAATCCTTGTATTTTATTTTGAAATTGAGACAAGCATAATCTTTTAGTAATCTTCATATTTGATAATGACGTAAAAAATTTGGATTCACAGTAAGAAAATCTACTTGAATAACTCCAGAAGCATCTAAGTGAACACATTTGATATATTGATTATTTCCTGCAATTTCCGTGTTCCTTTGTTCAGCTTCTCTGTGTCCCTTTCTTCTAATAGCAATTGAGAACCTTCCTTTAACAACATGTTTGTAAATGATAGGGCTTCACTCTAGAAAAGAATGAAAAATTCTTCATATTTTAAAAGGTGATATTATTTCAGCCTACAGAACTGTAAGATTTAACACATCATAAATGACAAAATGTTCTGAGTGTGACTGCCAAATATATTCAATTATGAGAACTGTGTTTCTAGCACCATAATAGATTTTATTTAGGAGATTAGAAAAATGCTATTCATCATTCAGGGTTGTCAGTATTTAGAAATTTCAATGTAGTCTGTTTCACCAAGGAATGATTGTACGTGAAATGCATTCCATAATAGGGCCTAATATGCCATAAATGGCTTGAATATAAGTGACTCATTAGGGGATAAGTGACAATTAATTCATTTTCATCATTCATAGATTTATCTCAACTTTGGTTAGGCAAATTAACCACCAGAGGTGCACCTGTTTGAAAGCATGTGTGAAGTCTGCATATAAAGTAACTATGGGGAATAATAACCTATTTCTGCATTCTACAGGGACGAGCAGAGTGCACTGCATGCAGTAAATACTTCATAAATGTTATTAAATAAATGAAAAGTTGCTCTAATTCTTACTATTACTCATTATAGATGGAGTGCTTATCATTATTATTTTTATCAGATTTACTTTCATATTATCAAATATCCTCTGGCATTGTGACAACTCTTGCTAAAATATTCTTTCATTAAGTATCCAAACATGGGTCATTTAGCAACAGAAAAAACAACTTCAAAATTCTAATGGCCTTAGAACTCTTTTACACTGTTGGTAGGACTGCAAACTACTGCAACCTTATTGGAAGGATGTATGGAGAATCCTCAAAGAACTCAAAATAGACCTCCCATTGTCTACCCAGAAGGAAAAAAAATCATTTTATCATGAGAACATTTGTACTAGACTGTTTATCACAGTTCAATTTACAATCACCAAAATGTGTAAGCAACCTAAATACTCACCAATCCAGGAATGGATTAACAAGCTGTGGTATATGTATACCATGAAATATTTCAGCCATTAAAAGAGATGAAGACTTTACATCTTTTGTATTAATTTGCATTGGGGTAGAACACATTCTTCTTAGTAAAACATCACAGCAATGGAGAGGCAAGAAGACTCCAATGGACTCAATTCTCATAGTAAGGCTATAGATGATCTAATACAAGGTGGGGGGATAGGGAAATGATGGGGGTCACGGGGTATGGCACAAAAATAAAATATATATATAAAATAAAATAAAACTGTAACAGTATTAGCATTTAAGACTTTATAGTATTCTGGGTAGATAGCTAGTAATGGGATTGCAAGATCAAAAGTAATGTCTACTTTTAGCTCTTTGAGGATTCTCCATACTTCTGTCCAAAAAGGTTGTATTAGTTTGCAATCCCACTAACAGTGTAAAAGTGTTCACTTCCCTCCACATCCACACCAGCATCTGAAGCTTTGAGACTTTGTGAGGTAGGCCATTCTCACTGGGTTAGGTGATATGTCAAGGTGGTTTTGATCTGCATTTCTCTGATGATTAGGGACAATGTGCACTTTTTCATCTGTTTATTATCTCAAGGTGGTCTGGTATATGCATACTAGGGAATATTACTCAGCCATAAAAAGATGGTGACTTTACATTATTTGTATTAACCTGGATGGAGCTGAAGAACATTCTCCTTAGTGAAGTATCAGTATCGAATGTACTCAATAGTAATATGAAACCAATAGAAGAACAACTGCATGCCCACATGAAAGAAAAAAACACAATTAAATTTCAGTGGGGGAGGGAGAAGGGGGAGAGGCAAGAAGGAAGTGGGAGGGAGGGATTGGGAAGCTCTCACCTAATGGGCACAATATACGGGTACACAACACACCCCGGGAAAAGGGCTCAACTACAACTTGGACTTTGCCTGGCAAATGCAAACACGTAGCCTAATAGTCATTTGCACCTTCACATTTGTCTGAAATTAAAAAAATAAAAAGACCCTCTGTGATCTGACCTGAGGTTGCTGCCAATGGTTTCAGGTCTCCTCATGGGCCTGAACTGAAAAGAGAAGATGAATTGTTTTGAAAAAGATGTCACCTTCTTAAAAAAACCATCAAAGTAGTTATTGGAACCACTTTGCAGATACAGGCTGAGCCCCCACCCACAATTTGGTTCAGATGTCAAGACCAATGATGCCACCTGCACCCAAAATGTATGAAAAGACTTATTACTAACCTCCCGAGCAGGTCCAAAATGATTTGGAAAAGCAGAGAAAGGATATTTGCTTGGTGTTTTGTAGCAGTTAGGAGGGAGGTGTCAAGGTGCAGGATCCTTCAGGTTTCAACTCCCTGCTGGTGCCAAAGGAAAACACTGGGCTTTCTTGTCAGCTTGCCTAGGTAAGAGGGCCACAGAGGAGGAAGGAGAGGTGAGCCTTAATGATGCCTGCAGTCACGATCAGAAATGGAGTCAGACTCCGTTACCAAAGCCGTCATGGGAAAAATCAGAATTTTGCAGGGAAAACTATAAGCTCTGTCTTTGTATTGTTTTTAACGATCAATTTCATGGTGGGTGAGGAATCATTTCCTTCCCATGTGTAAGGCTTTGAGGGTTTTAATTGGCTCCAGGCTGTAACTCCTTTTTTTGCTTCGTTTTCCACTATTCCCCTTCTAGGAACCAGCCCTCTAGCCATACGGAGTCGTAAGTCTCACTCTTCACCTGTGCTTCTTGGCTGTGCCCTTCTGGCCTCCAAGCCTCTTCCAATCGCATTTGCAGGTGTGGGTTTTACCTACTCTTCTGTCCTCTTCCGAGGTTTGAACCCTTTTCTGACTCTGCCTCTGAGAAGCAACTGCAGCTTCTTCTAAAGTCTCCCAGCATGTTTTTTATTTCCTCCCTGCAGCCCCTTGTCGTTTTCTAGCTAATCTCTGAAACCACCTGGAGACTAGAACTCGTGTGACTGATTCCTTTTTATATCTTCCACATCACCTTCCACAGAGCGTGTCTGTCAGTTAACAAGAGAGTGAGAACTTCATTTGGTAGACTCTTGTTCCTTTATCACTTAGAACAAAGCCTGGCACGAAGGTGGTTCTTACTAAATATTAAAAAAAAGACAAATATTTGTTGAATAAATGAAAGTTAAATTAATAAATTCATCTAATTCAAACATATTTATTTCCTAAATTTCTTCTTTATACATTGCGTAAATAAGAGGAAAATACATATTTATGGAGAATTTCTTATTTTAACTAGTTGAATCAGCAGTGGAGCTAATTTAAAGGGAAAGTGGATATTGGATCAAGCATTCACAACTGGTGATCTCTGATATGGTTCTGTAACAGAGAATCTAGCATTTTCTGAAATTGGGACAGGTTGATGAAAACATGTTGTATTACATAACCTGAAGATCAGTGTGAAGCTACTTGGTAAACATAGGCATTTTGCTTTTTCCCTCTTTCTGATTTTCAGAGATTTGTGCTAAATCTGTTCTTATCACAACTGTAGATAAAATTAGCTGATGCTGGTTTCATCAGGCTGTGCGCAAACTTTCCTTGGCTATTATACTTGTGGGTAGAGTATTTATTAGAGGTCAGCCTAAGATAGGATATAAAACAAGAAGTGAAACCCATGACTGATTCCTGTGAACATATAACAGTGTAGGTGGGTCAGTCTGGGTGAGGATACGTTATAAGAACAGGGAACCCAGGAGTCAATAGTTGCAAAGACAAACCATTTGCCCCAGTGCTCAAGGCCTTTCTCTTCTCCAACTGAATACAAACCAAACAGTTTGCAGTGATCTGTAATATCCGAGCTCAGATACACGTATGCACTTTCTAACAAAAGTTTTAAAAATCCAACACCAGAAATTCCTAGATAACCAGCTTCCAATTGATGGTCATTTTTTTTTTTTAAACCTCCTTACTTTTCTATTCTCTGTCTCTCTTCAAGAACTTTCCTGCCCTTCATTCTTAAATTACAGATGCCACAGTAGAAAGGACAAGTGAAGAAGGGAAAGATAGTGGATTACAGAGATGAAACTAAGAGGATTGGCAAATTGATTTTTGAAGAGCCTGGGGGTTGATTGTATTTTCCACTCCTGGAGCCTAGGCTGGTCTTGTGACTTGCTTCGACTCAAGTGGCATTGTGTGTATTTCAAAGCCCAGGACTTCAAGAACTTTCAGCTTCTACCTTTGGGCTCTGGGATGTTACCCTGGCATTTCTGTGTGAGAAGCCAAGCTAGCTTATTGGAAGATGAGAGGCTTCATGAAGAAGAGCCAAAACACTCCAGTCCACAGCCAGCACCAACCACCAGACATTTGAGAGGCCAGCTGAATACAGCTGAGCGAGTGAACTCAGGTGAAGCCAGCAGAAAGACCACTCAGCTAGCTCACAGTTTCATGAGAAATAAAGACTTACATCATTTTTAGCCTTTATATTAAGCTTTGGGGTGATTGTTACATGGCTAAAGATAATTAGTGCATATTTTGATTGTGAGCTTTGTATTTATTTAAACTATCTGATAAATCATAATTATTTCTTCTACTTTCTCAGGTTTTTCAAAACTGTTATCATTTCCGCATCTTTAACTGTCTTATCTCTGAAGTACCATTAATTTTTTGATTTGTTCACACGGTGTGATGTTGCTCGAGTATCAAGTATGTGTTAGGAAGTAGGGAGATGAGACTTTAGAAGTAGGCTGATGCTAGACCAGATCTTTACAAATCAATATGGCCTGACAACTTAAAAAATTAAATACAACAAGCTAGGAATCAGCATAACACCCAGTAAAGGTGAGCATTACTTTAGTTATTTAGATGCATGTGTGCACTGAGATGTAATATAAATGTTTCCGTTACCATGGATCCTAATTTTAAAAAGTATAAAAGCCACTGGCCTAGATAACAGAGAGTTTCACACACTGTCCTAAAAACATGTGGATTTCCCCCTCTAGTGTGAGGCATCATTGAAGAATTTTAGGCCTGCTCAGATAGGTGTTGTAGCCTGATATTTGTGCTGGTGGCTGTGGGCTGGTGGATCTATTTAAAGAGAGAAGAACAGAAATTGGCAGAGGAGATAGAGGTCTAGGTTGAAGTGGGTAAGCAGAGAAGACATTTATTAACAAGGCATTACCACGTTTGGAGAGAAAGAAGTAGACTTGAGAAGTGTTAAAGAATATAAATTGGGGATCTCTGAGATGGACTGAGTATGAGGTGAAAGGAAGGGAGGAATCAGGGAAGCAGCATTAGCCGCTGACAGGTTTTCTGTGGGAGATAACATTAAGGGAGGCCATGGGGGTGACTTACAGGTTTCCATCTTTTGTGGACATCAGTCACCACCAAGGATTAATAATGTCAAAGAAAGTCAGACTTTGTATTGGGATGTCATTAATCTACTTTTGAGCATGGCAAAACCGTGTTGGTTGTAGGACACTCAAATATCAGACAGCTGGATATACTTATCTGAAGCTAGAGAAGCAGATGGTGGTGATTGAAACCAAGACGGTAGACGTACAAAAAGACGGTGTAAGGACAAAACGGCAGGCCCAGGGAAGCAACACTTAAATGCTGGGAAAACCCTTAATAGTCAAAGTAAAAGGAGCCCCCAGTGGTGGTGGAGATGGAAGGCAAGAACCTTTAGTGTACCGGAACTCAAAAGGTTGCTTGCAGGGAGTCTAGGTTTAATAGTGTCAAATGTGGCAGAGAAATGCAGGAGGATACAGGCTAAAAACTACTCTTTAGATTTGCATTAGGAGGTCACTTGTGAACTTGTCAGTGGTTGGGTAAGGGCAGGAGCCAGATGGCAGCAGCTGAAGATGATTAGAAAGAAAAGACTGCTCTTGTAGCTTGTTTAAAGAAGATTAAAAGGTGAACTACTGTATGGCTGTGAGATCCAAGGAGGTTTCTGGATTTTTGCTTGGTTGGTTTTGCTTGAGTGATTCAAGAACATTTAAAGCCTAGGGAGAAGGAAGCAGGAGAGGAAGGGGGGAACAAGAACTCAGAGCAGCCAGAGGGAATGAGACGATTAGAACCCCCATCAGCGGCAGAGGCCAAATCCTGCTCCTTGTTGCGTCTCCAGCCTCCCCGGCAGATCCCTGCTTGTCATGGCTTCTGCCCTGCCTCGTTGTGGCCTCCTTACCATTTAATGTACAGACCTGGAATCAAAACAATAACAAGATTTGTGAGAAAAGAACAACAGGTGAGGTGTCCTTCCAGCACTATGTGACAAGCATTGTGCCCGCTTTCACACACAGAGTCAGTGTCCGGGCAGGAGCTTGGAACCTTTCCAGGGAGGGTCAGAACACTTCCCAGGGAATGTAGCTTTTGAACTGAATCTTGAAGGATGATGGGGGTTTTGTTGCTTGTTTTGTTTTTGCCAGAGCAGCAGGACATTCGAAGTTGGAGGAAGGACATGTTCCAGAGGAGCGGCAGATCACGATGTCTGGAGGCAGGTGTGTTTGCGGGAACTGAGGTTAGATTGGCAGGGCGCTAAGCATTTTTGTTCTCTGTATCTTGGCTAATAAGGAGGTATTTAAAGTTCTTTTAGCAGAGAAGACAAAGGATCAGAATTGAGCTTTCATTTTAGAAAATCAGTAGTAATAGTGTAGATTGAAATTTCTTCAGACAGTGTACTCAGTACTACTGTGAAACCAATGTATTACCACTCACACTTGCATAAGAAAAATAAAACACAACTACAGCCTATGATGAAGGAGGGAAGGGGAGGGAGATGGGGAAGTAGGTGGGTGGGTTGATGAAGGGAGGGTTGGTAGGGGAACCACAACTATGGAGTATATTGCAAATACAAGTTGGCTCTATCAGGTGTAGAGCATAAATGTCTTAATTCTGTAATTGGGTAAAAGTGGTGAAGGCTTTGTTGTTCAGTAGGATGTAAGCATTCCAATTTGTACAAACAATCAACACATTGAATCCTATAATGGCATAAATGTATTTATGATCTATGTATGAAAGACTTAATTAAAAAAAAAAGAAAGAAATTCATCCTAAAGACTCACAAGTTCTGTTAAGATAGAACTACTATATTTAGAAGTGCTCAGATCTAGACTTGCATCCCAACTTCAGCGCTTACTATATGTGGGAATTTGGCAAGTTACTTTACCTCTTTCCAGGTCTTAGTTTTTCCATCTGCAATATGGAAATTAGAGAGTGTGATTTTTTGGGTTAAATGCTACATGCCTTAAGTGCATGGAAAAAGTACTTTTTTTCCCTCATTGTTAGCTCTCCTGCCCTATCTTTGGACATAGCCTATATCTTTAGCACATTTTCAGTCTTTATTGGTCTAGGGGCCACAGTGAAAAAGACATGTATTTCTGTATTTGAAATTTCATTTATACAAAAGAAGTTGAGTGATAGAAGTACATGGATTGATTTTAATGTTTTATTATGAAAATTTTCAAATATACACAGAGTAATTAGTGTAATCAACTCCCATATACACATCAACAATGTTTACTAATGATTAAGATTTTCTAAACTTGCTTTATTGATTTCATTTTGTGAGATTTTTAAGTAGCCAAACATAATGTACACATGAGTGTGTGTCCCTAAAATTACAAGTATGTTGCTATTTAACAAAACAGCATTATCATGCCCAACAACATCAAGCATATATTTGTATTCTCCAGTGATAATGACAGTTCTGAGCATATTTAGAGCTATTCACATATGAGGTCTGACAGTTTCCTGAACTCATCCTAGAAGTGGTGCTATATAAGTGGTGCTCACTGTGGTTAGCTTTGAAGTACTCTCCTTAAAAAACTATACACCAATACCAGTGCCTAGTTCACCCTTCAAAGCAATTTTGGAACTCTTTTTGTATAATGAGTTACCCCTGAAGTCCTGAATGTCATCAAAATGTCTTACATTCAATATTTCCTTTATCTTTGGGTAAAGAAAAAGTCACTGGGGGGCCAGATCAGGTGAGTAGGGAACCTGTTCCAATATAGTTACTTGGTTACCAGCATAAACTCCCTCATAGGTAGTGCTATGTGAGCCAGTGCATTGTTGTGATGCAAGAGCCATAAATTGGTAAAAAGTTCAGGTCATTTTCATCTAATTTTTTCATGTAGCCTTTCAGCACTTCCAAATAGTAAATTTGATTAACTGTGTAGTTGGTAGAAATTGACAATGAACAATTTCTCTGGTATCAAAAAAAAAAGGTTAGCAACATCATTTTGACTTTTGATTTGGACTGATGGAACACATTTTTGGTCGTGGAGAAGTGGTTGACTTCCATTGTGCACTTTGATGCTTTGTTTCAGGGTGATATTGTTACACCCATTTTTCCAGTGATAACACAGCCCCAAAACATCTTGCCTCTCCAAAAGGTCTTAGCGAATTTCAACTCTCCTTTGCTTATGTTCATCTGTGAGCTCCTCCAGGACCATTTTTTTGCACAGTCCTTCTTCATGTGAAAAATTTTTGTTGATATTTTCTGTTTACCAATGTTTACTTGGTCTGCTATGCTTCTCACAGACAATAATTTTGTTGCACAATTCAATTAATTTTTCAATGTTTTCATTAATTCTGCCCATTACTGTTCACCCTGACTTCTCTTCACCAGTGAGGCTTTCCTTTTCCTCAGAAAAATGTGTTATTCGTTTGTACATTGCCATTTTCTTCATGGCCCTATCCCCATACATTTGAACTAACATGTCTTTGATTTTACTTCTAATCTTGCCGGGTTTAACAAGAAATTTAGTGTTTGTTCATTGCAATAATTTAACCTGCAACGTTCTCACAATGGCATGAAAAAACACAACAGTAATGAATGTCACTCAGCAATATACCATCACACATTGTCACAGACACAGCTGGGAGTCACTGATATACCAAGGTTATGTAATCTTACTGAGTTGTTTGTACAGTGCTGCTAACATAAGCACACAGTGTTAAGTTTGTTAAATTGTCAGACCTTGTATTAGGACTTTTGTTAATAAATGCATAGAAATTAGAATAGGAAATAATTTATCACTGCCAAATGATGTATGAATAGTTTTAACAGTACAAAAAAAAGTGCTTTCTAGTTAGGTTGTCTCCTGATTTGAAATATAATCTTCAGTGTGAGTTAATTATATTCACATGGAGATTAGTGCCATTGATGATAATGACAGTTTAGACTTGAAAAATCAATATTAATACATAAATTATATGTTGTTTCCACAAGAAAACTCTTCAAAACCTTCTTAAGAGGCTAGCTTCTCTTGCATTCTCTGTAAAAATCTATGTTTTATCCAGATTAAAAGCCAATAACATTCAATTCTGTGATCTCTGTGTGTGTGTGTGTGTGTGTGTGTGTGTGTGAGAGAGAGAGAGAGAGAGAGAGAGAAAAGCTTAAAAAGAAAGAAGATATGTATACTTTCTTTTTAAGTGAAGTTACTGGAGGGCAATGGATTTTCTCATAAATTAGAAATACAATCACAAAGGCTTTTTGTTGAAATAGTTTTTATGCAAGTGTAACAAACTACTCAATTCAAAAGCATCTTTATCCTTGAAACTGACCTTATCCTAGTCATGGATTGTTGGCATTTAATATGCAGGCTTCTTAATTCTTTTTTGAAAGGCTGTCGCAGGGGAATTGTGTGTAGAATATATAATGATTTATTTAGTCTTGCAGTCCCTCATATCAAGAAGCCAAAGGAAAGAGAAAGAAGACAAGCTGATTCTTCCATGTTAATACAAGCAATTGCCTATGAATTGATCTTAAGCAATTGATAGTAGAAAATTAAAAATAACTCAAGTATGTGATTTTTAAAAATGTTTTTTCTATGCATACAACTAATACACATTTGCAGCATTCTTATTTTAAGTCTTTCAGAGTCTGGTGTTTTAGAGTCTTGCACTGTTTCCAAGTCATTCCAATGAGAGTGACCTGAACAGAGTACCAAAGCTTTAGAATTTATTCATTTCCATAGTCAATTTCAGTGAGTTTATCTCAGGAAAATAATATTTATAAATTTGGAAGATTATTGTAAAATGAAAAAGATAACGATGGCACAGGGCTTGTAGATCATTTCTTTTTCTACATGAGTCTAATAGAACTAACAAAAATAAATAAATTATACCTACATGTTTAGAAATTGGGAAAAATTCAGCCAAACAATTGTTGGTCTTGACTAAGGAAGAAAAGATGTAGTTAAAATAGTTTATGAGCTAAATTCAATCTTATTTTGCCCAGCTACTTGTTTTGTGGTGAAATAGCCAGTAGGTAGGATCTGCTCTCTGGGTAGGAGAAGGAAGACCACTAGAAGTGAAGGTTTGTCACGTGTCTCTATTTCTAAGCACAGATTTGGTGCCTTAGAAATACTTTCTGGACTTCTAGGGCTTACCTGCAAACCAGTTAGCCCTGCAGTAGTGTCCTTCAGAAATTATTGCAAGGAGCCAGGCCTATCTTAATATGGTCTATCTTTAAGATTTTGGATAAGAAAAGCCAGTAGGTCACCTGACATCTCAATTGAGATGGCTAACAGGTCCTAGAAACTTATCCAGTGTAAACTCATTTCCTCTAAATCTACTCCTTCTGTGATTTTTTTCTACCTTACCTCTCAGGCTCAAATTCATTGACTACAGTCCTTCTTGACACCTTTTGTTCTCGTACACTCTGCTTCCATATGCCAGACAATCTTGCTGGCTCTGCCAGTTGGACATGTTCAGAATCCAGCAATCTCATCATCAAAAACATCACCGCAGTTCAAGTCACCTCATCTCTCATCTGTATTATTGTCAGATCACCTACTTGGTACCTCACTCTGGTTTTCTACAGTCTAGTCTCAAGACAGCAGCCAGGATAATATACTTTAATATATAGATTCCCTGTTTGAAACACTCCAAAGACTTCATCTTGCTCCTATGGTGCATGAGGTGCTACTTGACCCACCCTATAGCTTACCCTTTCTCTTTAGTCACTTGTCTCCACACTAGTCTCTTTGCCATTCCCCTGATACACTAGGCACAATTCTGCCCCACGACTTTTGTCATTGCTGGTTTCTCTGCCCAGAACATTTCTCCCCAGATGATCAGATAGTTAGAGCTCCTCTCCTTCAAACCTTTAATTAATTACCATCCTCATAGTAAAGACTTCCCTTGCTTCATATAAAACCATAATCACCTCAAATGTTCATTATTCATTTTCCCAGCTTTCTTTGCCTCAGGAACATTTATCACCATCTAACCCATGACATATTTTTCTTATATATTTACTTTTTTATATCTATTTCTTCAACTAGATTGCTAGCTCTCTGAGGAGAGAGAATTTTTTGTTTTATTGCTGTATCTCTTTTGCCTACAAATATACCTGGCACATGGTAGGTAACAGATATATATCAAAAAAGTGAAAAAAATCTACCTATAGAGTTATTTACTACCACATTCTGTGTGTTTTTAAAATGTACTACCATACAGTACATATAACTACCTTCCATGCTAATACATATCTCAACCTGATTAATTGCAATTACAGTATGCCTTATATGGATACAGCTCAGGTATTAAAGGATATTTAAATTATTTTTAATTTTTCATGAATACAACATAGCCTGCATATTCTGTGCCCTCCTTTTTGGGCATATGAAGGTATATAGGTGTATGCGTATGCGTGTGTGTATAATGGTTAGGTGATTATGGCTAGCTATCTCATCTCTTTCAAACCTTTAATTAAATATTATCTGTGTAGTGAAGACTTCTTCTCTGGCTATACCAGACACACACTCACATACAGACACAATCTTCTAATGACACTGCTTTTGTGATGAAATGCTGGCTGATGTAGGTAGCTACTTGCTACAGACTTACTGGGTCACATGATTTATGAATTTTTCATTTTGGTAGACCAAAAGTTAATCTCTATTGTATGAAGCATTAGAAGCATTTCTCCCCATGAGTCCATAATGGTGAATACATTTCATTTGTTTGTGCTTTAATGACATGGAGCAGATAGTGGAGTGTGTTTGCATGCATGCTGGGAGGATGCCTATGGAAGGAACCTGGGGAGAGAAAGAAGTGCAATATGTAATATGAGAACAAACAATGTCTACCCCTCATCTGCACAGCTGGCCTCAGTTAACAGGACCACTGTGAATCAATTTACATCTTAAATGCTCCTTTTGTTGTGCCAGAAATCAAAAACAATTTCAATAAAATAAAAGCTTAGCTTTCCTCCCCACCCCCAACCCCGACTGTCATGGAAGGTTTGTTTATGAACAACAGCAATCTTTCTCAATGTGTGCATTCTTAACTCTCGGCAGATGTTGGGCAGATGTTTTTACTATAGACACATGGGAACTTACAGGAAAAACACCCTCTTAATTACCCAAAGCAGCCAAAAACTGTGTTGCATAACTTAGTGATGGTACTAAAACCAAGTCTCACAGCTTAAACACTCACAATAAGATGCTGTTTAACAGTTTGTTTTTCTTTTGATCCCATCTATATTCTAAGTTCCTTAGACCTCTTTGATTAAAATGGCAAGGCAAGCCATTTTAATCTCTTACCCCTTTGTTATTACTGACTGAAATGGGTTCTGGAAGACACAATCTTCTTTAAATTCCCTACTTTCCCTTCAATATAAAGAGTTTCTGTGAAGCAGTAAGCCCCTAAAAATGTCAATAACAAGAGGTGATTTCAAAGAGTAAAGAATCTTCCTTTTTGGAAGAAGGGGGAAGGGAGTGCTTAAAAGAATCAAAGCCTCCAGGACTCTAACATGGTGTAACATGGACTTCGAGGCACACCCTTGCCACACTAGTCTTGGCAATGAAAAAGTAGCTGTGGCTGGTCGCTAGAGTTCCCAAAGCAGAGCCTACATATGCCTTTAATGGAATCAACATTCCTAGATGACATCAGAGTCCATAACTAGGACAAACAAGTCCTTGTGCTATTTATAAATTGTTTGGCAACAAGCAAGCTAATGCAGTCACTAAGCAAAGGGTTAATGGTTCTTGCTTCCTTGAAAGCCAACTCCATGCAGCAAAGCACCGCTGACTCTGTGGGTCTCTCGGAGTTCTTGCCTCTTTTCTCTCTGCTGGCAGCCAAGTGTCTGAGCACGGCTTGGAAAGAGCAAGAGTTTAAGCTGCTTTGCAATGAGATACTTCTCTAACTTGTCTTGCTTATGTTCCAAAAGGCGTCTATGCTCTCACATCACTCTCCAGGGAATCTTGGAACAAGCTCTAGCCTCCCCAGGTGGGGCTTAGAGACTCACTCAAGCTTGGAAACAGCTTTGCTGATAATGTAGGAAATCTGAACAGATTTGCAATGTCTTGCTCTGCTCTGGACCCTAATAAATCAGGTCCTTAATATAAGTCTTTTCACTTATTTTCAATGCTTTTAAAAATACCATTAAAACTTATAAGAGTTGAGAAAATACTTTTTTTTTCCTCCCAGAGCACTTTAGATCTAAGGTTCTGTGATTTGTCCTTCCCTTCTTCTGACTTTTCCATGAAAGCAGCCCATTCAACATGGTTATTTTTGGTTGTTTCTAGAACATTCTCTTTCTTTGCACACTCTTTCCTACTCTTGAGCAGAAACTAAGTGTGCACTGTTCTGCCCTACTCTAATGTCACTTCCTCTCCTTTTCATCCCGTGAGAGAGAGTACCATTCTGAGAAGCTATGTTTAGGCTTATGGGAGGAGCTATACTCAATCTTAAGGCAGACAGCATATACTATTAATATGTAGCTTTGTATGCAGGGTGGGTTATTGGCACAGTAGTAACCTCAAATCTCAACCAGCTCCTTTCACTTACTTCTTCCCTCTGCCAGATATCACTGTCACCACAGGCGAATGTCCTTTGACACAGAGTTCCACGCCTTCTCTGCCTAACTTTCTCCTATCAGTGTCTGATATCAGAGAGATAAACCCAACCATGGTTCTCTATAAACCTCATTTTACAGATTCATGGTAAAGAACAGAGGCTACATTGATTCCAAACTGGACTGTTCATTCATTACTTGTGTAATCTTGGCCAAATTACTCAATCTCTCTGTGTCTTCGTTTCCTCATTTGTAAGGTAGAAATAAAGATAGTGTGTTTGCCATGTAGTGTTATTTGTTGTCAGTACCAATTGAGGTAATTTATGCCTGTTCGATTGAACAGTGTGCCTGATCAACAGTGAGCACTATATCAAGGTCAGCTATATTTTTTTCCTGATGTATGTGAAACACTGCAGGGTCCCAAGGTATTTCTTCTTTTGTGAAAGAACAATTCTAGTCTATTGATTTTTTTAAACCGAGAGATCTTGCAGACTCTTCAGCCCTCTACTTCTCCTCTCTTTTTCTTTTAACTATCTGTCTGGGCTTGCACAGTGGCCTAGAGCACAAAAAGGGTCTAGTTTGCTGCCTCTCAGTGCAAAGAGCTGCTTGGGTATCACTTTGGAATCTTTGGCCATTCTTGTGGGTGTCCTCTAATGCATTTCAATGCTCATAGCACAACATAGGGAGCTTCTCCTTGTAACACCAATGATACCAATACTCAACCAGAAGCAGCTGCTTACCGTGGGCTGCTCCCTATGATAGGTAGATAGATATACCTCCAGTCTGTCTCTTTAAGAATGTAATCTTTACTTTTAGAGAGATCATGGCAAATGGAAGATGAAATATCTCAGAGTGGACATGGTTTCCTCTGGGACAGAGAAACCAAAGAGGGGAATAGAATGGGCAGGGGAGTGTCATCATGTTGTTGTTTTACCCTCGCAAAGTGATTTGACTTGAAGCTCCACCTTCTAATATTGATCATAATCATTAAAAACCATGCTTATACTTCTATTTATTGCATTTTCTCAGATTTAGGTATTATCCTGTGGCTTTCTGTTACTGGGAAGTGAGGGTTTCTTTCTTCTGCATCCTTCCTTCTATCATCCCCATATATTTCGACTAGCTTTATATGTACACAGTTTGCTGACTGCAAATGTTTTATTTACAGCTGAGCCATGAAGCATATTTTTATTTTATGTCCTTCTGTTGTTTTATGCTTGGTAACCTTGGAGTTGATAGCTATTATTTTTGCTTACTTTTCTACTTATTATTATCAATCACTTATTCATGCCCTCTTAATCTCTTCAAACACAATGGGAAATCTACTAAATTTGTTTCTTCAGCCATATCCTTCCTCTAGCCATCCATCTTCCTGCTCTAACACAGTAGCTCCCCCAAGTCTCCTCTCACCCTCACCCCTTTAGTTTTGAACTATAGATTCGTTTATGTCTTCCTCAGATCTGCAAATTGAACTCTGACCCCTTTTGTGGCAATATTTGGAAGTGAGGTCTTTGCAAGACCATTAAGTTTGGATGAGGTCATGAAAGTGGGGTAGAATTAATGATAGCATTAATGTCTTTACAAGAAAGGAAGAGAGACTGGAGACTTTTATCTGTGTCTCTGTCACTGAGGACATAATGAGAAAGTGGCATCTGTGAGCCAGGAAGAAAGCCCTTGGCGGAACCGAAATTGGCTGGCACCTTGATGCTAGACCTCCCAGCCTCCCTAACTATGGGAAATGGATGTGAACGTCTGTTCTGTATAAGCTACCCAGGCTGTGCTAGTTTGTTAGAGCAGCCCAAGAAGACTAGTACTGTAACTCACTTGCAAAATTTGTGGTACATTAAAATGCAGCACATTATAGCATGACCAAGAACACACTACGTTTTCTCCTCTAAGATACCATGTAATTTGGGAGGCCGTATAGTGTTGTGTTGAAATCAGAGTTCTGCAGTTTGAAATACTGGAGTTCAAGTTTCACCTCTCCACCTTTACCTGCAGGAATCCAAGCAGGGTTTTTTTTTTGTTGTTTGTTTTCATTTTTAATCTGTGACATAGCATTAATAATGCCCCAGCTTGCCAAGAATTATGAGATGAGAGGCAGGTGTTTATTAGGTCCCTGCATCATGCCTCCAGTGCAGTAAGTCCTCACTGGGGATTAGATATTGTTGTTACTAATGATTAATTTCCTCTCTCTCTTTTTCTGTCTCTGATTTTATAAAGAAAGGCCAGAATCAAGAATTTCTTGGCTAAGATATCTGTATTAATTAGGATTAAGTCAGAAGACAGAAACCACAGAGTGATTTGAACAAGGAAAGTTTAATATAAGAATTATTAATAGCATAACGAAGCAACGGAGAATTAACTAGTGAAAATTAAAGAAATACATGCAGCAGCCACTACCTCTAGGGTGGGATATAGCACCCAGGGAAGGGCTTTCCCGACCCAGGCTGAGATCCTGGCTTTCTTGGAGGCGGAACAGGCATAGCTTATTACATGGCAGATGAGTCACCACAGTATTGCTGAAGTAAGACTTGCCTGATATCCTCTCTCTGGGTTATTGGATAATGATGTCCATAGGGAGTTATGGAGAATCAGAACTTACTGGATGCTGAGGGAATCTGCTGCCTGTGATTGCTGATAAGGAGATATCACTCTCTGTGGCATCTGTTTTTGGTTCGGATCAGGGTAGTTCTAAGTCACCTGCATGTAATATGAAGTTTACATAGCTAGCTTGCTAGATGACCAGGCATGCATACACCTGAGGCTGAGAACAGTGACCTGGGCTGGGGCACCAGACTGTATTCTCTGGGGCTCCCAGATTTGCCACTGGTACTAAGTTGAGAGCTGGGAGGATTGTGCTGTTGCCAAGTATTGGAGAAAGGTGTTTTCTTCAGGAACTCAGCACAGGAGAAACCATGTGGAATGAACAACAGAAAAAAACACACTCTCTGCTATTGTCTGACAAGACAGTCATGACAGAACCAGGAGGAGAAAACTCCTTTCTCTACTATGGAGAACAGTATGGAGGTTCTTCAAAATGCTACAAATAGAACCACCGTATGCTCTAACAATTCCAACTACAGGGAATATCCAGAAGAAAGGAAATCAATATAACAAAGAGATATCTACATCTCCATGTTTATTGAAGCACTGTTCACAATAGCCAAAATATGTAATTAACTTAAGGACCCGTCAGTGGATGAATGGTTAAAGAAAATGTGGAACATGTGCATATGTGTGTAGAATATTATTTGGCCATAAGAAGAATGAAATTCTGTCATTTTCAGAAACATGGATGGAACTGGAGGCCATTATGTTAAGTGAAATAAGCCAAGCACAGAAAGACAACTATCACATGTTCTTACTCATATTTGGGAGCTGAAAATGTGAATCTCATGAAGATAGAGAGTAGACTGATGATTACCAGAGGCTGGGAAGGGAGGGGAGAGAGAGAGAGAATTAAAGGGGGAAAAGGAATACAAATGTGTACTTATTACCACTGAACTGTATACTTAAAAGTGGTGAAGACATAGATTATATACATATGTTTTTTACCTCAATAAAAAATAAATTAAGAAAGAAAATCCTTACTCCCTTCAGGCCCCTCTGCTGACAAAGATGAGCATCTTTTTGGCTGGCAAAGGAGAATATTGACAGGACCCAATTCTGTTATTACAGAGCATACAAAGAAGATGTATTTGCAGTTGGGCTCTAATACATCAATAACTGTGTGTGCCATCACAATCAGAAACATGTATACAAAGAAATATTCAAGTCATGGTAAGTTTCCCAGTGTGTTTGGCACTGTGTGCTCTGGAGAGATCAAGCATAATACTCACTAAGAGGCTAATAAGTGTGACATGCTCTGGATTTTGTGTCTGGCATTCAAGAAAGACATTGAAAATGTGGTCCTCATAGAGCTTAAAGTATGATCGAAGATGTAAGAATATAGTTCCAGAAGAAATTAAAAAGAAACAACTCTATATAGTTGAGTATTAAATGAGTCATGCATTTTTTTTTGTCCAGAAACTATAGAGATGACAGACTTTATACTGTTGTTTTATGTTCTTACAGCCCCATAGTTCTCCACAGATATACTCAAACTGCTTTCTACTTAAGTGTTCATTTTGACAATTAATTAAATTATATTTCCCTCCACATTTTATAAACCACATGTAAGGATTACTCTAAAGTTTCATAAAGTATTCCACATGCACTACTTACGAATTTCTCAAAGCCTGAAGATCATTACTTTGTAGATTGGTTAGAACTTTGTTTTTTGTTAAATTAACATTCCTTATCCATCATAGCAACTTCTTATTTGCTGCTAATGCGTCACTTGTTTTTCTCAATATAGTTTCTCTTAAGTGAAGCATCTTGGTAGTATAAAGAACATGTTGGAATCCTAAGGACCTGATTTGATTCCCAGCTCTGTTGCTTGTTTCTTAGTTTTATGGGCTTGACCAGCTCACTTATCTCAAGGATTTCAATCTCTTCACCTTAGAAAGGGAAAGAAAAATACATTACCATGTGGTTTTAAAGCTTAAATAATTATATAACTTACATACATGTATGTCTATAGCATTTAGCATATTGACACACTATAAATATTAGTTTCAAGGCTAATGTAGCATAAGAAGGGATGAGGACTGCAGATAATCAGTTTATTATGCTACATAATATCTTTGATAATAGAAGTAAAGGAAACACATTCCTAGATACAGTTTGGTTGTCATTCGTCAGTGGACATCAGTTTGATTCTGTCTTTTCCATGTATTGACAAAGAATAGGCTCTACCAACCAGAATTTCTTAACAATCAAAGTTGCAAATTTGGATGAAGGCATGTCCATTTATTCATCTTATTCTTTCCCCTAGGACTATGGCTACTTTGGTGACACCAGGAAATGATCTAACATTAGAGTTAGAATGATATAACTTTCAAATGATATAACATTCAACTCCCAACTCCCAGTTTAGGTCTAGGAGTACACAGAATGTCTGTGGCCTAGGTTCATCTGGGAGTACACAGAACGTCTTTATCCTAGGTTCATCTGCGAGTACACAGAACACCTGTATCCTAGGTTCATCTGGGAGTACACAGAACACCTGTATCCTAGGTTCATCTGG
>NW_003852471.1:1785007-1817984 GCF_000181295.1 Otolemur garnettii | reverse complement strand
GTTCATCTGGGAGTACACAGAATGTCTTTATCCTAGGTTCATCTGCGAGTACACAGAACACCTGTATCCTAGGTTCATCTGGGAGTACACAGAACGTCTTTATCCTAGGTTCATTTGGGGGTACACAGAACATCTGGAGCTTAGGTTCATCTGGGAGTACACAGAACGTTTGTATCCTAGGTTCATCTGGGAGTACCAGAACGTCTGTAGCCTTGGTTCATCTGGGAGTGGGAGTACACAGAACGTCTTTATCTTAGGTTCATCTGGGAGTACACAGAATGTCTGTATCCTAGGTTCATCTGGAAGTACACAGAAGGTGACAGAAGCCTAGGTGTCTGTAGCCTAGGTTCGTCTGGGATTCTGTAGAATGTCTGTAGCCTAGGTTGATCTGGTTTTCCCAGGATGAGCCATGGCAAGTGGAATAATCTGTGCTGCTTAGATGGCGTCATGATAAGCTTGCAATCCCCAGGTCCTCTACCTGCTGCCCTCTCTCACATGGTAATAAGTGGAATGGTCAACTACTTGATTAAATGAAGCTTCTGTCACCTTCTGTCCCATTCACAATGCTAACTTTATAAATCAACTACTCCACCCATTCTTTGCCCCACACTCCCCCACCTACATCAAATGCCTTAATCTCCACAAAATGCCAGGGAACAAATGTTAACATTTCTGAGTAAGCAGAGGACTTCAAAGAAAGCAGAACTCATTCGGTCTGTCTTCATTTTTTTTCTTAATTAGAATAATTAGAAAACTTTAAATTGCAAGGAAAACATATGTGAGAAGGGATTGAGGCCTGAGATAGTTAAAGAGCTTCAAACAGATCAAATATCTGTGTTGAAAAACATTAAGATCTCAGGCACATATTAATGTTTTCATGGTAACTGCAGAAGGAGAAATCAAAAACTATACTGAAAAATGTTGAAAACACTAGCCAAAGACCCACACTTTGAAATCATGAAGAAGTTCGAATGCACATACTATATAATCTTACAGAAACTACATGCATTTGGGGAGGGCAGCTGCAGTGATGATTAAATTGCAGTTTGTGAGTTTCTAGGGAGGAAGACCTACCTAAGGTAAGCAAAGACCTCTGGAGATAAGTGCATGCTGTCTGTTATTAAATTATGTGATGATGACCTAGTTCTCACACATTTCACAAAAATTAACTTAAAACAGACCATAGAGTCAATTGCAAAATACAAAATTATAGAACTTCAAGAAAGAAACAGGAAAAATTTTTCCAGATCAAAGGCTCAGCCAAGTGTTCTTAGACTAGAAACCAATAGAATTATCTATAAAGGAAAAACCTATAAATTGGATTTCATTAAAATTATTATTATTTTTGCTCTGTAAAAGACTCTGATAAGAAAATAAGAGAACCATTAACTGGGAGAAAATATTTGCAAACAGCATATCCAACAAAGAACTGGCTCCTATACCATATGAATAATTACCAACACTTAACAGTAAAAATAGAAACATTCCAGCTAGAACATGGAAAAAAACTTGAATAAGTATTTCAGTGAAGAGGGCATGCAGATGGCAAATGAATACTTAAAATGATGTTTAGCATCATTAAACCAATGAATTGCTGTACACATCTATCAGAATGGCTAAACTAAAACATGGTGAGAACACCAAGTGATGGTGAGAAGGTGGAGAAATTCGATCACTCATACATTACTGATGAACATGTAAAATGATGTGGCCACTTGAGAAACAGTTTTGAAGTTTCTTCAAAACCTAAGCCTACAGTTGTGATTCACTCCAACAATTGCATTCATAAACATTTATGCTACAGCAAAATTAAGACAACATTTACACAAAAACCTATACAAGAAGAGTGAACAGCTCCAAACTGGAAATAGCCCAGATGTCCTTCAGTGGGTTAATGGTTATATAAACTGTCACACATCCAGACCATGGAATATTGCTCAATAACAGAAAGGAATGAACTCTAGATACATAGTACATGCAATAACCTGGATGAAGCTTCAAAAATTATACTGAGTAAGAAAAGTCAAGCCAAAAAGTTTGCGTCAGGTATGATTACATTTATACATGTATAACAACGTGGAAATAAAATCAAAGAACTGGAGAACAAGTTAATGACTGCTAGCAGTTAAGGATGGTTGGCTGGTACAGAAGGAAGAGGGTATGGCTGTAAAAGTGTAGCATGAGAGATGTTTTTGTCCATGGCAATGTCTGTATCTTGATTCTTACCAATGTAGTACTCTGTAGTGATATTGGTTCATAGTGTCACAAGATGTTATCATCATGGTGTACTGTATTTGTAATTGCATATGAATCTACAATTATCTCCATTATAAAGTTTATTTAAAACATGCTTTACTATGAAAACTAGCAAATTTTGAAGTTCTCAGAGATCAGATAAATATATCAGGTAAATGTATAGATATAGGATATATAAATTTATATATTCATATATACATATATTGTGTTTATATGAACAAGCCTAAATATTTACTATTTGAACATTTATTTAAAACATATTTTTTGCCCTACTCATACTCAGACACACACAGTGGATTTTTGATATTTGGAGATTTAATGATCTTGGTATCTGCTAGGACTTAAGCACATATGCCTGTACTTTTGCCACTTCATGGATATCTCACAGTTAGAAAGCTGTTAGCCACTGAGCAATCCCAACACAATTTTATGCTTTATTTGTCATTCCATATTTTTTTATATTCCACATATAATAGAACCTCCATAGCTGACCACATCCCTACACTGATCATCTCCTTAAATGGACCTAATTTTCATAGACTGGACATGTACCACACTCATTTAATGGAAGTTCCTACATTGACCTCTGTGTGTTGATCAGCTTGTGACAGTCCCTTGGGTGGTCAACTTGCAGAGGTTCCACTGTATTGCATATCTTTATATTCCATACTCTTTATGTTACCATTAAATAAGAGTAAAATTCTAATAAAAATGTAGTTAATTATCAGTGTGAGGATACGCAGAGAAAAGATAACAGTGTTGAAAAAGGAGCAAGTCCAGAACTTTTCGAGAAGTAGCAAATCAAGTTTTACCAAATTCTTCTTGTGATTTTAAAATTTGAGGCATTCATCAAGGTGTTGGGATATATTTCTTCAGAATGTTAATGGTACAGAAATAGATATAAGATATCAATTATGATTTGAAGAAATTTAAATAGAATGGAAATAATTTAAATGGCAGAACATGTAGTATATTATTTGAGAATTTCTGGTAATGTAAAAACAAAGTTTCTAAGGGTTTTTTTTTTAACATAAGTAAAGTAAACCAGTGATTTTGAAATTATTTGAACTTAGTGTTAATATTTTAAAAATATCACATCACTTGGGAAGATATTTGAGAAATTATTTCTGTATAATTTCTTAGCATTTTCTCCCTTTTTTTATTCCTATGTATAGTGTTTTTATTTTTAAATTTGGGGGATATAATTTTGAGTAAACATCAAAGAATTTCTCATTCAGCTGCATACAACCATCACAATTTTAACAAGTCTTTGCTATCATAAGCTCTCTGTCTTCTCTCCCAGTTCATAATAAACAGTATTTTAATACTGTGATTGAAGTCAGAGGAAGTGGTGTTCATGTATCATTAAATAACACCATTACAAAGATTCAAAATACTATTCTATTCTTTAAGTCAGGACATAATACAGATACTTGAAATAAACACCCAAAAGGAAGCATCTTATTATTATATATTATTTTACTTTTTAATGTATTTAGCATATTTCCCTCTTCAAACATCTATGAGTTCCAATTCCATTAACTGTTATAAATATATCATTTGAAAAATAATTTTTTTATTAAACTTTTGAACATTTTTCATTTCAAATTTAGTCTACTTTGACTACTTCACATGCAAATTCATGGGTCAACAATTGGTTTCATATGATTTTTTGATAGCTTCTGTTGTACTTGGATGAATGCTAAATGTTATGAAATGTTTGTGGACATATCAATCCCATATATAAATGATATGACATTTCTACTTAACCTGACAGAAGTTTGGAATGACTTTTTTATTCTTGTGATCTGGGAAAATAAAAAGTTGGAAAAAGCATGAGAATGACTTCTGGAACTGTGTAGATTTTTCAGAAAATAACTAATTCATAAAGCCAGCATAGGATTTCAGAGAAAACATCTCTGACTATAGTCAACATTTTACAATGTCCATAAGGAGTAATTCCATTTTCCTCAAAATTTATTTAACCAACGTTATTTTAAGTAGGAAAGAATAACAGTTTTTGAGAAGAGTTAGAAACAGTAGTGGGGCATAATTATACAGACGACCACATTTATTTTATATTCATTATTTATTCTCAGAAAAGTGGGGTGAGATTTTTTATTATTTGTTTCACAGAAATCTCCTTCAGAGGCCTTGAAAGTTGTGATTAATGTGTGTGCCTTTCCTAAACCCATCATCATGTAGTAGAGTTGGAAAAACTACTGGTTTTAGAATTAAAATAACATCAACAAAAAAATCTTATTTAAGTTTTTCTCTAGGCAGTATTCTTGTTCTCAGTCAAAAATGAAAAACATTGGTTGTAAAGCAGAAAGATACAGGTTTTATTTCTACCTGGGCCAGAGCCAGGGATATTTACAAAATATTGAATATTATGGTCATGTTAGTGGAGTTAGAGTACAGTTTGATTTTCATTACTTGCCATTTTTATATGTTCAAGCTCCATATTCTACAAATTATCTCCAGTTTTATTCCTGTGTTTCCTGCTGAATTTATGAATACTGGCTATGATTGTAGATTTGTCTTTCTATTTGAAAATTGAACAATTTTTCTCCTTTATACAGTGGGTTATATTGTTAGGTACATATAGATTCATAATTATTATACCACCAAGTAATGCTTGTGTTTATACATAATGTTGCTTTAAACCATGTATTCTATTTGATTTAATAATACTGTTTACTATATTGCCCTTGCCTTGGTTAGTACTGTTTTTCACTATCATCTTATTTCTTTGTTATGTAAATGTTTCTATTGGTTTCAAAGTTATGCCTTCTCTCTATTTATTTGAATCAGGGTTTCACAGTAGCAGCACAAATGGCATTTGAGGCTGGACAATTCTCTGATGTGTGGGGCTGTCATGGGCACTGTAGGATGCGTTGCAGTAGTATTCTCCACCTCCACCCATAGACGACACTAACATACCCCTCCCCTCCAGTCATGTCAACCAGAAATGTCTGCAGACACTGTTGATAGGAGAAATCTTTCCCTACAGGGACAAAATTACACCCAGTTGAGAGCCACTGTTTTCAAGATTACTTGTAAATTGCTATATGCACATATATCATAAGAAAGCTTAATGTTAAGATACATTATATGTTCCACCCTGAGAAGATGAAGTCCTAAAGATACTATTTCTGAACTCTTTTATCGTAGATTCAACTTTCTTTCTCTTAAAGTACTTTCTTCTGAAAAGGTGCTTTGTGAAGGAATAAAGTCTCTTATGAGGTGTATGTATCTGGAAATATATTGATTTTAGTTTTAACTTTAAATGAAAATGGAATATGGGGTAGAAGGATGACATTATTTGGAAAATTGAAAAAATATTATTCCATTTGATTTGAATGTATCATTGTCCATAAAAAGTCTTCTGACATTCTAGTGATCATTGCATAAAAGTGACCTGCATCCTCTTAGGTTTTATTATTTTCTTATCATTTTTGATAAGAAAAATATTCTGTAGTGTTATTAAAATATGTGGTTTGTTTTTAAATTATCCTACTCAGGATTTAGCAAATGTTTTTAATCTGAGTATTCATGCCTTCTTCAGCTCTGGAAAATTTTCCAACATTATGTCTTCAAGTAGTGCTTTTCCCTCATTTTCTGGAATCTTTCCTAGAGTAGTATTTGAAATAAGTTGGAACATCTCATTCTTTGTATGTCAATATTCACATTTTTTATCCTTTTATCTGACTATGCTGCATTCTCATTGATTTTCTTACAATTAACAATCATGTTATCAATTTTCTCTTTAGCCAGTTCAACATACATTATTAACTTTTGAGTTTTTTTTTTTTTTTTTTCAAATTTCCAGTTAATGTGAGGGTACAAACAACCAGGTCACAATATTTGAATTTGTTAGGGAAAGTCCCTCTTATAGTTGTGTCCTGCACTCAAAAGGTGTGCCATATACCCCTACATTGTTCCTATTCAGTGGAAGAACACCAATTCCCCCTCTTCCTCCTCTCTCAATCCCCCTTCCCTCAACTTGTATTGAATTAAGTTTTACTCCTATGTGGGGTATGAATTAGGTCATCTACTGGCTTTATATTAGTATTGAGATACTTGGTTTCCCATTCTTGTGATACTTGACTAAGAAGAATGTGTTTCAACTCCATCCAGGTTAATACAAAAGATGTAAAATTGCTATCTTTTTTATGGCTGAATAGTATTTCATGACATACATATACCACAATTGGTGACTTTAATGTTAAGGGACTATGTTCTTAATGTTAAGGGACTATGTTCTTAATTCTAGAATTTAGATTTTCTTCTTTATTATGTTTGTTCTTAAATTTGGGTATATTGCTTTTACATCTTAAAATATTAAGCATGTTTTAAAATATCTCTTTTAAATTTGTCTAAAAGAATTGATGAGACATAAATTTTCCCATTTTTACGTGCTATCTCTATATTGGGCCATGTATTTTACTTTTGCATGCTAAGATTTGTACTGAGATCATCACCAGTGGGAATTATATTTCTACTGCAGGATGGAGTGACCTGAGTTTTGAGGATGTCTTTCCAGTTTTTAGGAAAATGTTTTGACTCTGTGCTTTCCACACTGGGTAATATGCAAATTCAGACAGGACATCTGCAAGTTTGTGTTTTCTGTTTTTCTCAGATTATAATTATTCCTCCAGTGACCCATGGAGATGAGATACACTTTGACCTATATCCCAGGGTCAGCAGGTAGTCTCTCTGGTCTTTTGGAATAAATAGGATAATTCTCACATATTTTTCTCTTTATTTAGGAAGTTCAGTTCCATCTTTCATACTTGAGGTCACCACAAGCTTCTCAGAGAAACTGTCAAAAATCCAATCATTTAGACATTTATCAAATGCTAAATGAGCAAATTCATGTAAAGACCTGTGCTTTCATTCTCACTATTACTCTAAGTGTCCTCTTATTTTCTGGTCCCAGAGATGTGAGATGTTTCATTTTTACGGTTAGTTTGGCCTTGAATTTAAAATGTATCAGTTGTATTTTATTAATAAATGTTAATGTATAAATTTTATGCTTGAAGTAGGAGAGGTTTTCCACATGTTGTCTAGGAGTCATTTGATTTTCTAACATGTCAAATTTTTCTGGTTATTGTATTTGCGCCTGTATCTTTAATTCTTTTTTTTAAAAGATCATTATTTAGTCTAGCTCTACTTCTCAAACTTGTTTTCTTCTTACAAGTTTCTAGTTATGTTTCATAGAAATCAGTTGTTTTAAGATCAGATGGAGAA
The DNA here is from genome assembly GCF_000181295.1 of Otolemur garnettii. Lineage (NCBI taxonomy): Eukaryota > Metazoa > Chordata > Mammalia > Primates > Galagidae > Otolemur > Otolemur garnettii. Next base: position 1,810,475 of record NW_003852471.1, on the reverse strand, counting down.
TGCTAAACATATTTTTAAAATGCTCTTCTAATTCATATAGTAAATATTTTTCAGACGTCTGCACATCTTTGTTTTCTTTAACATGAACTTCTCTTCCCCTTTGTCAGCAGTAAATTTTTCATAGGTTCTGCACTGGAGCCTTTTTTATGTTTGATCTTTTAGTTCCACTCTCTATCCGCTTTCACCCTGTGTGTCCTCACGTTGTGCCCCACGAGGCTGGTATCTATAAACTGTACCAACAGGCTGCAGAATCATCTGGCTATCAGTGAGTGCAGCCAAGGAAAATAGCAGCAGGAGATTGGAGGGGAAGAGGAAAATGAGATTGGAATATTTATTTTCCTGCCTCCATTTTTTCCAGTTTGGCGAGAGTTGGCAGAGCTCCTGTGAGGGGCCCACTGCATGTAGTGACCCTCTCTCATTTACAGGAACTGTTTCCTGATCTTGCCCTTGAAGACTTGGGGGTAGAAATGGCTCCCTGTGATTGTTAACCTTGGACATGTACACCATGCTTCCTTGGGCTCTCTACAGCCTGCCTATGCCTTGTTAAAACAACACATTTACTGAACTATTTTTTTGTATCAAATTTTATTATTATTACTATTATTGTTTTCCAACTCCTAGATTAATGAAGTTTTCACTTTGGGTGTTGTGTTTTGCTATTCATTTTCCTCATTCTTTGTAGGGACATGATCTATCTAGAGCACCCAAAGGGTATGTGAAAAATTCTTGGCCATAATTTGTTAAAATATGTCAATTCTGCTTTTCAGATTCTTATCTTGAATTTATTGCATTTATATTACACAGCTTTGTTAGATTCAAGTAGAAATTTTTCTTGTCCCACCCATTGCCTGGCTTTCTGCTATGTCCAATGTCAGTTGCAATACACTTATTTAGCTAGTCAAATTTCCATTCGCCTAGAAAAGAATATAATGGTATTTGGGGTCATATATGGATTTAGAAAATATTCCATTTGTATATATATTATGAAAATGATTACTTGAAGAGGTACTTCATCTGACTGAGAGGTTTAAACAAAGAGAAGGATTTAAGAGTGAAAAAGTTGGACTATAAAAATGCTTATAGAAGCATTCTGCTTCCAGTACATCCAAATGGCTCTTATCAGCTCAGCCCTTATGTAGTTGATAAAAACTATGATCCCTTGACAAACTATAAATAGAACATCTGCTTTATAGCATTGGGAAGTGAACAAAAGAAGACAGAAATTAGAGGGGGAGATGACACTTTAATTTGGAATTAGAGTGAGAATTAGGAGATGAAGGGGGGGAAATATCCTAGTGGGATTCTATCATGGGGTCAGGCCCCAGTTTGCACTTGTTGGGAAAAACTAGGATGGAATATCAATAATTTTATTTGCTTGAAGAACCACAAGACAGAGTTCAGCAGGTAACTGCAACCACTGAAAATCAAGGAGGAAAATACAAGAAAAGGAGAAAGCTAGGGAGAGGGGAGCCTTAGATTCTCTGTGTTAACTCTGTTCCAATCTCCAGTAGCCCAGCAAGGCTGAAAGAACTGAACAGAGATTTGAGATGCCAATAGAAGACACAGTAAATTTTGTATTTGTGTTCAGTCAAATTACTTGTTTGTTTAAAGTAATAGTAGTAGTTAGAGGAAGGCGGAGGAGGGACAGTGGAGGGGGGGAGGGAAGGAGGAGAAGGAGCAGAAGGAGAAGGAAAAGTAAGACAAAGAGGAAGAATAATACAAATTTAAAAAATAAAAAGGACTTGGTATTCCAGGGGAAAGCCTGTCTGTGTTGGGAGGGTTTCTTTCTCTTTAATTCTACTTCTTTTTCATTTTCTTCTCCAATTCCTTGAGATGTTTTCTTGACTCTCCATTTATTTTTCTACAATTCATGTAGAATCCTTTGTGTCTTTTTCTACCTATGCCATATTCAGTAGTTACTTACATAGAACAAAAACATGCTGAAAATAGCTCAAAAGAAAGAGGCTGTGTGCTGCTTAAGCATAGAAACCTAAGACAGGAAGAAGAGGTGGGCTTTATCTGGATTGAAGCTGGGAATCAGAAAGCCATCAGATCTAGAAAATGAAGAGCTTTCCCATTTTAAAGCTACAGGGTCCTTTCTTTCTCTCTGGATGCGGGCCAATATTGCAACCCTAAGTAGAAGCTTCTGCCCTTTAGTCTAAGTGACTACTTGGCCCACACTGTGAAATGACTTATTTCCTCTAGCCAGTTAGCCAACTTTGAGTTCTGGTACTGACCGTTGATGCCATTAGTAGGGACTGGTGATATACATGTGGGATGGAGAGGGAGTTGGAGAGTTATACTGTGCCGTTACCCATAGCACTCTGGGTTGCAAGAGATTTTCCAAGAAGGCAGGCAAATTTCCAAGTACACCACAAACCTTGAAATCAATACTTGGTGATATTTTGGCATAGCACGTAATAACAGTAGCTTAGTTATTTTTGTGGTAGGGACTCTGCCAGGAGACGTATTAAGCCAAAACATTTTTCTCTTTCCATTTTCAATGTTGTACAGATCAAGGTCATGGTTATTTTGATTGCTAAGGAACTTGGGCCATGAGTTTCTTTATTTTCAAAAGTCATGTAATATGTTTCAATTTGTCGTCATTTTCTGATAGTAAAACTATTGATTGATAGTGATAGATATCATTAAATAAAATTTGATAGTGATAGATATTATCATTAAATAAAATTTAATAGTGATAGATATTATCATTAAATAAAATTTCCCTTTGTATTATTTTGCATCTAGAAACTCTGAATGTTATTTTGTTAATTATACCAGATATAGATATAAAGACACATCCTTTATCTATTGAGGAGAAGTGCTAACACCCAACAAAAGTCTATAAAGGAATACATCAAAATATTAACCATAATTATCTTAGGAGTAAGATTGGTGAGTGATTTCTTTTCATCAAAAAAAGTTAATATTTTAAAATTATTTTCTACTATTTTAATATTAGAAAAATTAACTTTGTGAAAATAGTTACTTCTAAATGCACAAGGAAAAGTGTTTTTATGTATGAACACTGGGTAGAAGGAAGTGATGAAAGTTACGTAAGCATTGAAATATAGAGTAGGTGAGAAAAACACTGAAGTAAAAATCAGGCTAATATAGAAAGAAGAGAGTGCTAGGAAATAGTAAATACATTTGGAGTTAAATTAAGAAGAAAAAGCAAGAAATAAAGGTTAATATAGGAGACAAAAGAGTGAAGCTGGAGGTAGGCTTTAAATACATCTGTAAATTCATGTAGCAGAGCTGGAAATAAAAACTGCTTTGCAACAAGGAGTTTCCAAAAGCTTTCAGTTAAAAATTCTAAAAAGGCAGGACTTTTTTGCATTGACAACCTACATATTAAAAAAAAAAATTCCCAGTGGCCTCACCAGAGTGATCAAAATAATGATAATTTTGATTTATCTTAATGAATGGTTATTTAAATATTTATTTTATCATTTCTCTGCTATGAGTCTAGGGACAGGCAGAAGTGAAATCAAAGGGATAGCAGAGCAGTGATTTCTACATGTTGATGCAGAAGCAACTGAAGTTGTTGTTTGATAAAGATTTTATTAGTTATTTTAAGTAAACAGAGGAAAAATAAGAGCAATATAGCAAGCTTCATATTAAAGTAAATTTATTAAATTTACATGAGATTATATTCTTATTAGATTTTCACTGTTAAAATGTTATTTCTTTTATAATGTGATGTAGATAGGAGTTGGTGATTGAATTTTTAATGTACTTTTAGCACAAAGAACAACTCATAATGCTTCATCTCCTTAAATCTTACAAATCTGTTAGATTCAGGAGTCAGAACTACAGCTTTAAACCACTGTCTTTGTACCTATCACTTAAGAGACAATCATTCAATTGAGCAAGAAGATCAATAAATAAGAGACAATTGTTTAATTAAGCAAGAAGATCTATAAGTAAGAACAATGCAAGGTGTTATGTGGTCGTGTGCATAGTAAGTGGCAGAGATGTGAGTTATCACGATTGGAGAAGGTGTCAAGGTGAGGGGGAGCTTGCAGTCTACATCATGATAAGATTTTAAGTGATGATGATAGAGAACAGGGAACTCGAAGAAGAAAAATGAGAAGACTGAATTTAGAATACACATGAGCGCAAAGATCTATAGGTCAAGTAAATGTACTTATTAGACATGGCAGGAAAATAAGTTTAGATGCACCAGATTGGGTCCAGTTTGATGAAAGTCACGCACCCCAGGATGAGTGTTTAGATTTTCTCTGTTAGATAATGGAAATCAGTCAGCAATTTACAAGAAGGAAAGAGCATTTGAAACTCATATTGTAAGATTTTTGTGCTTTTTTTTTTTGATGGAGATAGGATCTCACTGTGTTGCTCAGGTTGATCTTTAACTCCTGGCCTCAAGTCGTCCCTGCTGGGATTATAGATGTGAGCCACTGTGCCCAGCCCATTTTTCTCCGTGCTGTTGGTATTCTGCTATTTTAATTATATTTAAGCTCGAATATATTAATATTCTATTTGAGACATACTGATCTTAAATCAATTTTATATTGATTTAATATTTCAATCAATTTTGGGAAATTCTCAATTACTGACTACTACAAGAAACTCTATGCCCAGAAATTTCACAATATGGAGAAAATGGACCAATATCTGGAATCATACCATTTCCCCAGACTTAACCAAGATCTCTTGAATAGACCATTATCAAGCACTATAATTAAAGAAACAGTAAAATACCTTTGAAGAAAAACACTCGCTGGACCAGATAGCTTCATATCACAATTCTATCAAACCTTCAAAGAGAAGTTTGTGCCTCTACTTTAGAACCTTTTCCAAAACATTGGAAACATATTCTATGAAGCAAACATCACCCTCATTCCAAAACCAGGAAAGGACCCAACCAAAAAGGAAAACTATAGACCAATTTCACTAATGAATATTGATGCAAAAATACTCAATCAAATTTTAGCAAATAGTTTACAGGTACACTTTAAAAAAACCACACATCACCTTCAAGTAAGCTCATCCAGGGAAGCAAGGTTGGTTTAATATACACAAATCCATAAATATAATTTACCATATCAATAGAAGCAATAACAAAGACCATATGATCCTCTCAATAGATGCAGAAAAAGCATTTTATAAAATTCAATATCCTTTTCTAACAAGAACACTTAAGAAAATAGGTATAGAAGGCACATATCTTAAACTGATTAAAGCCATCTATGGCAAACTCACAGCTAATATTGAATGGAGTAAAACTGAAATCTTTTTCATTTAGAACTGGAACCAGACAAGGATTTCCTTCATTACCACTGCTATTCAAAATAGTGCTGGAAGTTCTAGCCAATGCAATCAGGTAGGAGAAAGAGGTTAAGGGCACCCAAATAAGGGCTGAGGAGGTCAAACCTTCACTCTTTGCCAATGACATGATATTATGCTTAGAAATCTCCAGATCTCGAAGATTCCTGGAAGTGATCAGAAAGTATAGTAATGTCAGGTATAAAATCAATGTCCACAAATCAGTAGCCTTTTTATATGCCAATAACAGCCAAGTTGAGAAGATAATCAAACACACAATTCCCTTCAGAGTAGCTTCAAAGAAAATAAAATAACCTAGGAATAGACCTGACAAATGAGGTGAAGGACCTCTACAAAGAGAATTATGAAATGCTATAAAAAGTAATAGTAGAAGACATTAACAAATGGAAGAACATACCAGGCGCTCAGCTAGAAGAATCAATATTGTTAACATGTTTATACCACCCAAAACAATCTATAGATTCAATGCAATCTCCATTAAAATACCAACATCATACTTTGAAGAACTGGAAAAAAAAGTTCTTCATTTTGTATGGAGCCAGAAAAAATCTGGTATGGCCAAGGCAATTCTTTTTTTTTTTTTTTTTGAGATGGAGCCTCAAGCTATCCCCCTGGGTAGAGTGCTATGGCTTCACTGCTCACAGCAACCTCCAACTCCTGGGCTCAAGCGAGTCTCCTGACTCAGCCTCCCAAGTAGTTGGGACTACAGGTGCCCGCCACAACGCCTGGCCATTTTTTGGTTGCAGCCATCATTGTTGTTTGGTGGGCCCGGGCTGGGGATTTGAACCCGCCACCTTAGGTGTATGTGGCTGGCGCCTTAGCCGCTTGAGCCACAGGTGCCAAGCCAGGCAATTCTTAACAATAAAAACAAAGCCAGAGGCATCACTCTTCCCAACTTCAGGATATATTACAAGTTCACATTGATCCAAACAGCATGGTATTGGCACAAAAATAGAGATATAGAGATATGGAACAAAATAGAAAACCATGAGATGAATCCAGTGTTGTGTTGCCATCTGATCTTCAATAAACCAAACAAAAGCATTCACTGGGGAAAAGAATCCCTATTCAATAGTTGGTGCTGGGAGAACTGTAAAAGCCTAAAACTGGACCTGCACCTTTTACCACTTACTAAAATTGACTCAAGATGAACAAAATGTTTAAATCTAAGATAAGAAATGATAAAAATCCTAGAAGAAAGTGTGAGAAAAACTCTTGACCCTGTCTGCCTGGGGAAAGATTTTATGAAGACTTCAGTGGCAGTTGCAACAACATAAAAAATAAACAGGGCGGCACCTGTAGCTCAAAGGAGTAGGGCACTGATGCCATATGCTGGAGGTGGCAGGTTCAAACCCAGCCCTCGTCAAAAACTGCACCCCTCCCCCCCAAAAGCAAAATAAACAAATAAATAATTACACTGGAAAAACTTCTGCGTAGCTAAGCTTCTGCATTGCTTTACAATGATTAAAGCAAACAGACAACCTGCATAATGGGAAAAGATATTTGCATGTTATGAATCTGACAAAGGGTTTATAACTAGAATCTATAGAGAACTCCATCAACAAGAAAAGACCAAACAATCCCATCTACCACTGGCAAGAAACATGAACAGAACCTTCTCTGAGGAACAGATGAATGGCCAAGAAACATGAAAAAATGCTCATTGTCCCTGATAATCAGAGAAATGCAAATCAAAACCATCCTGAGAAATCACCTAACCCCAGTGAGAGTAGCCCACATCAGAAAGTCCCAAAGATGCAGTTGCTGGCATGGATATGGAGAGAAGGGAACACTTTTACACTTTTGGTGGTATTTCAAACTAATATAGCCTCTATGGAAAGCAGTATGAAGAATCCTCAAAGAACTCAAATTAGATCTCCTATGTGATTCCACAATTCCATTACTAGGCAACTACCCAGAAGAAAAAAAAAATCATTGTATCATAAAAATAGTTGCACCAGAATGTTTATCACAGCTCAATTTACAATTGCCAAGATTTGGAAATAATCTAAATGCCCATAAACCCAGAAATGGATTAATAAACTATGGTATATGTATCCTATGGAATACTATTGAGCCATAAAAAATGATGGTAATCTTACATCTTTTGTATTAATCTGGATGGAGTTAAACACATTCTCCTTAGTAAAGTATCACAAGAATGGAAATGCAAGTCTTCAATATACTAAATACCAATGTGAAGCCAGTAGATAATCTAATATGAGCCTACACAAGAGAAAAATTCAATTCAATTCAAGATGGCAGGAAGGGGAAGGATGGGGGAGACATGGAGTAAGGAGGAGATTGGAATGCTTCTACTTAGTGGGCACAATGTGGGGGTATATGACCCAGATCTTGGGGATGGGACACAACTACAACAGGGACTATACCTAACAAATGCAAACATTGTAACCTACTTCTTTGTAACCTCAAATTAATCTGAAATAAAAAAAGAATTTTTCATGCTTAGTAAGAAATTAAGATAAATATTTACGATATTTGAAATTCTATGAACATATACAGTGTATAGGAGGGTACACAAAAAAGTTAGCTTTTCTATATACCAATAAGAGTCAAGCTGGGAGTCAAATCAAAGCCTCAATGTCATTCACAGTAGCTGCAAAGAAAATAAGATACTTAGGAACATACTTAACCAGAAAGATGAATGATCTTTACTAGAGAACCACAAAATAATGATGAAGGAAATCACAGATGACATAATAAATAGAAAAACATATTACACTCATGGGTCAGTAGAATCAATATTGTTAAAATGTCCATAGTGCCCAAAGTAATTTATAGATTCAATGCAATCTCCATCAAAACAGCAATGCCATATTTTACAAATCTAAAAAAAATAATGTTATGTTTCACTTTGAACCAAAAAGGAGCTCAAATAGCCAAAGCAAACCTAAGCAAAAAGAACAAATCTGGAGGCATCTCATTGCCAGACTTCAAACTATTGTATTATAACCAGGCTATTATAACCAAAACAGCACAGGATTAGTACAAAAATAGAGACACAGAGTAATAGAACAGAACAAAAAACCTACAACTAACTGACTTTCAACAAAACAGACAACAACATACACTGGGAAAAATAACCCCTATTCAGTAAATAGTGCTAGAAAAGTTGGATAACCATATGCAGAAGAATGAAACAGGAGCCCTATGTCTCACTACTTACAAAAATTAACTCAATGTTGATAAAAGACCTGAAAGCTGCGAAACTATAAAGATTCTAGAAGAAAATGCAGTATGGACATTATTAGATATCAGACTAAACAAAGAATTTATGACTAGGACCTGACAGGCAATTACAACAACCACTAAAATAAATAAATAAATGGTATTTGATTAAGTTTAAAAGCTTGTGAATAGCAAAATAAATAATTAACAGACCAAATAAACAACCTGCAGAATGGGAGAAAATATTTGCAAACTATAAATGCAATAAAGGGCTAATATCTAGAATCTATTATACAAAGAACTCAAAAACAAGCCATTAAAAAGCAGCAAAAGATATTAACAGAAGCTTTTAAGGAAAAGGTAGACCAAAGGCTAATGAACGTATGAGAAAATGCTCAACATCACTTGTCATCAGGGAAATGCAATTAAAAACCACAATGAACTATCATCTAACCCCAGTGAGAATGGGCTTTATCAGAAAGTTCCCAAATAATAGATGCTGACAGGGATGCAGAGAGCAAGACACACTTATGCACTGTTGGTGGGACTGCAAACTAGTATGACCTCTATGGAATAAGTACGGAGTTTCCTGAAAGAACTAAATGTAGACCTACCATTTGATCTGGCAATCCCATTTCTAGAGATTTATCCCAAGGAAAAAGTGTTGTTTTTATCAAAAAGCCACCTGCATGCAAATGTTTGTTACATCACAATTCACAAATGCAAAGATCAACCCATGAGGCCATCAATTCATTATTCAGGATTAATAAAATGGGGTATTCTATACCATGGAGTTCTACTCAGTCTTAAAAAGAAGTGAATTGATACCTTTTGCAGCAATCTGGTTGGAATGGGAGACCATTCTCCTACGTGACATATCTCAAGAATGGAAAAACAAATACCAGATATACTATTAAACTGGAGCTTACTTATAGGCACACATGTGCACAGAGAAAAGTCAAACTCAGTGGAAATCAAGTAGGTGGGGGAGAGGAGGAGTGACATCATGCCTAGGGGAAAAGGATGGGTGACATCATGCCTAGGGGGAGAGGAGGAGGGGTGACATCATGCCTAGTGGGTACAACATACACTCTCTGGGTGATGAAGACACTTATAATTTTGATTTAAGAAGTATAAAAGCAAGCCATGTAACCAAAACATTTGTACCCCCATAATATTATGAAATAAAAAAAGAAAAAAGAAAACAACTCCATTAAAAGGTGAGCAAAATATATGAGCAGAAGCTTTTCAAAAGAACAGATAGAAAAATGGCCAGCAAACATGTGAAATAATAATAATCACCATCATGGAAATGGAAATGCAAATTAAAACCACAATGAGATATTATCTTTTGTCAGAATGGCTGTTACTAAAAAGCCCTCCAACAATACATGTTGGTGCGATTGCAGAAAGAAATGAATGCTTATACACTGTTGGTGGGACTGCACATTACTATGAGCTCTGTGGAAAACCGTCTGGAGATTCCTCGAAGAATTAAAAGTGGATCAGCCATTTGATCCAGCAACCTCACTACTGTGTACCTACCCAAAGGAAAAAAAGTCATTTTCTCAATAAGACAACTGCTCTCGAGTGGTTATTACACCACAACTGAAAATCGCAGAGATGTGGAATCAACCTAAATGCCCATCAACTTGTGAGCAGATTAACAAAATATTATATATATATATACATATACACACACACACACACACCCCCTATGGAGTATTACTCAGCCACAAAAAGATATGAATGAATGTCTTTTGCATTAATTTGGATGGAAATGGACACCATTATCCTAAGTGAAATATCTCAAGAACGGAACACAAACACAACATTTCCTCTCGAACAAGTTGGAACTAATCCAAGAGCTCAAGGGCAAAAAAGAAGTAAAAATGCTTGGAAATCAAATGAGAAGAGGTAAAAACCTACCTATGTGTACAATGAACACTATCCAGGTGATGGCACAGTGTTAGCCCTAAATCAAGCGTTATAAAAGCTGTCCCTAGGACAAAAACATTGGTACCCCTTAATATTTTGAAGTAAAAAAAGTAACGATAGACTGCATCTAAATTGAAGGGGAAAAAATAACCTCAGTAGATGTGTTTAACAGTAGGTTGCCACAGCTGAAGAAAAGCTTGTGTGAGTCACATGTCAAGAGAGACTGAAGTATAGAAAATGAAAGAATTGGAAATACAAAAAGACCACAAAACACACTGGACATAAAGAAGGTGCTTTAGAGACAGAATTGAACTCACGGAAGAATGAGGGAATGGGGCAGAAGCAATATTTGAAGACACAATGATTGGGAATGTTTCAAAACTGATGATAGGAATGAAAGTTTTCACAGAGAGCTGTGAACCAAAGCAGGAATAAATTAGAAATAAGAAACAAACAAGTAAACAAACAAAACTTATCACCTAACTACATTATGGTAATACTGTTTCAAACCACCAGCCTGGGAATAGAATACAAAAAAGCAAAATAGCCTGAAACCAAAAGATGTATTAACCTTCCCCGGCAATAAAACTAATGACTTCTCAAGGGAATCAACAGAATTCAGATAAGAGAATATCTTTAAAGTTGGAAAAGAAAGTAAATGCTAACTTAGAGTGCTTTGCTTACTGAAAAGCTTCTTCAAAATAGAGATGAAATAAAAATATTTGCAGGTAAAGATTCTGAAAGTTCCTCACTGGGAGGCCAGCATTACAAGAAATAAATAAAGGGAATTCTTCTAGAAGAAGGGAAATGATTCTGAATAGAAATATGAAAATGCAGACAGGAATGAGAGTAACAAAATGGTAACCGTTCACCATACAAAGCAAATACAATACAGATGTTGTCCAATTTATGATGGTTTGACTAGCAGGTGTGTCCAACCTGCGGTCCTGTGGACACATGTTAATTATTTGAGGCCTTTTTGCTTATGTCAGGTGCCAGGTGTCGCAAAAAGTATGTAATGACATCACCCCATAGTAGGTAGAGGAGCGTCCATACAGATTTCCCAAAAAGCTTAACAACGTTTTAAAACTCAATATAGCAAATCCTCTTCAAGTATATGTTCTTTTTCAACTCTAGTTAATGTTCTGTGGGTTAAAGACAATCTTCTACTTCTATAGTTGAACAATGAGACGTCGCCTAGGCTTATTTATTTTAGCTAACGTGTATGATAACTTTGGTATCCTACCCACTTTGTGTCGTCCTGAGGGCGGATAGAGACCCTCTTTGTCAGATTCAGGTCTGGGAGGGGCTCAGACCTGAATGGCTGTGCACGACAGAGCTTTGTTTTAGTTCTGGTGCCCAGATTTTATTTACCTTGTTTCATCTTTCTGTGCTTTTCTGTTTCTATAATTGCCCCCATCCATACACCCCACTGCCAAGAGCGGCTCCGAGAACTCTTTCTTTTCCTTTCTGCCTTTGCAAATCCACTTATTTTTGAAGTGACTTCTTATCTCAGGATAAAATTTGCTAACACCCATATCATTTATGTACCCAAGTACTTCCAGGCTTGTAAATTTAAATGACAAGTGTAAAGAATATTTCCTATGCAGAAAAGAGGGAATTTGTTGGATTTGTGACTACTGCAATTATATACATGGTCCCTGAACCGAGACAGACACTGACTTCAAACAGGGTGTTAGTGTTTTATTGATTTTAAATATATATATCTTACTTCCAGGTATAATTGCTGTGCTGTTCAGAAGTCTGGACGTGCTTAGTTGAGGATTATATAGAATATGCCTGGAATGTGAGATTACATTGCACGGGCCAATGATTTATTGACATTTCAAATAGTCTTTATTTATTTAATATTTATTTAGTGGGACAGGAGTGGACCTAATTGTTAAATTAACAAACTACTTAACTATTTATTTATATTCAAACTAAGTCATTTATTTTATGTCCTAAACGTGACAAAATATTTTATTTTATTTAAAATTATCTTTAATGTTACGATCTTTGTTACTCAGATCTTACAGCGTGATAAGTCTCTCTTGATCAGGAGAGATATAGGTAACTTGGATACAAGTACTGTCTTGTTCAAAATACATTTAAGGTAAGTTTTTTTCTGCTTGATTTCAGGGTGGAAAAAATGTCGCCTACTTCTCTGTAGTCATTGTTCTGTCTGTTTTCTTTTCGAAGTTTCTGAACCAGTTTCCTTTCTGGGAAGGACATTAAATGTTTAAAACTTGGATGATAAAACCTGACACTCACTCCTGGTCACTGCACTGTGTGCACATGATTTTGATTCAGAATTTCTGCTGACAATGACTCCTCGAGGTTGGCTGGCTCTCAGCTGGCTGGTCTCTGAGTGAAGGGTGGGCTTGCCAGCAATTGCAGAAAACTTTCTGTGTGAACTGCAGAACCACCCGGCGAGATAGGAAGGTGGCAGTGAGAGGCGCTTTGAATCTAACGTCCACTTGAGGGCACTGTCTCCTTCAGTGGTAGTAAAATCAAATTACATTTCAACAGTTATGTAAGGAATTCTGCAAGGAAAGCCCAGTCAATCTGCACCAATGTCTGATTTTATTACAGCTGTTCTTTAACCTTCTTTGTTGATACAGCTTCAGGTCCTTCTGATGGCTTCTGTCTAGTCGGTTTTTTCAGTCTAACCCCACTGATAATACTGCAACTATTAGAATTTAATAGTTCTAATCCCGTCCCCCTTCTCCCCTCCACAACATCTACTGGAGGCTCTGTTTTGTATCATCTTGAACATTGTTGCCATTTATTAGATCTTTGTAAATATTTTAAGCCAGATGATGAGAGTTTTTCAGATCACACCACTATAGGGGTAATTATAACTGTTTTTCCAACACTGTTTTTCTTAACTACTGTTGTTTTCAACATAGAACCATTTGTTCGGAATAAGCAAAATGCATATACCTTTGGGCTAAATTTCAGATTCTGTAATCCAAAAACGTTAGACTTATATGGAATTTTGTAGTTTATGAAGAGTTTTTCCATTATGAAACCAATCTGCCCTCCCATGAGTGGCAGTAAGGCCAATGAGATTGGAGGGCATTGAATATGGACGTTGGTGGGCTCCCTTTTCAAGCATCTAAAATACAACACACTTGACAAACACGGATCAATTTGTGTATTTCCTTCTCTAATTTACATGGAATATTTTTATTCTTCCTTGGGTTGGATGTGCTCTGACTCTTTGAGTGTGGGAGACTGTCTGCAAAATCACTTTTGTCCCTTTATTGCATTGCAGATTCATGTGTCCCCTTTCTGTTTTGTACCACATTTATATTAGTATTTGCTGGGAATAATTGAATATGAATGGCACCATGCCCATAATTCCTTCTTTGTCAATCCCAAATTACTTTTTTAACCACATGGATGGCAGCAGGACAAAGTAAAAAGAAATAAATTTCAGTTCACTCCCACACATTTAACATACTTAAAAATATTTATAGTCTATATTGATCAAATTTACAGCATTTCTTGACAACGAGATTGTCATTTTTCATTTCTTCCCTCACTGAGTTTTTGCAAACTGAAAAGACTTTAGCTAATTTGAAATATTTCATTTCTGAAGAGTTAAAGACATTTCGGGTTTGCAGCATGTCAAATAAGATTTAAATGTTTTCAGCATATTTATTGCATGGAGAAACACTGGGTCAAGAAGTACAACAGAATTCACAAGACAATTTATAATTGAAGTACGTCAAGATTGCATGCCCCATAACTGATTATGTGGAGACTGAGTGTTATGGCAGAAATTGATTGCTAATCTTTTTAATTGAAAATTTTTTTCTAGGTGTTAGTGTATTAAAAAGTGAATGAAATATTAAATAAAATAATCAAAAAATATTTTCATCTTTCCCAAAGTGTTACGAGTTTAATATTTATTATATATATACAATTAGAAGTATCCTCAGAATTAAATATGAAAAATACTAAATTTACCCCCAAATGTAAAAAGTAATGATAAATCATTGCAATATATACTAACACTGCAAGGGGATCTGAATATTTGGAAAGTCCTTTTAGGCAAAGGGGTTTAGATAAAGTCTTTAAGAAAAATGGTCTATTTTTATTATTGAAACATTAATGTTTCTAAGTCTACTGTAAAATTTATTTACATATATGTAAATGCTAACCACTTATGAATTGTTCAGAAACATATTTTTGCCTTACAACACATTTGAGTATTTATATTTTAAAGTATGTATGTTTATGAATGTGTACACGTTGTACAGATTGCCACAAAAATATTATAAAATAAACCACCACAACATCTTAAAAACGTGAAACAATCAGCTATTTATTCACAGTTATGGGCTCAGGTGATCTGTCAGGCTTCTGCAGGCAGCTGGAGTAACTAGACAGCTCTGTGGGTCTTTGCTGGGCAGCTCCTATTTCTAATGAACTGGACTTGTCTGATGTAGGATGGCCTTGGCCGGAGTGACTGGGTGAATGTGGGTCCTGCTCCACATGCCTTCCAACCAAGAGCAGGCTACCCTGGCCATTTTCATAGTGAGAGCCACTTTTTTGAAGACCTGCATGGGCCCTAGCTGCTAACAGCCCATCATAAAAGCAAGTTACAAGGTGAATTCAAATCAAGGGGTATAGAAATCGATCCCATCTCTTCTGGGGTGGGGGATGTTATGCAAAGTCATACAGCAGACTGTGGATGGAAGGAGAGATGAAGAATTGGATTCATTAAAGTAATCAGTCTATTGTAACTTCTATATTTAGATTCTTAAGTAAGACTCACTTTAATAGGATTAGGAGTTTTTATGGTTTATTGCTGAGACATTTACTGTCTGTTATAAAAAAAGAAAAACCTTGAAGTTTTTCTAATATAAAGATAACAGTTTTACTTTGACAGGCATTTTGGTATAAACTTTTCATTTTCATTCGCATTACATAGATTCAATTAATGAAGATGGAGTTGATTATGTACTGAAAGGATTTAAAGGTAAATGATCAAAAGTGGAGAGGAAAATACCGAGCTTGCCATGTGTGATGGCTCCATGAAATTCTGTGGCAGACTGCTATTCCCTCTGCACTTGTAACATGTCTTGTACTCCCCCTTCTTCCCTTATGTTCAGACGTCATAGAAACACTGAATGGCACTTAAGCTACGGCAGACCAAAGAAAATAAATGAACACGCTAAAACAAATGGATTTCCCTTCCAATTTCAAAGCATGAGACTGGGAAAAGAATTCAAAGCTTTGGAAACAAGTCCTGGCAGTCAGCCATTCAAAAAGGTGTTTGTGTGGTTTATGCCCACGTAAGATAAAGCAGAGGAGGAGAGAAAGAAAAGTATGTCTCAACCTGTGTAATCTAAAACATAAAATTGTAGAGATGGAATAGAACAAAGTGATGCTCGTATCACATTAGTGAGATAGGCTTAGTTTCTCAGAACAATGGCACTGAGCTTCACCCTTTTATAGCTTGTTATTTCTGAATGTTTGTGGGCTTGACAGGCAATGCTGGAACTATCCCTGCTGGTTATTAAAACCACTCTGAATTAGTAATACTTTTGGAAACCTCATGTGCTGCAGTGGCTTGCCTCTGGAAAGGGGTTTTTCTTCTCCTTAATGCCAGCTTAAGAAAGAATAAGGATAAATAGAAAAGATAAAATATTCAAAATATATCTGAAATATGACTTTGTTTTATGACAGACATTTTTAATGAGGGTGTGCTACAACCCAAGAGAAAAATTACCATGAAAATCAAAGAACATTCTTGTAAATTGTAAATATATCGCATATTTGAAAAATTCTATCTTGACTGCTGGAAAACTTTGTACTCAAATTGTAACCATGAGAAAACAGTTTCTAATTAATTGGCCTGAATCATTTATGCTTGGCATTGTTTTCAGGCTGATGCAGTTATTTTAGGAAAGAAGGAAAACTCAAAGGATCTAGAGATAATGGAGATAACATAAATACGAATTTGTCAGCACATGCTTTTAAAACCCACAGCTCCTATGATTTTAAAACTGCTACTCCAGCCTTTGGTTAGCCAATTCATTCCACTATCAGTGATCTGTAAAATTTTTCAGATAACGATCCCTTGAGAGATTGACATGAACTATCCTCCCATGGGTCATTCAGAGACTAGAATTTCAGATTAACTTTGTAGAAACAAACGATTTATAGAACTAATGGATTTTAGTTCTGTTGAAAAACAGTATCACCCTGTTAAGTTTAAAGATATAGAAGCTTTTCATAGTGTTGCTAATTATAAATGAGATGGCCACATAGAAAGTTTTTACCACCTAAAAATAATAATAATAATATTACTGTTATCAATTGATATGAGTCTTTCCTAAAAATACTTATTAAAGTATTCTTAGGAGCATTTATGTGAGTTGATCCTCAAAATAATACTCTAGAGTAGACATGAACATTACTATTTTTTATCATTATTATTACCATGATATTACTTTTTTATGGTTAAAACTACTAAAACTTCAGTTTAAATAACTTCTTCAAACTAACACTAAATGAAAGAAGAGAAATGTGACTTTAGGTTTTCTGTTTCAGGGACTAGGATTTATTACTTTATGCTACTTTTTTGTGCAGTGTACATTTTATTTTCTCATATAAAAGTGTGCTTAATAATAATACCTATGTCACAAGGAAATGAATAGAATTAATGAGACAATATGTGTAAAACACTTAGAATCATGAATGACATACAGAAAATGCTTGATAGATATGTTATTTTTATGAATATATATCAGAATTTAAACTACAATAATAAATGAACAGAAACTTGATAGGTTAAAAAAGTAGTGAGGGTAAATTTATTTTAAATACCAACAAAGTTTCTAGTTTGTTCAGAGTCAGCAAATATTTATCCTAGTGATTTCTATGTAAAATTATTTTAAAAGCAACAATAATTATGTCTGAAATTATATTGATTTATTAAAAGATGCAGTTCTATTTAGCCACAGTCAGTACATTTTATGAAGCTAATGATCCACTCAATTTTGGAATCCTAGTATATTGGAATTTATTTTTGTTTTTTTAAGCCCTGGAGACAATGAACAGGAGAATGTGTTTGGTGCCTAATCAACTCTGCTGCAGAAAACTAATATATATGAGGGTCCCCTATTCTCCTGTACACCAGCCACCAGTTTCTGAGGGAATTGCACACCAATAAACATACTGGTAAAAGCCTCTTACCTAAGCTTTATAGACCTTCTTTCTTTTCCTAGAGATCCACACATAGCATAACTTCCTATAACCCTAGCTTAAGTTGTCTTCATCTGTCTATCCTCTTCTTCATCCTCTTCATCTTGTACACTAGAGGATTTCCTACAGATGGAAGATGTACATCTACCTAGCGTGGAGAAGAGACCAAGCAAGTGAAAGAGTTCTGCCAGGATTTACAAACTTCACATTTTGTTTTGTAACTGTAACCTCTATAATTATTCAGTCTTACTTTTAGAGTTAAAGGGAATTAACATTCACCACCGGTCCCTTATACAACTATATCTCTAATTATTTCTTGGGTGTCTGAAGTTTACACCGACTGGTTTCTGCAGGAAGAATTCATAGGCACTAAATACCCTGAGATATTGATGTGTTCAAAAAGTTTATGTTTTTATTACTTTCTTGTTTTTATCACTTGGGATTCATTGAGGGTACAAAGAATTAGGTTATACTGATTACATTTGTTAGATAAAGTCCCTCTTAGTTGTGTGTCCCACCCCCAAGAATATTTATTTCTGCATGAAATTTTGTGTTGTGTTTAAAATTATTGTCAAATACTCACGTTCTTTGAGAATATTGTCAACATTTTTCCACTGTCTTCTGGTGTTCCTGAGAAACTTTTGGAGACGAATCTGAAGTTTTTACTTTTCATAAGTAACTTGATCTTTACATTTGTATATTTAAAGGACTATTTCCTTATCTTTGAGGACCAGTGATTTAATTATTCTTAATATTGGTAATTCTATATCCATTTTTTTTTTCTCTTGGGACATCCTGTGCTCTTTCTATTCCTAGATTTATCATTATCCTGTTTTTAATTTCTGGAAAGTTTTCTTGTATTATATTTTTAAATGTTGTTGTGTTTCATTACGTTGATTCTCACCTTTGAGAGAACCATTTATGTGTATGTTCGTTTGCCTTCTATAGGATCATTTTTCTCTAATCACTTTAACTCTTCATTTCTGTTTCATTTTCTTTATTGTTCTCTATGTTATTCTACGTGTTTCTTACAGTAATTTGTCCTGCCCGTGTATCCTTCACTTTGGGGATTGTCTTACTTTTTTTCCACTCTCTTCCTAAGATTCGTTTATATTTTACTCCTTTTTGTTCTGAAGTCTCATGTTTCCTGACGTTATTATGTACCTTTCCTTTGAGTCATTGCTCTGTATAGATGATGACTTCACTATGTATTTTTATTTGTGATGATATTTTGGTTATCTGTGAGAAGATTATTTTGACGACTGTTCTTTGCCGTTTGCTTTTCCTATTTCTTTCTATTTTGTGTACATAGCATGAACAGGCAGCTGTAGGTTTGCCTGTCTTTATGCTGCTGTCTTTTGCTCTGCCTCACTGACTAAACGATTTCTGATAATATAGCATGCCAGTAGGATTCCTTTTCAAATTTTTTTTTTTGATGACACATGCCTTTTTTAGCTTTTCAAAGGATTTATATACATTTTTTACTTTTTCAGAAAGAGTCTCACTGTTTTACCCTGGGTAGAGGGCTATAGCATCAGAGCTCACAGCATCCCCAAACTCCTGGGTTCAAGTAGACCTCTTGCCTCAGTCTCCCAAATAGCTGGAACTACAGGCACCCGCCATTGTACCCAGCTCATTTTTTTCTACTTTTTAGTAGAGACGGAGTCTTACCCTTGCTCAAGTAATCCACCTGCCTCGGTCTCCCAAAGCTGGGATAACAGGCATGAGCCCCTGCCTTTTCAGTTTTACTTGTCCTGATTTTTTGTTTTTCTGTTGGTTCATAGAAGCTTCCACAGTTGGGCTCACATATCCTGATGTTTCAATCAAGGGATGTTATGCTGTGTTACCGATTTTGGAGATACTGACAGGTTAGTCTGAGTTCTGTTACTATAGGCATCTTCCTGAGTTTATTCCCATTATTTTACCTTCTCTGGATTTATTCGTATTATTGTTATTCTGACTCACAGATAAATGTCCTAGGTTTATTAAAAGTAAATTTTTATTTGTGTTCCTTATTCTCTTTATTTTCTAGGACAATATGCTTAAAATCACAGAGAAAAAGATGTGGTTTTAAAAATAATTTAAAAACATTATCCCAAATCACTGGAAAATGTTTATACATTTGAATTAATTTTCAGTGTAAATAACATTATTTCTATTCTTAAACCCGTAAGCCTTCTATGGTAGGAAATGCCTCAAAGTATATTTCGAAAATATAAGCTCCCACATAATAACCCAAATCCATTTGTTCACGTAACAAAAGAGAATTGTATCTAGAAAGCTTTAAAAAGATTATGAAAGTGAAACAAATTAAGGAGCTAGTGTAATCCTGCCTAATTTGGCTAACAAGGGGAAAATCTTCTCAGCAATTAAGCACATTGGATTTACACTTCCCCAGAGTTCATAAAGATTCTTGGTTGTAGAGGGCTTTATTTTCATGTATAAAGGTTTCCCTAAAATCTTTTATGATGAATGGATGATAATTACTCAATTTTTACCGAAAGGGAGACTAAATTTTTTCTTTTTTAAGTGAGATCAGGGACATGTCTGTAAATCCTATTGAAAGAATATTTGAAACAGAAATTTGTAAAGGGAAAAGTGGAGAGGTTTTTGGAGATAAACATGTTTTCCAAGGAAGGACTTGTCTGAATTACAAGTAAATTTAAAGACGCTATGAGGATGATTCTTTATGAGCGTTAAAGACTATGGCCTTCCAGTTTCCTGTGATTCAGAGCTCTGGTTGGTTCAATTTCCTGCTCCTTCGAGGAGGAAGTATAAGGCTGCCTGTTTAAATGCTTATCGTAACTTCAAAGGAGGGCATAAATCTGAATATATTCTGTAGTGTAATATTAAAACATACTATAGGTATGCTTGAAATTATGACTTAGTTCCACCACGCTATGATCAGGAAGAGTAATTTTTCCTTACCATTTTGGCTATAATTGATCCTCTTTTAAAGAGACTGTGACAATACATTTGAAGAAGTTAAAATAAATAATTTACCTTTTTTTTTTTAAAGACACTTCTACAGAAAGAGATACACTCAGACGAAGAGGATTTTCAAAATAAATTTTTACCCAGCATCTGTCCTCTTCCTAGATAGTAATAATTGTTTTGGTTTGATCCTTAAGATTTTTTCGTTATATGAGTTAGTTTTACAGTTTGTATTCTTCATATTCAGTAGGTTACTTATGTTTTCAGAAGGCTTACTAATCTAACTTTTCTCCAATTTTCAGACATTTCTTCATTCTAAAAAATACATTTTATAGGATAAGGAGGGGCTCAGGAATGCTTTCCATCTGACAGAGGTTGAAAGGGGTTAAGGTTGCGCCTACATGGATTAAAACCGACATAAACCCCACTATTTGTGTGGAAGGTCCGTATATTTCAAGAGCACTTTATCTTCCCCATCTTTTGGAGTTTGTTTTTCTCCTCACCTGACTGTGATAAGATTTTATTTTCTATTTTTACTCTTTGTAACCTACCCTATTTGATCATGTGTTCTCGTCTGAGTGCTCCTCAGGACCCTCTAACCTGCCCCAGCCTTTACCTGCAAGTCTGGAAGGAATAGCACCTGTGCTCTGCTTCCCTTACAGTAGTAGGTAGGTGCTAGTCCAAAAAAAGTATCTAAGCACGTGTGTGCTTTTGCTCACTTGATCCTAACTTTCCTAGTGATGAAAAGCCCTTCATGGGTTTGGTTCTTGTGTGTTTTCTTCTCCCCCCGGCCCGGGTTGATTATGTCTAAGATTAACGCTCTTCATTTATAACTATTTTCTGTTGACCCCCCACCTCCGTTAGACAAACTGAACTCACCATGGCCTCATAGCCTCGTCTTCTACAAGGTCCCAAGGCCATCAGTATTTATTTTGTTTGAATATAGTTTTACATAAGCCGTCACTTGTTTTTTTCTGCCTTCAGTCACATTTTGTGTTTGCACCCTAGTGTCTTAGAATAAAATTAAGTTCACAGATTCATGTTCTGAGCACTCTCCCCCTCTGTATGTTCTCAGTGGATTGTCTCCAATGACCCAGGCATTCTTCGTGTTTTCTTTACTAGTCTCGGTGCTAGTTCCTCTCGTGGCTAACTCCAAAGCAGCAACTTTGCTCACCATGCCTGCTGCAGATTCTGCTGCTGTCCCAGGCCTCTGCTGAAACTCACGTCCATCAGCATCCTGACATCCGTGCCAAGAGCACTCTCTTGTATCCTCAATGAAGCGTCAGTGAAAATTCCCTTTGTTGCTTCCCTGATTGCCTCATCTCCCATGGCTGCAGGAACTAGAACCCTCGTAGTGAATCACTCGTGCCTGCCGTTTGGTTTTCCTCCTTTTAGGCTTTCATTACCCTTTCCCAGCAGTCTGTCTGCCCCGGGAACTCGCCTGCGGAACCTGACTGGCAGGACAAATCGGGGATGAGCACCATGCTGTGCTCAGAATCACCCTGACCATTGCCTTATTTCTGGTATAATCCTGTGTCAGCACGGAATCATTCTGAAAGAAAAACGGTTTAAATGTATTTTTCTCTTAAAAACGACAGTAATGTCACATGATGTTATAAAAAAATAGACATTTATCATTTATTACTAAACATAAATGATAATGCACTATTATTTTCAGGTATATTTCTATTTAAATTTCCCCTTCTTCCTTTAGAATATAGGATAAGACTTAAAGCAGTTATCCTCCTTGAGGCTTATCTCTGTTAACCATAAATATATACTCAGACATACTGAAGTTGACTTTCACTTTTTGACGTAGTGGCTTCTTTGAAATACATTAGTATGGACAAATCATTTTGCTTGTTCATTATCTTGGTCTTTTAGTTTGATACAATTGTGGCTGATAAATTCCTTCATTTACATGAAAGGGAATCCAGTAACTTTTCTCTTCTCATTATAAGGTAGGAGAAATGGGCAGGTGGCTCAAATACCAGTAAGAGAATGTTGACCCAGTGCTCATAACACTAGAAGTTGGTGGACATACACCAAACTCCAGAGAAAGGCCATGCAATTTTCTCTTGCCTACATTTGTTTAAGAATTTGACAAGTCATCATCGTATGCATTACGTTTTAGCAAACAGCCACCCCTGGAAAAATCAGAGCAGAGAGAAAGGATAATTTTTAGAGATTGTTTGCTTAAGTCACTTACGGTGACTGGCACACTCAAGGCTTATGAAGATAGAGGAAGCTTAGCACTCTGAGTAATCAGTTATGTCAATAATTGTCACTGGTAATGATGCTTTCTAAGGAATAGAGGAATCAGGAACAATTATGACCGCTGATACAGTTTCTAAACTTTGATTTTTTTTTTTTTTTGCCTTTTTAGATCTCTAAATATTTACTAAAGTGTGGTTTTAGGTTGCTGGTGCATAGGGAAATATCGGGCAGTGTACGATTAAATAAGTTGAAGAAATTAGTGTTAACCATGTTAAATGGGTCTTCTTATTGTAGGGACTTTTTCAAAGTTATCTGTTATGCTGATGAGACTATGAACCAGGGATTGAAATACGGCTACATGTAACACAAACTGAATTATACTAGCTTACTGAAAGAGAGATTTTGTTTTTCTTTTTCACATGAAAAGAAGTCCAGGGGAAGACAGTTTAAGGCTCCTTCAGTGACTTCAGTGAATGCTATTAGGTGATTTTCAACCTAAAGTCCTCATGAAGACCCTCAGCCCTGCTGCCATTGTCCTACCACTGCTTACCTAGGTGTGTGAGCCAACACTGCTCCCTTCCATTGCATTGCCTGAACTAGGTCACATGCTCCCAGAAAGTCTGAACGCCCGCACAGAAGTGAGTTTTAAGCCAGGAGCATCATCACTCCAAATCTAGTCAGGATTCTGCTCCTGAGGAAATTAGGGAGAATGGATCTTGGGAGGCAAATCTTGGTGTCTGTCCTATGGCATTCTCTGACTTAGGTTCTCCCCCTCTGCCCTACCTTTTAATGGATTTTAAACCAGACATGTGGAGCATACTGATTCTAGTCTAATTCTTCAGATATATTTAAAAAATGAACCCTAAATACACAAAAAGATTTGCTTAATGACAATGATTAGATTAGTTTAGTGTTTAATAAAGTTACAGAGAATTTGAAGTAAACGTCTCAGAAAATAACAAGAGAATAAAAATACTTATCTCAGAAAGTTTGTAAGCATTTCTTTCCAATGTTACACTGTTAGCCACTGTAGGTCTCTCTTAAGTCTATTTCACAATTCTTAGTTTTAAAAATTATCTTAGCATTTATCTTCATTTGCAAATTGAGAGAGTTAGCTATTGAAATCTTCATGAAAAGAAGCAATTTCAGAACTTTCTCAGCAGACAGTTTAATGTAGGCCATTTTTCTCTGTTATCAATTTTATCTGATTGCTTTATTACATATGCATTCTACAAGTGACAGATAGTTTTAATATCACTGTGATTAATAAAATATTTTTATTCAGTTCTTTTGCAGGGAATAATATTATAAAATATTGATGAAGTTTTTCCAAGAATAGCAAAATTATTATGACACTTACAGTAGTCATTTAAACTAAGATTTAATTTTCTCTCCCTAAACAGGTAAGGTACTATATTTTACAGCTGCAGATTCATATATTTTATTGATTTGGTTTTGGGAAAATCATCTCAAGGGATTTCTGTGTTCACCAAAAAAAAAAAAAAAGTGTCTTTCCAATAGTCTCAGTCCTCATGGAATTAGGTCACAGTTGAATGAGTAAAATGAAATTTGTCAATGACATCAAATTTGAGAGTTACTAACTTAGAAATTCATGTTAATATCACAATTTTTGCACTACATTTTTAAAAAGGTACTTAAAACCTAGAGTATATTTGGCAGAACTAGTGGGGTGAACTTTATATAGGGAAGAAAAATAATTGATAAAAATAGCAATACCAAATTGCCTCTGGAATTGTTTCTTAATTTTGCCATTTAATTTTGCCCTCATTTCTCACAGAGAAAATAGTAATGAAAAATATACTTAAAGAATAGAACAATCAGTGTTCTAGAATGGTGCATTCATAAATTCAAAATATATTTATGCGAGGGACAGCTGTTGCCAAGCACTGCTCTACATCCCAGGGAAGACAGCAGGGAACAAGATTGAGACGTCTCCTTTCTCTTGGAGCTTCATTTGTAGCCAGGGGAGACAAAAGATAAGCAAATCAATAGATCAGTGACCAATGGTGTGAAGAAAAACAAAGCAGAGTAGAGAAACCACAAGTAAGTGGGACAGGTGCTGAGAGCACTGGATGGGAAGTGGCTACCTGGGCTGTTACTTCACTGGCTTTAACTGTCTTTTATTAGCCTAGTTTACACGGATCATTTCATAAACATCCTCATTCTTTAGCCTACGACATCATTGTTCTAATTGCTCTCATTCTTCCAAAGACACAGTGTCATGGAGTACAAAATGGCAATTAATTGGATTAAAAAGACCCAGATTCATATTTTGACTTTACAGTCAACATAGTTTTTAAAAAAATCTCTAAAATGATTTCATGCACTTCTATCAATGATTGATAGAATATGAATTAAAAATGTAATAAAGTGAAAAAGTTCTATTTAAATATCTTTACTCTTCCTTCCCCAGAATAAATGTTCAGTTACTATTCGTTCATTCACTGATGTACTTATTCACTGAACACTCATTGATTTGGGTCATGAATTCTACTTTTGAAATCTTTTAAGTGTGAAAAACAAACAAACATGTCTAGCATCTTCTATTGTAAAGGAAAAAGAAAAACTTCTGAGTGTGGCCTGGCAGGATTGTGAATATTTCCTTCTCTTTCCTCTGTCATTGGGCCCCCAC
>NW_003852471.1:1778254-1784987 GCF_000181295.1 Otolemur garnettii | reverse complement strand
AGGAACCAGAGTTTCTTCTTTTAGGACCAGTAGAGCTAAGCCTGGAGATGTGGAAAGAAAAGGAGTGACAAAGGAAAAGGAGAAGGGAGGATAAGAAGGGATGAGGAGAGCCTCTTCTCCTGGTTATCCGTGTGGAAACATAATTCTAGCCACTTGTGAGGCCCCTGGACAGAGGGTAGGAACTTGCATACCATGTAGAGGAATGGAGACAAAAGTTCCCATGCAGATTCCAGAACCGTACAGAGTCAGTGAACAAATTTATATATAAAATGTGTCATCACTGTACCCCATGATTGCATTGTTACACACAGCTATGATTTAATAAAAAAAAATTAAAAAAATGAAAAAAAATTTTAGGCTCAGCTTACTTATGCCATCACTGACTTTACTTAAGAAAAAAAAGTGTCATCTTACCTTTAACCTAAGAGATATTTGCAAAAGATTTTCTGTTATTTCTTCCTAAATGCACAAAATAGATAATATGTGGATACTCTAACAATAAAAGTAAGTTTAAAAATTGGTATATTTGGTGAGTCCTTTCACCAACTGGGGACACCTACCAGCTACCTGTGACACTTACTTTAACGTTTTGTTTAAAGTATCTACTAAGATTATTACAATTTACATACACATTTTCTTTGGAAGATATAGTGTAGACAAAAAAATAGTTAAATAGTGTTAAAATTAGACAGTACATTTTCTTTTTTTATGACTGTAAAATTTTTTATTTTAGAAACAGATAAGTACCTATTTGCATTACAGAATATAAAACTTTACACTCTATAAAAAAATAACCATTATCCAAATTCAAGAGAGAACACAATGTGGATATATAG
Source organism: Otolemur garnettii (assembly GCF_000181295.1). NCBI lineage: Eukaryota > Metazoa > Chordata > Mammalia > Primates > Galagidae > Otolemur > Otolemur garnettii. The sequence goes on along the minus strand of NW_003852471.1, from coordinate 1,784,151 downwards.
CTGCTGTTCATCTGCCTTGGGCTGGATTTAAACCAAAAAATATATAACCCAAGTGGATCAGCAGGGATTAAAGTATAACGCTTGCTACAGAGTCCCCAGTACCCAGACATTGCCATCTTGGCAATTGAAGGCTTGCTTTTTAAGTGTCTGATTTTAATACAAAGCCTGGGCTCTCTGCACTGAGTGAGCTGTGAGGCTCTTTTGCCACACAGTTCGTGATGTATCCTAACTAGGTGGGGTTGCTGGTCTTCTTAACAATAAAAATGGGAAATCCAGCAGGCAAAGAATTTCCATTACCTTATAATGGGGTTAAATTTCAAAGGAATAGATCCACTATCAAGAGCTCAGTGTGACGGCTCGGGTGAAGTTACATGATACCTGGCTTTTTACTGTACAGAGAAGCCTACTTAAAAATGATCGTGGAAGACCAAAAGTCATACCCAGATTCAGATTATAATGGACGCCCAGCAGCACTTGAATGTATTATCCAGAAAGATACAGGAATAATAAAGGTTACATATACATATATTTATCTTGATAACCTGAGGGATAAAATCCTGGAATGCAACAATTCTTCTCAAAAGAGGTCCATCTCTAAGAGAAGGACCAAGAGGACAGCATTTGTTTTTCATAAAATATGAGTAAAGTGGAGGTCATAACAGAACAGAGAGTGTGGTCTTCAACATTTTATGTATCTCTCTCTTCGATAAGAACTGGGAACCTATTGATCCATAATAATTTTTTTTTTCCAGTAGGGAGACAGGAGATAAAGGAAGGGGTCAGTGGCAAGGAGAGAGAGCAATGGCCCTCAAACCAAAGCATCCTTTCTTCTGGCATCCAATTCTGAGCGTGAGCTCAGGTTATCCAGCAGACGCAGGGAGAGGCCTGGAAGCGAGTGGCTTGCATTCTTAAGTATGAGGATCCCTGGTGAATTCAGCAGCATGCGACTTTTGGAAACCAGAATACAACATATGAATGCTGCAACCAAGCTTATAAATAATACAGCTATGTAACTATTGTCTAAAAGAAAAAAATAAGAAAAGATCCACTATATTGAGAGGGTCTAAGCTTTCATAAAAGGCATCCATGTAATCATCAATTTTCTATTATGGCTTCTTAAGAGAATTCCCATTCAGTGACCATTTCTCTCATTAAAGGCACTTTCAGGAATGTGGTTGGAAGGGAGTGAATTTTTTCCTCCCTTCTTCCTCCTCCAAGGGAGATTAATTCCTTGGCACACATGGGGAAGAGGAGCCACATGGGAACTTACAGTGATTTCATCAGGCAGATAAGTATGCAGTGAGCATTTCAACAGAAGGCATGCCCTGAAAAATGTATGCCCTGAAAACTCATATTAGAAAATACATTTCTAAAAATGCAGGTACTAAAGAGTCATCAACCTCATTGCCTCTATGTGGATGACACCCAAATAATAAATCCCCCCCTTCAATTGATCTTCTACGTATCTGTCACACTTCCAGCTGCAGGCTGGACTTCCGTATTTGAGGATCCCACTGGGAGCAAACATTTCACTGTTTTAAATTGAATTCATGTATCTTTTAAAACTTGACCCTTATTCAGGCTTTCTCAGAAGTCCATGCTCAAAAATTATAGTCTCTCTTCCTTTTCATCCATGATCAGGTTCCTCATCCTGTTCCTACTTATGGCGCTCCCACATCATCCTCTCGATGCAAGCTTACGTCCACTATCTCACGACTTTCACTGAGAATCCTACAACCAGGCTCCCTGCCTCCCCCCCTCACCTGCCAGATGTAGCTTCTGATGCATGCTTCCAATTGCTTCAACTTCAAAATCTTTCAAAGCCTTCCTACGGCAGTAGTTCTCAAAACCATGTTCCTTCACCACCAATGGTGCATCTTGTGCTAAGAATAAAGAGCAAGTCTGTAAAAGTATTTACACTTTAAAAGTTGAAATGATCCCTGGTTGACTTATAGTAATGTCATTCTCACTTATTGCATTCCAATAGAAAACAAAGGTTGAAAGACCCATTGTCACACAGGAATTGGACATAACTTGCCCATAGGAGTATGCGGCACATGCAAGTGTCCCTCTCCATGGGAGGTAAATTATTCTGTTCAACATCAAACATTTTGTGCTAAAGAGGTTGAGGAGAGCTAAAGGTTAACCTACTGGTTTTGGACCACCTTCTTGGCATGTCCTCCCTCCCGGGAGGTCCAGCAGCTCACTCTGGAATGTAGGGGATGGTGGCATCTATTGTTTTAGAGACATCAAAATTGAGACAAATAGAGTTTCACTTTAACATCTTTTTAGACTAAAACCAGATCTATACATTATATAAAGATGTAAAAATTCCTTGTGATTCTCAGATCTCAAGCTATGGGCATGTACACAGTGCAGAAGTTGCTGAACGCTGACTCTTACACTTGGCTCTGAAGGTGACATTCTTGTATTTCCTTCCTCCCTTGGACTTTGGCTATGCCACTGTGCAGAAAGGACCAAACTGCTGTCCTCTTAAAGGCCTGCATACAAGATTTGCTCTTGGCTGGTGTCTGGGAACTTAGACATCAGGAGGATTTCACCCGTAAGACGAACTCATTGTGGCTGAACTGCTCAATTTGTTTATACTGAACACGTGCTTTCCTTTTGGAATCTTGAAATTTTGGTCTGTGCCAGGCAGAAATTACTTATGTTAAAGAAAAACCTCAGTCAACTTAAATGTAACAGACTTTATTTTAGCAAAGAAGGATTCACGAATCAGGCAGCGCCCTGAGCCACTAAAGGTGGTATTTCCAGTGAGGTTTTATAGGCCAGACCTAGAAAAAAAGTAATCACCAAACTGCCTACGGCTAGCATCTGCCTTCGTGGGTCATTGTGGGATAAGATATGTTGTGATGAGGTGGCAGCCTGTGTAATTGACTGAAGCTTGGGAGCTATGAGTGGCTCAAACTCAGCAATGTGTTGCAAGAACATACTCTTAAGTTGGGCTTTTAGTTTGTTTACATACAACTATTCAGTTAGGTTTTAGCTTGTTACATAGAGGCTCAAGGTACAGGGGCAAACTTATGCCAAATTTAGCCTAATTCCTATGTGACCAGCCTTAGTAAAGACCTTGGGTGTCAAGTTGCTAATGATTTTCCCTGGGATAGGACACTGGTAAGCTTGTACCAAGTTCCCCATGTGCCTCTTCCCTTGGTTGACCTTGCTTTGTATGCTTTCACTGATACCAACCTAGCCATCAATATGACTACCTACCAAATCCTGTGAGTTCTCCTGATACCGGAAAAGTAGCGCCCCAGCCAGCTCAGCCGAGCAGGGCCTGGGGGACCTGCCACCTTCATCTTGGTGGCAGCAGCTGGCAAAGGAACAGCAGGCTGGAGCAAGTGGGGGAGCTTTCCTCCCCCACTAGAAGCTCCAGTAGAGAGGTGCTAGAGGACCTGCAGATCAGGGGAAAACACCAGTACATCCCTGATTGGTCCATTTTCAATCCTATTCCTGATTGGTCTATTTTATAGACCAATCACAGCTAAGCTATTACCCCTATATAAGATCCCTGAGTAGAGAGCCTGGGAGCAGATTGTAGCTGACCTTCCAGAGAGAGAGGAGAAGAGGAAGACTTCAGTAGATCATTGCAGACCGTTGAGGGAGACAGCGCAGAAGAGGAAGAGCTGTAACATTTATACCCTGCTCTGTGAGGAAGTTTGGCTCTTTGTAAGAGCTGTAACACTTATACCCTGCTCTGTAAGGAGGATTGGCACTTTGTAAGAGCTGTAACACTTACATTCTGCCCTGCAAGGAGGTTTGGCTCTTGTAAGAACTGTGACACTTAGGTTTTCCTATCTTACCCTGTTCTATAAGGTTTGACTGTTTGTAAGAGCTGTAATAGTACCTCTGTAAATAAAACCTAACTTACTGTCTGTCCTGTGGTCCATCGATTCATTCATTGAATGGTGGAGACCAAGAGCCTGGAAATCCAAAGTAAAAAAATCTGGTATCACTCCTAGTGAATTACTAAATCAGGGGGTGGTCTTAGGGAGCTCCCTACCCTACTACAGCCACCACTGCCAGTTCTATTGATATCGGATTTCAGGTTCTTGGTCTCAGTGATTTGAAGAATGAATCAACATACCACAGGATCAGTAGTAAGGCAGGATTTATTCAAAGAAACAAAAATTACAACAACTACAAAGAACCAAACCTCCTTGCATAGCGAACCCAGGAGGGGAACAAGCTTTCCTGGTACCTTTTTAGGTCGGATCCTTGTCAGTTACAGCCTGTTGTCCAATGACCTTTCAGGCCTTGGAAACTGACATGAAATTGACCAGTCAGGAGTACACGTGGAGCAGACAGCAAGGCCATCCATGAAATTGACTAGCCAGAAGTCCTCATGGAGGAAACAGCACAGCACCAGTGTCTCCCTCCCCCCACATGTCCTCCAGATGTCAAGCTGGTTCCTCCATCTGCTGCAAAGTCAATAGGTCCAGGGCTAAGGTGGCAGGTCATGGTGCCACCTTGTCCTGCATCACTATTAAGGGTTATAGTGTTATTTCTGAAACAATGTCATGAATGTGCTTTATTTTTTTTTTAGAATTTAAAATTTAGTATTCAAGAAAACATAATCTTAGCCAAGAAGAATTAAATCATACAGGCTTAAGTACCTGGGTAGTGACTATGTTCCTACATAGTGCTGAGGGCCATCTGAACTCTCTCTCTTGAGCTGCTCTGTGCAGTCCCTCTCTCCATGTAGAAAGAATATGGATTTTCCCAAAGAGAGGTCTGACCTTTGCGCTTAGCTTCTGGGAAGTGATTCATAGCATTCCAGACAGGAGTCTGCTTTGGGCAGTAGCTGGTCACACCAGACAGAAAAGCTATGTGATTTAAGGTGGTGTCTTTAGATTCGGTGTTAACAGTTGACCATGTGGGCAATCAATCAGTCAGCCACATCTGCATAATGAAACCCCAATAAAAACTCTGGAGGCTGAATTTAGGGACGTTTCCTTGGTTGGCAAGATTCCTTGTGTATTTTCCCACATCAGTCCCAGGAGGGGGTCATGTTCTAGAGCCACAAAAGAGGACAATGGAAGCTTCACGTCTGGAACTCTTCTAGACTTGACTTGATGTGTCTCTGCCTTTAGTTTATTTTGATTTTTTTTCCTTGGTAGTAAACCGTCAGTGTAATAGCTTTCAGTGAGCTCCGAGTGTCCCGCTAGCAAATTATCAAATCACTGTAAGGAAGAACAAAGGTGAGGTAGAGGTGGTTTGGAATGTGATTATGAAAAGCCTGTGAACAGCATTCATAAAGAAACTGGCCACCAACAATGAGGGGGTAGATACAACGGCTTTCTCATTATGGATGGCAAGACAGCTGTGATTCACAAACTCTGGAGTGGAAAGGAGCTCAGGAACATTACTCATTGCACCAGAATATGTTTTCTTGCTTGGTCAGTTTTAGCCTAGATACTTTTGTGCCTGGTACATTTCAATTCAACTAAGGTAAAGGAAAATCCAAAGTCTTAAGGGTAAGATTTTTAATGACCCATATTGTTTGATAAAAAATAAGTTATTTACTATTTTTTCTCCTTAGAGACACCTGTTATAAATGAATATAGCTCTTCCTGGCCACTGAGGCTGCATCATGATAGCTCTGACCTAAGGACACAAGTGAAACAATGTATCCTATTAATCACATGTTCTGGATCAAAACTGTTTTGATCCACAGGTGTGGGGTCTAGAAAACAATATAAATCCTTACTTCTAAGGCAGACTTGTAGTTCAAAGACTAAACACCTTTAAAAGTATTTCTTTTGGGAGTGGTGCCTGTGGCTTAAAGGACTAGGGTGCTGGCCCCATATGCCAGAGGTGGCAGGTTCAAACCCAGCCCCAGCCAAAAAAAAAAAAAAAAACTGCAAAAAAAAAAA